>NC_050080.1:5319338-5622368 GCF_009764565.3 Dermochelys coriacea
TCACACTGCACTCAGATAAAATGGGTCAGGAGGATCCCAAAGGACTGCCTGGGGAAAACAATCCTCTCCAGTTAAAAATCTTTCTGCTGAAATATGAGTAGCTCTCCCTGAGACAGCAGCATGTCATCTTCGGAGGATGAAATGTACCCAGCAGGCTAGCTGAATATTCAGCCCAAATCCAAATGAATACATTTCCATTCCATCTCCATGTCTAGTTGGCAGCCTGTATCAAGCAGAATGCCCCAAGGGTCGGTCCTGGGGCCGGTTTTGTTCAATATCTTCATTAATGATCTGGAGGATGGCGTGGACTGCACCCTCAGAAAGTTTGCAGATGACACTAAACTGGGAGGAGTGGTAAATACGCTGGAGGGTAGGGATAGGATACAGAGGGACCTAGACAAATTAGAGGATTGGGCCAAAAGAAATCTGATGAGGTTCAACAAGGACAAATGCAGAGTCCTGCACTTAGGACGAAAGAATCCCATGCACCGCTACAGACTAGGGACTGAGTGGCTAGGCAGCAGTTCTGCAGAAAAGGATCTAGGGATTATGGTGGACGAGAAGCTGGATATGAGTCAACAGTGTGCCCTTGTTGCCAAGAAGGCTAACGGCATTTTGGGCTGTATAAGTAAGGGCATTGCCAGCAGATCGAGGGATGTGATCGTTCCCCTCTATTTGACATGGGTGAGGCCTCATCTGGAGTATTGTGTCCAGTTTTGGGCTCCACACTACAAGAAGGATGTGGAAAAATTGGAAAGCGTCCAGCGGATGGCAACAAAAATGATTAGGGGGCTGGAGCACATGACTTATGAGGAGAGGCTGAGGGAGCTGGGATTGTTTAGTCTGCGGAAGAGAAGAATGAGGGGGGATTTGATAGCTGCTTTCAACTACCTGAAAGGGGGATTGTCAGGGTTCCTTCCCCACTCTGAACTCTAGGGTACAGATGTGGGGACCCGCATGAAAGACCCCCTAAGCTTATTCTTACCAGCTTAGGTTAAAAACTTCCCCAAGGTACAAACTTTGCCTTGGCCTGGAAGAGTATGCTGCCACCATCAAGCGTTTTAAACAAAGAACAGGGAAAGAGACCACTTGGAGATGTCTTTCCCCAAAATATCCCCTCGGGCCCTAACCCCCCCCCCTTTCCTGGGGAAGGCTTGATAAGAAATCTCACCAATTGGTTCAGGTGAACACAGACCCAAACCCTGGGATCTTAAGAACAATGAAAAATCAATCAGGTTCTTAAAAGAAGAATTTTAATTAAAGAAAAGGTAAAAGAATCACCTCTATAAAATCAGGATGGAAAATACCTTACAGGGTATTCAGATTCAAAACACAGAGGCTCCCCCTCTGGGCAAAACCTTAAAGTTACAGAAAACAGGAATAAACCTCCTCTTAACACAGGGAAAATTCACATAAATCAAAAGATAAACTAATCCGCCTTGCCTGGCTTACCTATACTGGTTGCAATATTGGAGACTTGGATTAGGATGGGTTGGAGAAGATGGCTTTCCGTCTGGCCTCACTCAGTCCCAAGAGAGAAAAACACGTAAACAAAGAGCACAAACAAAAGCCTTCCCCTCACCCCCCAAGATTTGAAAGTATCTTGTTCCCTTATTGGTCCTTTGGGTCAGGTGCCAGCCAGGTTAGCTGAGCTTCTTAACCCTTTACAGGTTACAGGATGTTGCCTCTGGTCAGGAGCGATTTTATAGCACTGTATACTGAAAGGTGGTTACCCTTCCCTTTATATTTATGACAGGGTTCCAAGGAGGATGGATCTAGACTGTTCTCAGTGGTAGCAGATGACCGAACAAGGAGTAATGGTCTCAAGTTGCAGTGCAGGAGGTTTAGGTTGGATATTAGGAAAAATTTTTTCACTGAGCGGGTGGTGAAGCACTGGAATGGGTTACCTAGGGACGTGGTGGACTCTCCTTCCTTCGAAGTTTTTAAGGTCAGGCTTGACAAAGCCCTGGCTGGGATGATTTAGTTGGGGATTGGTCCGGCTTTGAGCAGGGGACTGGACAAGATGACCTCCTGAGGTCCCTTCCAACCCTGATATTCTATGATTCTATGATTTTAATGAGTAACCTTGGGACAGGTGAACCGATCTTGTGGAAGCAGAGGAGTTTAGAAGAGAGCACAGAAATATGTGAGTCACTACTGCGGGAGATTCAATTACTCAGAAAGGAGCCAAATCTGAAATTAACGAGGGGGAAAAATAGTCGGGGTGACAGATTTTAAACCTGTAACATCCTTGGCGATGCAGGGTGGTTAGCACAATGAGTCAGGGCTCTGGCTTTTGCTGGCTGAGTCCTAGGTTCAAAGACAACTGATGGCCGCAAGTAAAAGTCATCTCCATCTCTCTTTGAGCGCATCAAAAGGGCACCACATAATTCAGCAACTGGTGTTCTCTTCTGTGGAGAGCGCAGGGACTGGAATACAAAATGGTGGCAGGTCAGGGCTGAAGTGAGCTGTTTGTTGTGCTTCAGCACACCTGCTGTGCTGTACCTTGGTTTAGGGAAGTACTGTGGAATGGCTCCCTCACTTCCACAGGTGCTAACGGAACCAAAACTAATGTCTCAAACTGGTATGCTATGTAACGTGCCTGTACAGCATATCTTGTCTCTCTCTAGTTACTGATCCAAGGAGGATAACAGCCTATTACTTCTAGCACCTAATGGAGTTACTTTTTTATACCTGGTGATAGAAGTGTTGAAGATCCTTGGTTCACACTGAGACATTGGGAGTCAGCGTACTGATGCAGGGGTCTGGTTTAAAATGTATTTCTTTGCAAGGAAAGCAGCGAGAACACCAGGGGACTAAATCAGAGTTGGCTGGAGTTCTAGGCTCTGCAGAGATGTCTCCTCTTGCACAGGCATTAGCATTTGTAGCACCTCCATGCAGCCCTTCTAGGCTCTGATGCCCCTGTGGCCGTGTCACAAGTGTAGCAGTGGCCTCCCCCAGCCCCAAAGCCCTTCAGCACAGCATGGATAATTCTATCAATGCAGCAAACACTCTGTCTGGAACTCATTTGGTGTCTGTGCTGCATAGCTCGTAAAACACTAGCGTGCTCAGATACTGAAAGGGCATGTGGCACATGTCTAATATGTGTCTTCTGTTAATCACCACATCTCTAACGTTCATCAGTCATTCTTGTAATTTTTGCATAATTGTTATGGAATTATGGAAGACTTTTCAAACATGGCTTTGTAAATACTTTCCCCCAGACCTTTGCACCAGATTAAATGCATCCAGTCAAGAAGCAATGCAAAGTGGCAGAGATAGGATCAGTATTTTACTGCACCCGCTGTAGAATCTAAGCGATGGGAAATGGGTGATGTGGGGCTGGGGGTGTGTGATTTGGCCTAGAGGGAGGGGAGAAATCATGATGCTGAGCCCCTCATCAGAGAGGTGGGAGCCTGCTTGGAGAAAAAAAACATATCTTGGATCGCAGGGGGACAAAACCACTGAATTTAGGGAGGGAGAGGTTGAAAATCAGGGCTGTGCATGTTTATTACAGTGCTATTAATACTCATTTTATAGCCAAATGTGTTTTATTGCTGGCTTCTGGAGCAGCAATAAACATTTCCAGCAATACTGAGTTGTGTTGCTTGCTCTCAAGAGCTCTCCACTGCACAGCGCAGCCCTGTGTTCCAGCTGGAGAGTGGACAGCTGCTCTGCCTGGCTTTTCAGAAATGGCGTTGAAAAGAGCTCCAGCTGTCTCGTCCTCGCTTAGCAGAGTTTGGAGAGTCCTCCAAGCATTTGGTTCTGTTCCACTTCTCCTTATTAGTTTGGGCATCTGCAGAGAAGAGCAGTTTTCCAGCAGGGAAATAACAATCCTCTTGTTGAGGTGAACAAGCTCACTCCTTCCCTCCTACCTAAATGGAAAGTGATTTTTGAGTGCAGATTGTAGACGACTGCCTTCCTGTGGAGAAGCTCTTCTCTTTCGCTGGCTCCCACCAATGTGTTGGACTGTTTTCAGTTTTGGGATTACGCCATTGTGCTTTCAATTCCACAGGATATGCAGCCAGTTTATCCAGTGTAGTGGGACAGCTGTCTGACACTCAGCCCCATCCCTTTGCAATGGCTCAGTTAAACATGAGCTTTGGCTCCTCTCCATGGACCCTCTTCACAAAATCTCACTGCAAAACTCAGTTGAAACCAGTATGTCTACTTAGCAGTAGCAGTAGTTAATATTATTAGTATTATTTATTTCTATTACCCTCCTGCCCAGGAGCCCCAGCCATGGAGCAGGACCCCAGTGTGCTAGGCACTGTGTAACCACAGAACAACAAGAAGGCCCAGAACCCAAAGAGCATCGGAGCTGTGACTGCAGCTTCGGCAGGCTACCCTCACTAGCTTTAATCCAGCTAACACAGCTAAACACAGCCGTGAAGATGTGGCAGCACAGACCCCATGAGTACATATCCAGGCGGGCTCCAGGCATGTACAGCTCAAGCCGTGCGACTGCGTCTTCAGTCTCCTTTGCTCATCTCTATTTTAGGTGGAAAACATGAAGATCACATGATTTTCATATGACAAGCAATTATACTGAGCCATTGTGTGGCTGCAGGGTTACAGGTCAATGAACAGGGTGTGTCACTAGTTTTGTGTGATTTCATTACAAACATTTCACTCTATACGTTGGTCAGATCCTACCAACCAAAGCTCAGCAGCACCTCCCCCAGGTAATAGCTGGGAATCCAGTGAATTTGCACGGAATGGAAGTCAGGTCAAAGATAGGCTCTTTTCCACTCCATTCTCCACTGAATCGCTGATGGGCAGAGATCCACATATTAGAGATGGAGCCCTTTCTCTGTGCTCAAACACTCCCTCCTTTGAAATTCAGTTCTCTCCCTGTAAGGATTTTGCAGTGCATTTTCAAAACGGTGTTAAATCTCGCACAGCCCTTGCCTTGTGCAAGTTGTTCCAGCATGTGACAGCCCTATCTCTCTGCCTTATCCTGCTGCGGCCAAGTTCTCAATGTGTCTTTTGTGGCATCCCCACATGTAAAAAGTTTCCAGGCTTGAAGGGTGATTTTGGGGGTGGGCGGTGGGAAGGAAGGACTGGAAAATGGAGTCTCTAATAGAAATCATATGGAATCTGAAAGATGGTACTCTCTGCCATACATTTAGGATGAGACTTAGTTTTGTGGTCACTTGAATGTATTCCTGTCTTGCAGGGGGTAATTAACTTGAGTTCCTGCAGAAAGATGCACCTATGGAGGCCAGTGGCACATTTAGCTGGGCTAGAGTACTAGCCAAATGACCTGTCCTACTCATTTATTTACTCCCATTTTACAGATGGGGCAAGTGAGCCACACAATGGTTAAGTGGCTTGCCCCTGGCTATACCAGACTTAGGAAGAGAACTCAGGGGACCTGAATTCCATTCCCCTGCCTTAATCACTACATAACACTGCCTTGGTGTGAAAATTGAATGAAAGCACACATAACCATGTGAAATGTCATGCTTTCCCTATGGTAAATTCTGCCATTGCTGGCTTGTCTTTGGCAAGTTTTTCTGCACTGCTATAATTTAATTAAATATCCAGGTAACCTAGCAACTGCAAGTGCAAACAACATAGCAATGTGGAATCAGAAAAACATATACAATGGTAGTGTTTTGGTAATGATCAGCTGGATGGCTTTTGTCTTTCAGCAAAGGCATAGAATGTTTTTGGTATATAAAGAAGGCTTTTCTTGCAATGGGTATTTGGGTTAATTGGTGCTTAATATTAATTGCAGCAAAGCTGACCAGGAAGAATCAGAATATGATCTCTGAAGATTCAGATATTGGTATATACCCGACCATTCAGTGTTTAGTGAGGGTGAGTGCTTACCAGGATGCTCAAAATGTGACCCTGCTTTATGAAGGGTTTCCTTCTCCTTTTTAGGGAAGTTAAGTTGTTTTGGGGAGTTCCTGAGGGCTACAGTTTAAACATTACCTCTAAAAAGGAACTTGCTCCATCACACCTTTAGAATCAGTTTCTGCCACCTTTACGCTGAGCAGTTTTAATCTGCGAGTAGTAGGAATCAGATTGACACTGAATTTCATGGGACTGCTCAAATAGTAATACAGTACTCACTGGTTTCAGAGTAGCAGCCATGTTAGTCTGTATTCACAAAAAGAAAAGGAGTACTTGTGGCACCTTAGAGACTAACAAATTTATTTGAGCATAAGCTTTCGTGAGCTACAGCTCACTTCAGCTCACTTCATCGAATGCATCTGATGAAGTGAGCTGTAGCTCACGAAAGCTTATGCTCAAATAAATTTGTTAGACTCTAAGGTGCCACAAGTACTCCTTTTCTTTTTACAGTACTCAATGTGAGTAAGAGTGGCTGAATCTGGCCCTTTGGTATTTACTCTTGAATTTTTGTGCTCAGAAGTCATTTACAGGTGCAAATCTGTGTAAAGATCCAGCCTCTAACTTCCTAATTACAGCAGTACAAAGAGAGCAATGGGTGTGACTGGGGTATGCTAAGTAGTTCATTTCTGTGGTGCCACTCAGCTGTGGACCTTAGCAAAGACAAGACTGAGCTTTACATACAGTGAACACACTCATCTCGCTTCTAAAGATCCGACTGCCCCTAGGGGTATCCCCATTTTAGGAATAAGGGATATCATTGGAATAGATCAGAACTCTATAACACAGCTGATCTTTTTAAGTGTGCCCGCTTTAATGGAGATTCAAATACAGGGGTAACTTTCTTGAAACAAACTATGTAACAGAAGGGTTTCACTTTTTAAAATATCAGAATCAATGACTTTCTAATGCATATAGATTAGAATGTCTGGAGGAAAACACAGACAATAGGAGAAAAGAACGGCATTCACATTGGAAATGACAGATGCCCATCTTAAAATATCAATATCTGATTAGTAGACAAATATAAATGACCAAATTAAGGTCTATTCTCTAGAGATGTGTATGCCGGGAAAGTGTATAAAGTGTCGTTTTCGCATGAAAAAGTAGATTGGAGTAAAAAGCTGTATATTTGAGTGTGATTTGAATGGATTAGGGGTGTGCATTGTGGTTGGTTATCTATTAGAAGTGCAAGGGAGATTTTATGGCAAAGAGGGGTGGGGTACCGTAGCAAGATATCCGGACAGTAAGGTGCATGAGTGAAGTTTGGCTTATCTTTTGCTTTATCTGATATTTAGTGATGATGTTAGGTTGATTTATATTTGAACAACCTTAACTTTACACAGGATTTAGTTTGAGGAATAGATTGGCCCTGACTGCATACTTTTGCCCTCCTGTTTTCACCTCAGTGGCTGGGATTTAAACCGAAACCCTGGAGATGCAGAAATAACGCTAGCAGCAAAGAAATATAAAAATCTATTTATAGCCCTGCGATCCCCTTGCACGTCTTGCATTACAAATAGAGAAGACCATCCAAGTAATTTACTGTGCAGTCTCTCAAGAGCAAGCTGACCCCTTTAAATTGCTGAAATCACACATCTTTTGAAAGAAAGCTCAACTGTCTCTAGATTGGAGCATT
This sequence comes from Dermochelys coriacea, assembly GCF_009764565.3. Classification (NCBI taxonomy): domain Eukaryota; kingdom Metazoa; phylum Chordata; order Testudines; family Dermochelyidae; genus Dermochelys; species Dermochelys coriacea. The sequence goes on from NC_050080.1 coordinate 5,326,840, forward strand.
CACTTTGTTATCCTAACTCCACCTGCAATTCTGCCAGAAGTTAGTAAGACACGGAACGTTAGTCTTCAATATACCCAATACAGCGACTTACTGCACTATGTAGAATGATACCCTAAGCACGTCCACAGTGAAATCAGCTGGGAGGTGCATCAGCAGAGAATCCAGCGCCCCTTTGTGGGTGTCATTAATGGAACAGAATAATGATGCTGCAAGGGCTAATTTAGAAACAGTCTAACTATCTAGGTTTCAGAGTAACAACCGTGTTAGTCTGTATCTGCAAAAAGAAAAGGAGTACTTGTGGCACCTTAGAGACTAACAAATATATCTGAGCATAAGCTTTCATGAGCTACAGCTCACTTCATCGGATGCATTCGATGAAGTGAGCTGTAGCTCACGAAAGGTTATGCTCAAATAAATTTGTTAGTCTCTAAGATGCCACAAGTACTCCTTTTCTTCTATTAGGTTCTTATTACACACACACACACACACAAACACACACAAACTCTGTTAAAAGAACATTATTAGGGTTGCAAGGTCAAGCACTCAAAAGTTAGGAAATGTCAGAATTAGGGTTGCTTATGGAAAAAATAGTATATGGTCATTAGAGACCGTATCATAATGTAATTAGTCATCAGTAATTAGAGACCGTATCATAATGTATATGCACAAGGGGGCTGAATTAAGGTTGCAGAGCCAGGATTGGTTATTGCTGGGTCCTGTTGGAACCTCTCCATTCATAAATAAAAGACAGGGCATGTTAAGAGAGAAATGCTGTACTGTCATTGGCTGGTGAGTACCAATGTGTTTCTACTCTGTACTCTTAAACCCTAATAAATTCCTTTTAATGCACTCTTTTGGTTCTGTGTGTGTACAGTGCCTAGAGCACAATAGAGTCCTTATCTGTGATGCTACTGCAGAACAAATAATAAATAATAATAAAAAATACTATTTTACACAGTGGTCTAGTGGATAGAGCACTGCACTGGGACTCTGGAGTCCTGCTCAGCCACTGGCCTGCTGGGTAACCCTGGGCAAGTCTCCATGCCTCAGTTTCCCTATATGCAAAATGGGGATAATGATACTTGCTTTGTGATCCACTGATAATAAGAGCTAAGTGTTATTATGTAGCAACCTAGTCAGGGCACAGAGGAAAACTTTCCTTGAGACACTAGGTACAGTAGACATTCTTTAAAGTGACCATTCATTATTTAGACCTGGCTGAAGCCCAGACTCCATGAGAATCTTCTACTCCACTGCAGTAAAGATGCTGAGATTTTGCATGATGGCACCTTCATTTAACTCAAGGAGGAAAATAGCAGAGTGTATGGTTGCTTGGATTAGGTATTACAGCCCATCTCTCCTCATCATTCATGTTGGCATAAGCATTCATAAACCACTGTTATGTTTTCTCTGTCAAGCTCTCCCAGCCATGCATCTATCAATTTCATCAGTGATATTAATCTATTTAGTCTTAATAAATCATCTGCATCTACCAGAATGTTCCTTCCATAGACTGGCTACTCATACACAGAGCATGTTTTTCTACTGTGACTTGAGTGACGAAAATACGCAGAGGTATATATATTCTTCAAACCCACTCTTCAGCATCCTTTTTACACAATATGATTGACAGGAAGAGGCCAGGAGAGCACCACTGTTTGGCTTTGTAAGCGTTGCAGTTAGCTGAGCAAAAGGAACAGCTCCGAAAGCACCAACCATCCATCGGAGAAACCTTCCTGCTTTCTCACTGTTCCTGGCATTATTCTAGCCTTTCAGAAGGTTCACTGGAGATTAGTTGGGACTGAAGAGCTGGCTAGACAGTAAAAACAAAGCTATATGATACATGTCACCATGTAGGATTTTTTTAGTTAACATTCAGGTATCTTGCTCTCTCTCATTTGCATGTTTTCTGTGAGGAGGGCCTAAGGGAAAAGAAGATGAACTTCATGTTTTCTGCCCCAGCATCACCTACTGGGCTTAATGGGACTGGCAAACTGGGTAGTGATTTCAGGATGTGTTATGCAGGAAACAGGTAGAAATTATACAAAATCTATTTCTCAAAATGTGGGATCTTTAATGGACTGCCTATATACTATTTGGTAATGGTTCATCTTCCTGCAGGCCTGATTGACTTAATGGAAAAATGAAGGCCATGTAGGGCAGGCATAATGGCAGGATTTACTTCATCATTTTAAAATAGCAAATGTACTCCAAGGATTGTGATGAAGATGAGATAAAACCTTCCCTAGGCAATCCTTTAAACCCCATTCTCTGTGTATCTCTGGCGCAGCCTTTCACACAAGGCAATTCTGGAGTGTAAGGTATGTAGAAGTAACTTCAAGCACTTTGTAAAATCCAGTCCACCTATTTCTTATGATCAAAGTCTGAAGATGAATGAAAATTAGATGAGAGCTCATTCTCCATGTAATATTAGAGAGGAGTTAAGAGATAAAATGCAGCTTTTGGTATTCCATTTGTGTAATGTAAAATGAGAGGTGGGTTTATACCAGAATCTTAAACACAACTCCCTTTAAAATTTAGAGGGGAAGGTATGGAGTCAAACTTCCAGAACTATAACTGCCCCTAGGGCTTTAGTTCCAAGTTAGGTATCAACAGGGGTAGTCCCTTCCTCCAGTTCTGTCTTATATGAATAGTTGAGACTATGAGATTTTGGCCCGACCTGTCAGAAAACTTGCACAGACAGATGATCGGAAGAGATTTCCACGGTTTGGCTAGTTTTTTATTACATGATCTGCCATAAAATGTTGGAGCTGTTAAATCTGAATCTTTGCATTGATTCAGCAACAAACCAGAACCCTGGCCTAAACTTCCTCCATGGGATACCAAAAGCCAGACCCGCCACAGTAACAGAACTTTCCCCTGCGAAGAAACTTTGCAAAGACACAGATTGAATTTGTAGTATTAGGAACACATGTATGAATTAGCCACTTTTTCTGAAAACTTCCCAGATAAGCTCATCTTTCATATGTTGTATTGTCAGTTTCTGCTCTGGCCCAAGTCACCTGTCTCTCATGTAAATATCTCCCAGCCTCATTTTGTGCTGTGTTTCTTATTATGTAACTCTACAATGTATTGGAATTTGAATAGGTATCTATCTATCTATCTATCCTGAGACATATGGTCAGGTGTACATTTTTACTCCAAAGGATGAAGGAACAGAATTGATTGGATAGAATAGATTAGCTTGGGGAAGGCAGTGACACCTTCACACTGGGCATCCTTGGAGAAATGCCAAAGATCGACTACATGAAGATAGTTCCATGTCCTCATCCTGCAGATGGTCTGAAAGGTTCTGAGACATACACTGGAAAGACAGTCGGAGAATGCTGAACTGGCTTCTTCCTGGTCTGTACCTGGTCTATGGATTAGTAGTAGTATTATTTTGGTAGTGGTTACAGGCTTCAGTCAGGGATCAAGATCCTACTGTGCCTATGTGCTTTACACATATAATAAGAAAGAGCTTCCAAAGTAAAGGGCATTTATCTCCCCCAGCATTAAATTTTCTATGGAAATATATGAGATAATGTTGTTAGTGAGTAATCGGAAGAATACATTTTCACTCCCAAAGGTGAAGTGGTAGATAAGCATGGATGTGAGGTGGTTGGGAGAGGCTGTGCAATGGACAGGGAATGAACTAGACTGGCAGAGAGCCGAAACAGTGTTCTCTTGTATGTATAGTACATTCTAAACTGTGAATTTTCTGAATACTTTTTATATCTCACCCTGGATTTCTTTCTTCTTCTTTGTTTTTCTCAATGAATTTCTGTTGCTGCCAGCAGGAGATGAACTGAAAAGAGTTTTCTATCCTGCTGTTATAAGAACACTTTTTATCTCCAATGTGGTTTGCAAAATCAGCTTGATTATCCCTGTTTTACTTGTGGAGAAACTGAGGCAGAGAGGTTAATGACTTGTCTAAAGCCACTGGCCAGATGCTACAATCAGGATTAGAATTCCAGAGATCCTGGCTCTCAGGGTAATGCTCTGTCCACTAGACCATGTACCTTTTCCTCATTGGGTACCGAGGAAACAATTTCTGAAGCTACCCACAACACAGTAGAAATCAGCTGAGTTTTCATAGTCGAAGTGGAATCCTTTGTGCAGCCTAAGGAACAATGCACTCTATTTAAATAGAAATATTCCCATTGTTTTTTTCTTTTAAGCAGCAGATTAATGTTTTGCCATGTACCTGTCATCTTAATTATCTGCTCACATCTCAGCTGTTGTCTTAATGTCTTTCTAAGCAGTGCCTGACAGGGGTACCAACTTGCTGCCACTGGAGATGAAGCTGGTGGAGAGAATAACAAGGAGGCGAAGGGACCATGCATACTGTGTCAACAACAGAGGAATGGGCCAACTCCCCTACACACCAACTTGGCAGATTGATGGAGAAGCTGCTAAGAAAATGGATGAAAACTGCTATACTCAGGGGAAAATAAATAACGAGAGCATTGAGCAGCTGATGGTTTTGTCTTTATGTATGTTTGATTCGATTTCCTGCACACACACATTTTAAATTGTGGACTATGGGGAGTGAAAAGGAATTGGCCATTTCCCCCACTTTTAATTCATGGAACAATATGAAAAGTGTGCAATGACTTTTGAAAGCCAATGAAATGTGCCAGGTTTATGTTTCACAAACGTCTGCTAGTCTCATGTAGTCATGTGTTTTTAGACTACTCAGCAGTGTGGCAGCTGGGCATCTTCGTGGTATCAGAAGGCGAGTTTTGGAAAGGTTGGCTGATGTTCGTGAATCTTCTGAGTGAACGTGGGAGAGTTTCCAGAGGAAATTTGGCCCACTTTTCATGAACAGAACACACCATGTAAAATTTCTTGTAAGGATTTGACGCAAAGCTAGATGAAATTCAGCCAGTCAGACTGTCTATGTAGACATACCCAGGATCTCACTTCGAGGATTTGGGGTCATTCAAACTTCATGGGTCAGTTTTTCAGCTGCATTCTGTATGGACTGGATCCACTGCGGAGTGCTCCTCCCAATCCTGGGGCCAATCTTTGCTGACCTAGTCCCTAGCATACTTTAGAGAGGCCTCAGGACTGCTTTAAACTACACTAGCTGTGGTCCCAAGAGGACCTCTGGACCTCAGCAGTGCTCAGGTTATGCCTCCTTTTCCCAAGCCCATGCCCACTATCCTGGTGGTTGGAATGGGGACTGGCATAGAGACGGACAAGATGACCACTGATGATCCAAGATGGTGGGGGGGGGGGGAAGCTATAAGAAATGACGGGAATGAATAATCTTGTACCCTCCATGGTCTACTAACCAGGTGATGGAGGTAAACTTGTCGCTTCAGCTTGGGACCAGGTTCTGTCACTCTGGATAAAGAAGAACTGGGTACTATGTAGCTGTCCCCTTCCACCTTCTCATTCTGCTCTCACTTGTGCTGGCTGGACACAAGTACAGCTCTGCGGACACCAATAGGGTTACTCTTGATTCACACAGATTGGCTCAGAATCAGGCCCTGGAAGTGAATATGTTTCAGTCCTGCATCGCTCCTTCCCCTCTCATCTGGCGTGCAAGGTTTGCAGGGCCCTTTTGGATCTCTGCAGGAAAAGCCCTGCAAAAATGTTAGCCCTTCGTTTTCTTATTCGTGTAGCCAGCAGCCTGAGCTTGCGTTACTAGCCTGCAATATCCTCAGAGGGACTACAGCTGACACAGACTCAGAGAACGGATTGATGAATAAGCAGAAGATACTAATAAAAAATGATCTCCATGGGCAATTTCTGTTCCTACAAAACCGGCTCATAAAAGCTGGAGATTAACAGGGGAAGGAGACAGAGCTGCTGCTGGTGCTGGAACAAGAATCCTATTGCAGAGAGAGGATTAGGTGCCACCGGTAGCTGTGATGCATTGCCCACTAGTTGCCATCTCAGCTTCTGTCCTTAGCCGGTCACTCCTGTTGCTCCCACTAGTGCAGGAACCAATATATTTGCACTTGCTCATTCAGACTGGGGGAGATGATATCAAAGCTGAGGGTGTCATAACTGCCAGAAACTCCCTCTCTTTAATATGCAGGTTGCTCCAGCTCAAGTGACTGTGCTGAACATCCTACTCTGGCAGTGTCCCATGGGAAGAGCGGAGTGGGACAAGGCTGATGCTGTTATAAGAGCAGGATGAGCTTTTGACTCTGCCACCCTGGCTGCATCTCTGCCCTGCTCCTCCTGTTTCTCTGACTGAAGGATCGACCCCCTGTCCCGTCTGCTGCTGCAGAGATTGCATCACCTGGCTCCTTGCTGCATCGATCACTGCAGTTTCTGTTTTCCTTCTTTCCTTTGCTGGTGCTGTGATCTGAGAATCAGACTTTGTCTCTCTGCTACCATATGATTGCTAGGATCTGTCCCCTGCCCCTCCTGCTGCTGCCTGTCCCTCTGTTAATCTGCCAGGTGACACCTCTCTGCATGTATCTAATCAATGAACACTCATTCCCTTGTTGCATGGTCTCTCTCAAATAAACCCCCAATGACTCAGAAGCTGACTGGGAACCTTTCCGCACCTCTTCGTTATTCTGCAGGGCCACTCATTCACTGCCTTTAAAGGGCTAACGTTCTACAAAACCTGCGTCCTCACTGTGTCTCATCTCATTTTAAATTTCCTTCTTTATCATACCCACTTGGTTACAGCCTCTTCTCACTTGCGGTGAGAGGGTGTTTTATCATACACACTGAGCCATCACCTTAAGTGATCATTCTCCTTACAGTGTGTATGATAAAACCCATTGTTTCATGTTCTCTGTTTGTGTATATAAATCTCCCCTCTGTATTTTCCACCAAATGCATCCGATGAAGTGAGCTGTAGCGCACAAAAGCTTATGATCAAATAAATTTGTTAGTCTCTAAGGTGCCACAAGTACTCCTTTTCTTTTTGCGAATACAGACTAACACGGCTGCTATGCTGAAACCTAACAATAGGAACGTAAATCATTTTTAAAGAGGCATCATACTGGGCTCTGTCAAAAATGGAGCTGGCCCTTTAAGAGGGTGAGGGCTCAGTCTCACCTGTGCCAGATGTAGCTTGCCTCCACAGATGAACAGAATGAGTCCAGAGAGTGTGATGAGATCATGTGTCTCAGAACCAGGCCTGTTGAAAGCTGTAAAAGGCAGGATGAGCTCAGGGTGGGTAACTCTCCATGGAAGGGGATGCTTATGTGGGTGAGCCTGTGTAGAGAGAGACTTAGCTTCCAGGCGAAAGGCCTGGGAGAATGCAAGCTTACAGGGAGCAGGAGCTAGCTAGGAGGGCTATAAGAATAGGCCAAAACCCTACCCCAAGGGTGTGAGCCATTTAGGGAAGTTGTATGGGAGTTCTGAACTTTATGTTCATCATCCACACTCCTAAAGGGGGAGAAACATCTGCAATATGGAACTGTTTTACTAGGGAGAAAGGGGAAACTGAGGCAGCAGCAGAGCCCAAAGCCAGACTGAGTAAGCTGTGGTCTGGGCTCTGTCACACACACAACAGATTTCACTTTCTGGGCCTCCTTATAAATTCACACTGTTCCTCCCAACTTGAGGAAAAGGGTAAACATAGCAATATTAGAATTTATATGTTGTTTATTTCAGGAAAGACAGTAGGCCATTTAAGGGAATAATAGGATGCAATGACCTGGGGAGAGACATGCTCTGAAAAGTATGCTTCTGTTTATACTGCCACTCCTGCAGTGAGAGCTCTCAGTACTTAATTCTCCCTTTTGATTGTTGTTCACTGCATTGCCCCACACTGCCGCAGTCTGCTCGGATAGATCTCTTCACCGAAGGACTAAATCTATCCCCTTGCGTTACTATTACCGCAGCTTTCAAGAAATGCAGCTTACCTCAAATGTGGAGTGAGGAAGAGAGCCCGGTTCTCAGTTCATCCCTTGCCCGGAACTATCCGTTTTAATAAAAGAAAAATTGAAAATACTCCTAATTTAAAATTATTCAGCCCTTTGAAAAAATGTTTTTGGATTTTGGTGTCTTGTGGCAAGCTAGGGAAAGGAATTGAAAAGAAGTGGGCCTGGAAAGACAACCATTTCCCATTTGAGGTTAGGATTGTTAATCTATGTGACTTTGTGGGTAAGGGGCTTGGTGTATTATACCTAATATAATTAAAAATATGACCAGGTTTTCAAAGATGTGTGTAACTCAGCTATAAAACCTGGCCAGGCAGGTTAAAAGCAAATTTATACATATACACTTGTCTGCCTTTCTGTTTATACACTGTGCTCCATATGTAAATCTATGTATCCACACACCCCCAGGCAATGAATGTGTGCATCTGTACGAACATCAGAATACATTTAGCTAGATTTGGAAGCATTTTGTTGTCTGGTTAAAAAGTGGCAGAGATGTATTGGAGTTGATTTATGCCAGCAAAGAATTTGATGCTAAATTCCACTTAATGATATAGGGAACTAGATATTTTTATATTTATAAAAAACAGGTTACATGTCAACATTTAAAAATATTCACCGCAGAAATATTAAATGTATTTCACATAATTTTCAAATGATTTATGCACTTCATATTGAGCATCATAACTGAATGCAACACATAAGAAGACAGTTACAGACAGCATACCCATTATATAAATATTCTGTATGCAGTTCACGTTTCAAAGTTGAACTATATGCAGTTTTCCCTTTCCTAATGATAGATTTTCTAGGGAGACTTGAATTGTTTCAAAGCAGGTGTTCAAATCTCTTGAATAAATAAAAAGCAAATGGATTATATTTTTCCACACACGGCTGCATATTTCCATGATGGAAACCATAGGAAACAATTTGTTTTTTCTTAGTAATTGAAGAGTTCCCCCACCCTTTACTTCCATTAACATAAACAATCAAATCCATTAAAATAGTTATAGATTAAAAAGTTACATTAAACGGGTCAAAATTGTGAAACAAATGGACCAAAAGCAGAATGTCAAACATCTGTAGCTACTGATCCATATCTTAAAATGACTGAAAAAGATTTGGGGGTTGTCAAGGTTCCTTCCCCACTCTGAACTCTAGGGTACAGATGTGGAGACCTGCATGAAAACCCCCTAAGCTTATTTTTACCAGCTTAGGTTAAAACTTCTCCAAGGTACAAACTATTTTACCTTTTGCCCTTGGACTTTATTGCTGCCACCACCAAGCTTCTAACAAATATATAACAGGGAAAAAGCCCGTTTGGAAACGTCTTTCCCCCCAAAATCCTCCCCAAACTCTACACCCCCTTTCCTGGGGATGGCTTGATAAAAATCCTCACCAGTTTGCATAGGTGAACACAGACCCAAACCCTTGGATCTTAAGAACAATGAAAAAGCAATCAGGTTCTTAAAAGAAGAATTTTAATTGAAGAAAAAAAAGTAAAAGAATCACCTCTGTAAAATCAGGATGGTAAATACCTTACAGGGTAATCAGATTCAAAACATAGAGAATCCATCTAGCCAAACCTTAAGTTACAAAGACACAAAAACAGGAATATCCATTCCATTCAGCACAGCTTATTTTATCAGCCATTTAAACAAAACAGAATCTGACGCACATCTAGCTAGATTACTTACTAAGTTCTAAGACTCCATTCCTTTTCTGTTCCCGGCAAAAGCATCACACAGACAGAGAGAGCCTTTGTTTCTCCCCCCCTCCAGCTTTGAAAGTATCTTGTCTCCTCATTGGTCATTTTGGTCAGGTGCCAGTGAGGTTATCTTAGCTTCTGAACTCTTTACAGGTGAAAGGGTTTTTCCACTGGCCAGGAGGGATTTTAAAGGTGTTTACCCTTCCCTTTATATTTATGACACGCCCCCCAAATCACAGATAGGGTGAAACGTTGGCAGTGATTTCTTCCTGGAGCTCTAGGAGAAAACAGAGTTAATAAGACACATGCACCTCTAAATATACTACCAAGTATATAAAGACTAACAATATTTTTCATAACTCAAGGACGATTTTAACCAGTTGATTCTGGGAAACTTTCATGGGAGAGTGCATCAGCCACTTTGTTAGAAGCTCCTGAGATGTGTTGGATGTCGAAATCAAAATCTTGGAGAGCTAAACTCCACTAAATAAGTTTTTTGTTATTTCCCATGGCGGTATGAAGCCACTGTAGCACAGCATGGTTGGTTTGCAGGTGGAAACGCCGTCCCCAAACATATGGGCGTAGCTTTTCAGGAGCGTAGACAATGGCTTAACATTCTTTTTCACTGACTGACCAGTTGTTTTCCCTCTCAGACAGCTTCTTGATGAGAAACACTACAGGGTGGAATTCTTGATCCGGTCCTTCCTGCATTAAAACTGCTCCCACACTACGCTTGGACGCATCTGTGGTTACTAGGAATGGTTTGTCAAAGTCTGGGGCCCTTAGTACAGGGTCAGACATGAGTGTTGCTTTAAGCTGGTTAAAGGCCTTCTGACACTCTTCAGTCCACTGAATGGCATTTGGCTGTTTCTTTTTGGTTAGGTCTGTCAGTGGGGTGGCGATTTGGCTGTATTGCGGTACAAATCATCTGTAATATCCGGTCAAGCCTAAGAAGGACTGGACCTGTTTCCTTGATTTTGGGACAGGCCACTTTTGGATAGCATCCACTTTGGCCTGTAGGGGGTTGATAGTTCCTTGACCCACTGTCCAAGGTGTCACTCTGTTTAGGCTTATTTGACACTTCTTAGTCTTAACAGTTAGTCCTGCCTCCCTTATGCGCTCAAAGACTTTTTGTAGATGTTCCAGGTGTTCTGCCCAGGAATCCGAAAATATGGCCACCTCGTCAAGGTAGGCGACTGCATATTCTCCTAATCCCACTAGGAGACTATCTACAAGTCTTTGGAAGGTGGCGGGTGCATTCCGCAGCCCGAAAGGGAGTACGTTAAATTCATACAGCCCGACCTGTGTGGTGAAGGCTGACTTTTCCTTGGCGGATTCATCTAGCAGTACCTGCCAGTACCCCTTGGTTAAGTCCAAGATAGAGGTGAACTGGGCCCATCCCAGTTTCTCAAATAGTTCATCTGTGCGTGGCATTGGATAGTTGTCTGGGCGAGTTACAGCATTTAGCTTATGGTAGTCCATGCAAACACCTATCTCCCCATCTGTTTTGGGAACTAGAACCACTGGAGATGCCCATGCACTGCCCGAGGGGTGGATTACCCCCATCTGTAGAATATCCTGGATCTCCCGTTCTATAGCAGTTTTAGCTTGAGGAGACACCCGGTAAGGTTGGACTTTAATTGGGTGAGCATTACCTGTGTCAATGGAGTGCCCGTTCAGTCAGTCCTGGAGTGGCTGAGAATGTCGGCGCGTAGCTAGTGCACAGCTCCTTGATCTGTTGTCGCTGCATACGCCCAAGGGTCATGGAGAGGTTCACCTCTTCCACACCACCAGCACTTTTCCCTTTGTAGTAGACACCTTCAGGCCACTCAGCGTCATCTCCTCCCTGGGCTGCAAACTGACAAACCTTTAATTCTCTGGAATAAAAGGCCTTTAGAGAATTAATATGGTACACCTTAGGCTTTTGGTTGGAGGTGGGGAATGCTATGAGAAAATTAACAGCCCCCAGGAGCTCCTGGATCGTGAATGGCCCTTCCCACGATGCTTCCATTTTATGGGCCTGGAGCGCCTTTAAGACCATGACCTGGTCCCCTACTTTGAAAGAATGCTCTCTGCCATGTTTATCATACCAGGCTTTTTGCTCTTTTTGATCATCCTGTAGGTTTTCTTTAGCAAGGGCTAAAGAGGTTCGGAGGGTACTTTGTAGGTTGGTTACAAAGTCCAGAATGTTAGTTCCTGGAGAAGGTGTAAACTCCTCCCATTGCTGCTTCACCAACTGTAATGGTCCCTTAACCTCACGGCCATATATAAGTTCAAATGGTGAAAACCCTAAACTGGGATGTGGTACAGCTCTGTAGGCAAAGAGTAACTGCTGCAACACTAGGTTCCAATCATTGGAATGCTTATTTATGAATTTACATATCATGGCCCGCAAAGTTCCATTAAACTTCTCCACCATGCCATTTGTTTGATAGTAGTAAGGAGTGTCAACCAAGTGATTTACCCCATGAGCTTCCCAAAGGCTTTCCATAGTTCCTGCCAGGAAATTAGTTCCTGCATCTGTGAGGATGTCAGAGGGCCAACCTAAGCTGGCAAAAATATCTATTAGTGCCTGGCACACACTTTTAGCCCTGGTGTTGCTTAGAGCTACTGCTTCCGCCGTTCGGGTGGCAAAATCCATGAAAGTCAGTATGTACTACTTTCCTCTGGGTGTCTTTTTCGGAAAAGGACCCAGAATATCCACAGCTACTCGCTGAAATGGAACTTCAATGATGGGGAGTGGCTGGAGAGAGGCTTTGACCTGGTCTTGGGAATTTCCCAATTTTTGGCATACCTCACAAGACCGAACATAGGTAGAAACATCCTTGCCCATTCCCTCCCAGTGGAATGACCTCCCCAAATGGTCTTTGGTCCTGTTCACCCCAGCATGGCCACTAGGATGATCGTGGAATAAGCTCAAGAGCTTGACCCAGTACTCAGTTGGAACTACCAACTGTCTCTGAGGATGCAAATCTTCCTGGTGTCCAGCAGAAAGAGTTTCCTTGTATAAAAGTCCTCTTTCTACAACAAACTTGGATCGATTAGAAGAGCTGAGAGGCAGTGGGTTGCTCCGTGCCGCCGTCCAAGGTCTCTGGAGGCTTTCATCTGCTTCCTGTTTGGTCTCAAACCATTCCCTTGATGCTGGAGACATCAGTTCCTCATTGGATTGTGGACCTATGCATGGTCCCTCTGGAAGCGAAGTAGGGGATGGGGCTGTTTCCGTTGACTGTGAACCACTATCTGCTGGTGCACTATGTTGGGGTTCAGGCTCCGGCTGAGCCTCTTGTGTAGGGTTATCAGCTGCTGCTGGTTCAGATTCAGTGGGACCCTCTGGTGTTGGGGTTGCAAGTACTGGATTCAGTGCTGGCAATGGGTCTGGTGCTAGTTGTTCCACTGGTTCTGGTTCTGGGACTGGCTCTGTCTGGGTCTCTGGGACTGGATCCACTACTGCTGTTGCAGACGTTGCCTGGGGTCCAGGTCCATCACCTCTGACCGGGTCCTGGTAGAAGTTTCCGGAACAGAGCTAGGCGTGATGGCTTGTTTAGCCTGGCTGTGGGTGACCATTCCCACCCTCTTGGCTAGCTTCACCTGATTGGCCAAGTCTTCCCCCAACAGCATGGGGATGGGATAATCATCATAGACTGCAAAAGTCCACATTCCTGACCAGCCCTTGTACTGGACCGGCAACTTGGCTGTAGGCAAATTGAAAGAGTTTGACTTGAAGGGTTGAATCATCACTTGGATCTCTGGATTGATTAAATTGGGGTCCACTAAGGAAGCATGGATAGCCAACACTTGTGCTCTGGTGTCCCTCCATAGTTCTCCTATGGGCAGCCTCTTGGTTTTTCTCTGCCTCTTTCGCTGCCTCCATTTCTTTGTCCTTTGCCTCCATAGCTCTCCTGTGGGCAGCTTCTAGGGCTTTTTCTGCCTCTTTTACTGCCTCCATTCTGGTTAACTCCAATTTGTGTTGTGTCTTGGTTTCTGTCATGTTTGCCTCCTGTTTTTAACTATCTTTATATCCAAGAGTTAGAAATAAAACAAACAAAAAACTTGGCTTGTAAAATTTTGCTGTGCTGTAACCTGATACCTATGTTCTCTGATAGTGATTGTCAGCCTACAGAAAAATCCTTAAAAAAAACCAACAACTAACACCTTTGTCTCCAGGCAACTAGACAGAAAACCCCTCTAGTTGCTCTTAGGTAAAAAATAACTTCAGGTCTGTGAAGACTTGTGAATTTCCCGGCAGGAGGTTAACTACCCTGCCTTTAGGTAGAGAAAACTCCAGCTCACAAAAGACAATTCCCTTTTGTCTCTGCTCTGGCCCCCAAGCAGACACAAAAAACAACAACTCTAACTGCTTTCAGCTTAAAACCTGCTTTCCAGCAGCCCAAAGGAAAAAAAAAATATTTCCTTTTAAAATCTGTGCTTCTGGTTCAAAACATCTCAAATTGATCTCAAAATAATTTCAAGTTAATCCCACCACTCTGCCATCATGTCAAGGTTCCTTTCCCACTCTGAACTCTAGGGTACAGATGTGGGGACCTGCATGAAAACCCCCTAAGCTTATTTTTACCAGCTTAGGTTAAAACTTCCCCAAGCTACAAACTATTTTACCTTTTGCCCTTGGACTTTATTGCTGCCACCACCAAGTGTCTAACAAGTATATAACAGGGAAAGAGCCTGCTTGGAAACGTCTTTCCCCCAAAAATCCTCCCCAAACTCTACACCCCCTTTCCTCGGGACGGCTTGATAAAAATCCTCACCAATTTGCATAGGTGAACACAGACCCAAACCCTTGGATCTTAAGAACAATGAAAAAGCAATCAGGTTCTTAAAAGAAGAATTTTAATTGAAAAAAAAAAAGGTAAAAGAATCACCTCTGTAAAATCAGGGTGATAAATACCTTACAGGGTAATCAGATTCAAAACACAGAGAATCCCTCTAGGCAAAACCTTAAGTTACAAAAAGACACAAAAACAGGAATATCCATTCCATTCAGCACAGCTTATTTTATCAGCCATTTAAACAAAACAGAATCTAACGCATATCTAGCTAGATTACTTACTAAGTTCTAAGACTCCATTCCTTTTCTGTTCCTGGAAAAAGCATCACACAGATGGAGAGAGCCTTTGTTTCTCCCCCCTCCAGCTTTGAAAGTATCTTGTTTCCTCATTGGTCATTTTGGTCAGGTGGTTATCCTAGCTTCTGAACCCTTTACAGATGAAAGGGTTTTTCCTCTGGCCAAGAGGGATTTTAAAGGTGTTTACTCTTCCCTTTATATTTATGACAGGGGTCATGGTGGATGATTAGCTGAACATGAACTCCCCATGCAATACTGTGGCGAAAAGCACTAAAGCAATCCCTGAATGCATAAACAGGGGAATATCAAGTAGAAGTAGAGAGATTATTTTACCTTTGTATTTGTCACTGGTGCAACTGCTGCTGGAATCCAGTGTGCACGTGCATTCTGGTGTCCACGTTTCAAGAGGATATTAATAGATTAGAGAGGGTTCAGAGAAGAGCCAGGTGAATGATTCAACCTGCCTTACAGTGATAGACTCCAGGAGCTCACTTTATTTAGCTTAAGTCACCCCTTAACTTTCTCTTTGTTAAGTCTGTAAGTATCTATAGGGGGGACAAATATTTGATAAAGAGCTCATCAGTCTAGCAGACAAAGGTATAACAAGATCCAATGGCTGGAAGCTGAAGCTAGAAAAATTCATACTGGAAGTAAGGGTGTAAATTTTTAAGTGAGGGTAATTAGCCACTGGAACAATTTACCAAGGGTTGTGGTGGATTCTCCATCACAATTTTTTAATCAAGACTGGATTTGATTTTAAAGATCTGCTTTAGTTCAAACAGGAAGTAATTCAGGGACATCCTATGGTCTGTATCATACAAGAGGTCAGACCAACTGGTCACAATGGTCCCTTCTAGCCTTGGAATCTAGGAATCTATGATCACGAAACTTTAGCCACCAAATTATACAGCTAGAGAGTTGATGGACACCCGCTATGTCTAGAGGAAGTGAACCTCGCTAGAGTGAAGTAGAAAGTCCTAAATTGTTTCTTTCATGGTGATGAGCAGTTTTTTTGTTATAGCAAACCTCTGTTACTGGAGAAGATGTTTACTAAATAAAATGGGAAAAACTTGCAGGGCTGTAATGAAGACAAAATCAATTAAGAACTATGAGATGTTCCATTATTAGGGTGATGGAGTCTGTATAGGTACCTGTTAAGACTGGGATGCAAAAACTCTTGCTTCAGTTCCCTCCTTTGCCACTGACTTCCTGTGTAAACATGGGTAAGTCCCTTAATGACTCTTGGCCTCAGTTCCCCATCTACAGAATGAAGCTAGAACTTCTGGTCTTTCACCCTTTTTCTTGACTGTTTAGACTGCAGGGTGAGGACTGCCTCTTACTAAGTGTTTTATACATTATATGCCTCTGATCTTAACTTGGGCCTCTGAACATTACAATAATACAAATAAGAAAAGATAGCAAACCTCATGAATACCAGATTGTGCAAAAGATCAGTTCCCAGCATGGTGGAGATTATTTAGGGCCCAGTTCTGAACACATAGGGCTATGCTTGTGCTAAACCCCAACGGGGGTTGAATATGGTTTGTCTCATCTGCAGACGCCCTCTCAAGCTGGTGTAGTGTAGTAAGAAATGAGATAATGAAAAAGAGTGTGCTGCTCACCAGCAGCTGATGCATCTTTCTTTTATTTAAGATCCAAACATAACAAAGAGAAGAGGAATCACCAGACATGAGGGAACAAAAGAAACCAGGGGACATGGTGGATGGGGAAAGAAGTCAGCCAGAGAGTGAAGTGGGGAAGAGAGGAGGCAAACAGTCAGGACAAAAGACAGGGGAGGAGATCACTAAAAAGGGTCAGGAAAAAAGACAGCAAATAAAAAAACGTCAGAAACAAGCAAATGGGAAAAGGCAAGAGAGAAAAGGGGAAATGATCTAAGGAGAAGGAAGAAATAAAATGGGAACAAAAGAAGAGAGAAGTTGGAAAAAAAGATGCTACGGAGCGTGTGCTGAGGAGATGGGGTAAAAAGCACACATGGAGGTGCAGGACTGTGGGGCATGGGTGAGTGAGGAGTAGATGGGGGATGAGGGTTATTTTCTAATGAAGGAAGGTGTTATTTGAATGCTGAGGTTTTTATTACACATTGGAAAACAAAATCTGAGCTGGGATAAAAGAATGAATCGTGATAAATGACAAATATGACTGAAAAAATTAAATATCTGCACCTGGTGTTATTCGAGAGCCTGTCTGTCACTCTTGTTATCGGTAGAGCTGCAGGACATTTTAAAAGGGTTTTTTGTGTGTGCAAAGACATGACCAACTCTCATTGAGATATTATTAAGCTGAAAGGTATCAATGGCTGCCATTAGGAGAGTCTTTGATCCTAGTTAAATAGATGGAGCAATTAAGCCCTATTATGTAATAGCTACAGAGAATGGAGGTTACTGCCCAAGGCACACGGTAGGTCTAAGCTAAACCATGTGAGCGGAGGAGTTTCTCTGATTGCAAACACAGGTGATAGGACATTGGTTTTGCAGCCCATATGTGTTAGAGACCAAAAGCCTGGAGAAAGCCAGCAGAGAGCCTGGAGAAGCAGTAGTGAACTTGACCTCAAGAGGAAGTAGAAAGACAAGGTTTCTTGGGGCACAGAACTCACTGGAGTGGCAGGCTGGGGTGGTTTCTGAGCAAGCAGATTGCCTGCTGTTGTTATTTTTGTCTGTGTTGAGGGCAACAGGTGTCTGAGCAAATAGTTTTGTATATAAGATCACAACAAAGAATAAACCTGGCTCATATTATTGATTTCAGATCCTATCAGAAACAACCCTGCAAGGCCCAAGTATTGGCTAACTGGTGCGGCCAAAGGGTCGTCAGCGATAAGGGAGGTGTGTAATGAATCCATCTGGTAACATGACTGTCTACATGCCTTTCCCAGATTGCACGGCCTCCTGTCATGTATTCTTATACCTTTAACTGACTCCAGTATCTCTTGAAAGCGTTGTCATTCCAAGGTCTGGATGCACTCATGTTAGCTCCATGGGGGGATGGAAGGGGAGGGCAAAGCATCCCACACGAGCCACTTTTTATAGGTCTCTTCATGTACCCCTTCTTGTCCTGCTGTCCTGAGCTTATTGTGTAATGCTAGCTTCTGAATAGAAAGGAGTTATGAGCCTTGTGGAAGCTTATGCAGAGCTATGGGGATGAAACGTTGCTGTTGTTTTACCCTCCGTTTGTCAAGCATCCCAGATGTGACTGAATACTCAACACTGTCCTCACCATGGCTGCAATGCAGTACCTGTGTACAAAATACATCCACAACCTACCTCTCCGATCTGTATGAGCTTCCACGTTCCAGACACCACAGCTCTATACACCCATTTCCTGGTTCTCCTATCCATGTTCTCGTCATGGGGCAACACTCATATCATAGACTGTACTTCCAAGAATTCAGGTGTGTTCACTTTACCCATCCCCTAATAGAAGAACAAGGAAACAGTGAAGCTGAAAAGCAGATGGTCATCCACACATTAGGAAATAGCAGGGGATATGATCTCATGAACAGTGGCAGATAGAATTCAAGCTCTTTATTCATATGAGTGACAGGTTTTTTTTTTGTTTTTTTTTTTTTTAATTTATTTAACCAGCTCTAATCTTAACCAGAATGAAATCCAGCCGTACCTAGGGGCAGCACTTCTATTCCTGTGTGTGTGAGGGGTTGGTTATCTTTGGACAGGAACCTTGTGGGGCTCTAAGCTCCTCACTGCCTTTCCTTGGGTTGCTTTGAGTAGTATGTGATTTCCAGACGCTTGCCTGGTCTCAGCCTCCTTAGTTCCTCCTTTGAAATTGCTCTGGTGGCTCCTGAGGGATTCTCAGAGCTTGGTTTGTTCTGTGAGGTGCTACAGAGCGACCTTGTTCACACATCGGATTACCTCGCACTACCTTCTGCCAGGTTATGGTGTAAGTATTATACTGTAAATATTATCATCACAGCTGTAAATTATTCACAAGGAGCCTGGCAGAAATGGGCATCTCTTCAAAACCACGGAAGTTTCCATGACACAGATTTGTCTTTCTTTGGAGAGCTCAGCTTTCTGTGGGGGTCCACGGGGCTCTCTCCTGGGTCCCTGTGATGAACTGGGAATATGTCTGTACAATTTATGAATTCTGAGTGAGATTCTGGACCCTATTTGTCAGTGTAAGGCTGCAAACTCCATTCTGAATGTTCAGTCTTTTGCCTTTTCTATGTTCTACTCTGTTTGCCTGCATTGTGGGTTGGAAATTCCAAAGACTGGTGGCAAAAGAATAACAATAGAGGGTAGCTGACTGTTAAGTGCTCAGTCTTTGAAAATCCATTCACTCTGGACAAAAGACTGGCTCCTGCCCAGAAGAACTGGTTTACCAGGGGAAGTCACCTTAGCAGCAAAGTCGCCTGACATGGATCTGTGCTCATGCGGGAAAGCTGGCAAGGGTGTCACCTGCCACAGGGGGCTGAAGGTTTTAAAAGGGCAGAGGCTGGTCAGCTTGGGGGCCATTTTCTCCAGTCATGAGGGAGAGACCATTCACCATGCCTGCCTTCCTTCCTTCCTGGACTTGGGTGGTTCCCCAAAGGCTCACGAGGGATGGGTGAGATGGAAAGAGAGGGATATTTGGGTTTCAGATATTTGTTCTTTTATATGATCTGTACTCTCCTCTACTTCACATGATTTAGGATAAAAGAGCATAAAGGTGCTTGACTGGGCAAAATGTATATACCTTGACTGCTTCACAATTGCCTTGTGCCTCTGAGAAGGTTAGATTGTGAACCAGAAGCTTCACACCTTTGGGGTGGAGTTCTGGGAGAACAGTGTGTTTAAGTACTGGGGAATCTGAAGGGTCAGCGCTGTGTCCAAAGAGGCTAGGTGGCTGGTGAGTGGGCCCCAACACTCAGAGGGGGTGCCAGATGGAAGATCTGGCCCTCAAAGTATGCCTAGGGACCCCAAGATTGTGGCCATGTCTGGACTCTGTTCAGGCTCCAGAAACGTAACATACTCCAAGGGGTCCATAGCACAGAGACTTGGATTTCCCTCGCAGCAGTCCTAGTGGGTGGCCAGGCAGAAGTACCCGCTAGGATCTGTGACAGCTCCCTTCTCTTCTCCTGCTACACCTTCTTTCATCTGCCGACACAATTTCAACTACCATCTCCATGCTTGACAACTCACAGATCTGCTTCTATATTCCAGACCTGTCCTTTTCTGTCCAAACTAAAATCCCAGCCTGTCCCTCTGACAGTTCCTCATGGAAATCTAGCCATCTGCTGAAGCTCAAATATGGCTGAAACAGAGCTCCTAGCCTTCTCCGTTATGTCCTTTCTCAAGCATGGTGGACAACATCACCATCATGTCTGGCACTCAGGCTTATAACCTGGGCATCATCTTTGACTCTCTCTAGGTTCTTACATCCAGGCTATATCTAAATCTTGCTGATTCTTTCTGTGTAACAGCTTTGAGATGTGGCCTTTCTTATCCATCCGCATAGCTAAAACTGGTTTCAGAGTAGCAGCCGTGTTAGTCTGTATTCGCAAAAAGAAAAGGAGTACTTGTGGCACCTTAGAGACTAACAAATTTATTAGAGCATAAGCTTTCGTGAGCTACAGCTCACTTCATCGGATGCATTCGATGAAGTGAGCTGAAGTGAGCTGTAGCTCACGAAAGCTTATGCTCTAATAAATTTGTTAGTCTCTAAGGTGCCACAAGTACTCCTTTTCTTATAGCTAAAACTCTCATCCAGGCCTTCATCCTATCATGTCTTGATTATCATCTTTCTCCCTGATCTTGTCAAATGCAATCTTGTCCCACTCATATCCATGCAGAATACTACTGCAAAGATCATTTTTCTAGCTCATCACTTTGATTATCTCTTTGCATCTCTCCATTGGTTCCTCCCTCTTTATTGCTTCAGACCACAAACTGCTCTCACTTTGAAGTCCCTTCACAACCTAGCCCTTTTCTGCCTATCATCCTCTATTTGCTATTGGGATTTTGATTCCTGCCTCTGATCAGCACCATGGTGCCATTCTCCATCACCCAATTTTCAAACAAGCACCTTTGTTCTTCCTTTCATACTGCCCTTCAGATTTTGGGAGGTGCTTCCCATAAAGATCCACTAACCTAGCACATCAGCTTGGAAAAGAGATGCGTAAGGTAGGATAGGATTGAGGTCTGTTAAAATCATGTCTGGTGTGGAGAAAATAAATAAGGAGGAGTTATTTACTCCTTCCCATAACACAAGAACTAGGGGTCACCAAATGAAATTAATAGGCAGCAGGTTTAAAACAAACAAAAGGAAGTATTTCTTTACACAACACACTGTCAACCTATGGAACTCTTTGCCAGAGGATGTTTTGAAGGCCAAGACTATAACAGGGTTCAAAAAAGAACTAGATAAGTTCCTGGAGGATAGGTCCATGAATGGCTATTAGCCAGGAAGGGCAGGGATGGTGTTCCTAGCCTCTGTTTGCCAGAAGCTGGGAATGGGTGACAGGGGATGGATCACTTGATGATTCTCTGTTCTGTTCCTTCCCTCTGGGGCACCTGACATTGGCCACTGTCGGCAGACAGTATACTGAGCTAGATGGACCTTTGGTCTGACCCAATATGGCTGCTCTTATGTTCTTATTATCTGCCTTTAAACTCTCCTTTCCCACAATGCCTTCAAAACTTGGCTGCTGGTCATGTTGGCCTATTATTATTTATTATTTGTATTGCCATATGGTCTAATTGTTCCCCTGCCTTCCCCATCAATCTATTTGTAATCATATGTTGTGTTTTGTCTTATACTTCCATTGTAAGCTCCTTGGGACTAGCACTGTCTTTTGTTCTGTGTTTGTACAGTGCCTGGCATAATGGGGACCTGGTCTATGACTAGGCCTCCTAGATGCTTTGGTAATACAAATAATTGATAATCCATCACAAATAGAGATTATTAGTATTATAGTTTACTATGAACCTAATTTCACTGAAATATAAATGATTTTGGAATGATAAGAATATGCAGCAATTTTTTACATCTGGGATAAGGACCTCAATCTTGTGCTCATTAAAATTAATGGGGCTTTCGGTGTTGATTTCAGTGGAAGCAGGACTTCAACAGTAATTGGGGGCTTCTGTGGAATTTGTGTGTGGGCAGTGGCAATACAAGTGATTTTTTGTGCGTCTATATTTTTATGAAGGTGAACATTTACCAGTTGCTGGATGCATAATGTGCAATGATTAATGACAAATGATTCAATATCATCCACCATCAATAGCAGGCAGTGCAAGATGTTGCTAATTTGCAACCCGCACACACACTGCAGGTACCCATCATCCAAGAGAGACAGATGAATTTTCTGACCTTTCCTTTAAACCGATCAGATGTACTTTGCATTCCCAATAAGCTTTTCTCTCTTGCTAGATTACTCACTTGTATCTCTGTGTGCAAAATGATTTCACACCTTGTAAGATTAATTCTCTGCTCCTGATTGGCTTGATTAAGTTCAGCAAACTGTGCTAAATGTGGCAAAACAGCCATGACACACAGACAACTTCACCTCCCAAAAGCAAGGTCAAAAAGGCAAAGTTACAGATTGCTGCCATTGTGAATTGCAGGGGGTTGGAACTGTTTTCTGCAAAACTAACAAACATCTGCTGTGTTTTGGAATACTGTCTATGATTTAAAAATCTATTTCTACAACTGCCAGATTCTTTAGTTATTGGCAGCAAATTTTGATTGATTAGCTACAAATGTACAACATTTTCTTCTCTGGGTAGTTTTCGTCTGGCTAAACGTTGAACCCAGATGGTGATATGATGTTTTTTGATTATGCACTGAAACTCCTGCGATTTTGAGATAGGTCTGATACAGACACACTGTAAAATTAAGGACCTGATGATACAAACCTATACTCATTCAGTGATACTATTTACCTGAGTAAAGACTACTCCTGCAGTTAAAGCTTTATACAGGCTACTGCGAGTACATCAGACCTGTCCCCTGCTCTCTGCTCTGACTTCCTATAGAATTTCAAAGTGAGTTCAAGGTCTCAGTCCTTATCTTCAAAGTGCTCTGTAGCTGGGCCTAGGATATTTAAAAGACAATCTAAAGCTCTGAAGACTGTGGTTGACAGCTGTGCGTCCCTGGCACAATGGAACTCTCAAAGGTAAGAGTAAAACTTGTCTGTTCAGGACACAAAACCTTCTCTGAGCATGGCCTGAGACTGTGGAATGAACTCCTCCAAGAACTAATGACCACACAAACCTCACCGCTTTCTGCTCCAGGTGCCAGGCACATTTCTTTGCCCTGCCTACTCTAACATAAACACAGAGCAATGGGAACATTAATACACCCCTCCCGCAACAAAGCTACCCAAAGAAGACACTCCACCACACATGCTTCTCCGTCTGGGGACAGGATGAGAGAACAAAGTACATGTGACAGATATGTAGTGACCTTGCTTGGCACGACTGGAGGGCGCTCCGATAGTATGGTGATGAGTGCTCTATAAGAACTTACATCATGATGATGGAGTCTCACATTGGTGTCAACGTATAAGAATTCAGCAAACAATAGAGGTGAACACATATGTGAGAGGTCAGACCAATGTGAGAACCACCAAAATGGTGACACGTGGGACAGCCAACGCTGTTCATGACCAGTGCAGGCTGTTGTATCCTTGCTTGCATTGTTCTGGTTTTTCCCACAAGCTGTTAATACACCTTGCTTCACATGGTTAACATGTTAACATGCAACATGGCCAATCTACTACCGCCTTGGTCTGTGTTGGCTGTTGCTTCCCAACTGCTAGAGTCAATCTGATATGCTTTCAAATTTGACTTTAGTGTGCCTTTCTGTTGTCTGTACTGACCACCATGAGAATGGGTGCCTTGCTTTAGCTGACCTAAAATATGGCCTTGGGTGTTCTTAGGTCAGCCACATGTCCAGACCAACACAGCTGAGCTTTCATGAACATACTTTGAATGCCAGGCATCAGACAATGAGTATGGATTTCAATGTTGGGAATTTTGTTCCCCCATTTGAACATCCAAACAGACCGAAGCCGGTGTGTATGAAACTGATCAAACTTCCTAATGTGGCAGCAATATGTTGTCCATGTCTCACAACCATATAGAAGCATCGTAAGCATGTCTTCCAAAGGGTGCTAATGACAGACTTAAACTCCTTTGCAAGAATTTATATAGAAGAGAATATGTAATCCAACCCTAAATGTGATTTTTCTAGCATGTTTTATGATGCAAACATCTGAGACTTTACAAAGCAAGTCAAAACACATCCAAAAAAGTCAGTTCACGTTATTTTTATCAGGGTCCAAAATATTTGTTAACGTGACTGCCAGACTCTCAGATAATATGGATTTGCACTAAAATTATACAATAAACTGTTTCACATATTACCAGAGTATTTGTGTCATGCCGGGCCTGATCCAACGCTGATGTTGGATCAAATTGAAGTGGGTAGTGGTCGTCTTTCATTAATTTCAATGAGTGTTGCAATGGGAACTCAATGCATTCATGAGATGTATGTGTTTGTTAGAAATCCTATACATGTGCGCTGGACTTTAACACAAATATCAGCATTTATTCATGTACATATTTGTTTACAAGCATAACCCATAAAATGATTTCATCTTGCTGACAACTTGGTTCTGATGTCTGTTGTTAATTTGGGATAATTATAAATAGGGAGCGTCAAACACTGTAGGTTGACATTGGACATTTCTAAATCTGTCTATTGCCATTTCAGTTAAAGGTAAGGTAAATATTCCATTAAGTTGTTGTCATGAAACATTGCTCTTGGATCCCCTGCCCCCCGTGAAAAAATTAGGATCCACTGGTCTAAGTCCCATACATAGATACAATATATATACAATATGTATCGTAATTGACAATCCCTGTTCCAAAGAGTTTACAATGTAAATAGGCAAGGCAGGGAGGGAAAGTTGCAGTTGCAGTTGCAGAGAGGAGAAGTGACATACCCAAGGTCATACAGCAGGTCAGTGGCAGAGGTGGGAACAGAATCCAGTTTTCCTGACTCAATCCGATTCACTGGACCTCATCATCTCTCTAATCTAGATCCATCATTAGTGTCTTTCACAGAGGGCAAAGTTTTTTGTTGCCTGTTGACATTCCCTACAGCAGTAACATTGATCCCATTGGTGTGTAACTAGAAATATGCCAAATGTTGGCACTGACCTTCAGGCCTGTTCAAACTGAGCCTTTGGTCTGAGGCTTGGTGTGATTGTGAACTTCAGCCCCCAGCTCAGTGAACGTAGGCTGAGGATGTTCAGGGAGCAGGAAAGGTGACAAATACCCCCTGTCTGAGAGCTGACCTCCTTGCCACGCTGCCTCCCAGGCTCCCCAGCTAGTTCTAGGAGCCCTGGTGAGAGCTAAAGCCCGGATCCTGCGATCCATTTTGGGCGGATAGATCTCTGCACTTGTGGGGAGACCCACTGATTTCAGTAGGGTTCCATGTGGGTGGAAGGGTCTATTCACATAGAACAACTTGCAGAATTGGGGCCAAAGGTAGAAGGAAAGGTGTCCTTTTGGATTTATTATGGGAGATAGGGTGGGTATGCAGGATGAAGGGGCCAGGCGAATGGGGGCATGGGGTTCCTTTATAGATTCAAGTTACTTTAACTCAAGCCTTCAAACGAATCTACAAAGAATCATTTGCTCCCAACTCCAGGCAACCAACTGTATGGTGAACATCACACAACCCCCTTTACTCAGCCCCCCGAATAGCTTCCAGTCTCAGTTCAAAAATCAAAGTAACTGCGACAAACCAAACAGCTTTAACACACTGTATTTGGTGCATAAATTAACATAAAATGAATATCTGACGACTTAAAAACATTAATCAGATTGGGAGCCAGCAAAAAAGAGCCGAGCAGAATTCATAAGTGTTCTCTGAACCTCCTGCCTCCAGTCGCGCTTCCTGCTTCCTTGCACTGATAGATCGCTGTCCTTCCTGCAGGTTTGGAAAATCAGTCCATTAACAATTAAAGTAATGGCTAGCCCATTATTTATCTCACACACTTTTTGATGCACTGACCAAGAAAATGTGATGAAAACATGCCCAGATGTGTCCCACTCTGTTTTGAGCTCACCCCTTTTGATGTCTGCTTCTGAGTCCAGAGACCAGTGAGTCTAAGAGTTGCTATTAAGTCCTAAATCATTATTATTTATATTCTAGTATCTTTTGAGGCCCCAGGGGATCAGAGTCTCATAGCGCAGGGGACTGTAAATGCATAGTGAGAGACAGCACCCACACCAAACATCATACACAAGACAAACAAAGGATGGGAGGGGAAGGCAACTGACCAAGGTCAGTGGCAGAATCCTGCTCCTTATGTGAGTGCCCATACCACCCTGCTGTCCCTGGTTTAGGATCAAAGTAAAACTAAGGGCTGATCCCACAAGATCCTAATCCTGCCCATAGATCTGAGTGGCAAACCCCTGCAGCTTGCCCAACTCCAGCTGCGGTATCTTCCACTGAAGTCAGGTTGTAAGATGGTGCTCTCAGTTGTTGTGCAGCATTGAAATGCCAAATTTACAAGCATCTACTGACCACTTGCTCCTAATGCTTTGGTTGTTTTCAAAAGGACAGTATTCTGCTGGGGCCAGATTTTTTAGAGGGTACTTTTGCGCATTTTGGGGGTTGCCTTAGGCAACCCCAGCTGGCCAGTCATGTGTACATGTGCAAACAGGTGCTATTGTTAATCTGGTCCCAGAGATCCTGGCCTGTGTTACAAAAACCTGAACTGGAATAAAAATAATTAAAAAAATCCACAAACCAAACAACAGCAACAAAAAACCCCAGTATACTGTACTTCCCCCTTGTTATGCTGCTTCCGGTTCTTGGGCACTAGCACAGGGCATAATATTTGAATCACAAGGAAACACTGCAGGGGAATGTTAATTTGTTAAAAAGAAAAAATAACCCAGTTTCCATTTGAGTTTTAAAAAAGAACCATGGGGACATTTCCATTGGTCTCATGCTTTGTATAAGCTTTTTTCTTTGCAAAATCCATTTTGGGCCCACTTTGGTCTCCCGCTCTCCCCTCAATGTCTGGTAGATTTTTCGGCCCATCTCAAACTCTGTTGTATTTCTTTAAGGTGGCCATCCCAATAAGAGTACATCATGTGGCTTTGTCTGGCGCTGAGCTCCAGCTCTGGTCTGTGGTTTGCTGGCAGAGAGATGCATTGACACTATGCGAAGGGAGGGGTAAGGAGGTTGGATTGCAGTGCAGTGGCAGCGTGACTGGCCAACAGGAGACTGCTTCCCCAAGTTTGCTTCGCTCTGCAACTGGTGGAGAGGTGATGTAAGCAGAGCTTAGCTGGACCCACTAGAAGGCTTTCAGACTGGGGTGGACAGTTATACATGGGAATGAAGGGGAGGGAAAAAAGCCCCTCAGGTGTTTTACACACTGGGAGAAATCACAGTCCAACTGGGCTAGACTGGAACTGCAAGCCAGTCCCTCTGCACCGGGAGACCTAGAACTGCAGACAGCCCTGGAGCAGCTTTGGTTAGCAGATCCGCTCTGCTCAGCTCACACCTCTCCTCACCTCCCCGAGCTTAGAAACGTGTGCATGGGTGTGAGATTTTCCCCTGTCAAAATATCTTCCTTCTCTGTGAGAACCACATTCAAATGCCTGCTAAAGCAGCAGCAGCATCTCACAATCAGGGAGACAGAAGGCTGGGAGAGCTCTCCTGCATTTGCTTTGTTTTTCTTTTGTCATCTGGATTTAATTGATGGACCAGAGCACTGCTGAAGCCAAAGGGGGGAAGATCTAGTTTCCTAACAGAAGGGAAAGGAAGTGTGTGCATTGAGGTAAGGCGCAAGCATCCTTATTTAACTTTACCTAGTGCAAGATTCCAGCTGAATTATTTCTGTTACGCTAGGACTGCATGCAAGGGCAGCTTGGGGCTCCCATAGCAATGAACGGAGACGACAGACAGCAGCTGAAAATGGGCATGCAAACAACAATGTATTTTCTGTATGTCGTCTCACCTGCCAGAATACAGAGGTGTTCATCTAGTCAGTTCTGCAGCAAAAAAGCAGGCAGGGCAAGACAGATGCTATGTGTGTGTGTGTGTGTGTGTGTGTGTGTGTGTGCAAAGGGACTGATGCTACAGTAGATAGGGACATACAGTACCCCCAAATGAGTGCAATGTTTTTGTGTGTTGTATCTCTACATTTGTGTGTGTGACACAGAACCATACATAAGATGACTGTGCCTATCTTGCAGAGGCAGGGCTCTGCTTGCTTGACCATATCTATTTCCCTAAGGGTTTGCCCCCGGTGTATGGTTATTGCTGGTCTAGACATTTATTGATTGTTATTAATCCCATTTTCATTATTGCTCTGTTGGTGCCCCAGGTCTTTGCCACAGGCTGGATAGGTTCAGGATGGATCCTCTCTTTCCTGCTCATATTTTGGAAGATCCTGATCTGAGGAAACTGCTGAATGACTCCTCAATCCTCAACCTGAGCTTCCCCAGTAACTGGTTTAACAATGGCACAGGGGACAGCTTCCTGCCGTTGGGCATCAAGATCACCATCGTGGTCGTCTACTCCATCGTGTGCATAGTGGGGCTGGTGGGCAACTGCTCGGTCATGTATGTTATTGTCAGGTAGGCAATGCACACATCTCACTAACTCCCTTCCCCTCACTATTCTTCCTGAGAGTGGGGAATGAGCAGAGGGCAGTGGGGTAACTTTAGACTGCAAGTGGAAGTGAACTGATGCCCTGGGTGATAGAGACCATGTTTGAAACTCTTGCACTTCTCCAAGTTCTTTCCTTTGCATTTTAGCTAAGGAGTCCCCCCACCCCCAATGGTTCCTCAGGGATGATGAAGGTTTTCAGCCACGGTTCATATTAAACAACCCTCTGGTGCCTCCTAAAGGAAGCAGAGTTAACCCAGAGAACAGAACAGAGAGATAAAATATATTTCAAAAGGTGGACTCTGCAAATTGTGTAAGGCGCTGCACTGGCTGTCAGCAGGCAGAGCAAGGATTTGGAAATAATCAGCTGGCAGTCTGTGAAGGTCTCTTGGGGACCACGGGCACCCCCGTTTCACACCGCAGCTCCTGTGCCATGTTAGGGTTTGGATTTAGACTGGAGAGGGAGTCTAATCCCTTCCTTTGGTTCTATGCAAAAGGGAAATGAATTGCTTGGGCGGCCTCATATCTCTGTAGGGTACAAATCTTAAAGTTCCGAGTGTCACTATTTTTAAAAACGCCATAGAAATAGAATGCACCACAATGTTCCAGAGATGAGGGCAGCATCTCTAACTGCAGATGAACGTCCGGCTCTAGATAAATTGAATGAATTTTCTACAGTCTTTCTACAGAAAGACCTTTGTGTATGTGCGGGGGGGGGGGGGGGAGAGCAATGAGCAGATGTTGTCCCCACCAGGGTCCATCTCCCTGTGTTTAGTGACATGTTTCTGGTCTTTAATATTTAATGTATCAATAGTTTTGATGATTCTGTATGTAGAGAAACTCAAAAAGTAAAAACTCTCATTTTCTTCCATGATTTAAACTACCTTGACCCATGAATCCGGAGCAAATCGTTTCCTGTAAAGTAAAATAAAACTTTGCATCAAGAGGGGGCATCCCCTCTGTTGATAAAACCAATGGGTCACTTTTGACTCAGGTCACTGCTTATTTAGGGCTGGACTGTGACCCCCTTTCTATTGGAAATGGAGTCACTCGGGTGAGTAACTGCTCACTAATGTGAGGGGGTTCACAGTCTGGCCTTGAATTTGGAGCTTTAAATGTTGGAGTTATTTTATACTTGTCTGAGCACATCAGGATGGATAATGTTTTTTGAAGTAAAATAAAGGGTTGCATGATTATATTTTCTTTATTCTGGGCCTGATGCTGCATCTCTCATTCATGCTGAGAAGCCCTTACTCTTGTGAGTAATCCCAATGGGACTACTGTGAGTAAGTGCTGCTCAGCAGGAAGAAGGTTCGCAGAACCTGGCCCAAAATATCACAGCCATTCAAATGAGTCTGGATCTTTGAGAACAGGGCAAAGGCTTGCTTTTTCTGAGTAGGCAGCCTTTCAGTGCTCTTACGGCAGGGAAGTTGGTGGATGGAAGGAGGCGATCATGATAAAACCCCCTGGACGGGAGGGGCTGACCCTGGAGAGTGTGGAGACATGGGGGCCATGCTGCAGCAGCTGCACCATGTTTACTTGGTCTGTTGCGAGGGGATCAGTGTTCAGCTAATCTTTGTCTTTCTGATCCATTTATGTTGTTGTTAGTATTATTATTCAATACCATCTGTTTAGCACCAGAGTTAGGCATGATGCTTTTTGATAGCCAATCAGGCAAGGCCTTCTGCATCCCTCCCCATTCTCCTCGTGCAAGCCCCAGGATCAAGAAGTCTCTGCATTTTCAGGAGCATAGGATTGCTCCTGCGATGCCCCTCCTGGGTCTAATCCACTCCAATTGGTATAGGGAGGAGATAGGGCTAGGGCTGTGGTCCCTCTTCCTTTCCACCCTGACTGGGTGCGGAGAGGGGCATAGACTGTAGCATGCCAAGAGCAGTCCCCGCACTGGGAAGGGCTGTGCCTCCGAGGGCTTCCCCAGGGGTTGTTTGGCTGCACACCTCATCCAGTGCAGGCTGGGGCCGTCATTGCATGACCTGTCTGCAAATGAAGACCTACATCCACTGACATATTAAATACTGCGCATGACTGAGCGGAGGGTGCCGGGAGAGGAACTGTTGGGTGACAGAAATGGGAATGGGGGCAAGTTTTGGGAGAGCTTCTGAAGTTAGAATGAAGAGAACCCTGTAACTCTCGGACTGTCATTTCAAAATGGGGCACATGGGTGTTCTTCCCCCCCCCCCCAGTGTACTCGTCTGTTGCCTCTGCAGAGAGCCTGCATGTAGTCCAGTTGGGGTTGCAGAGGCCCCAAGTGGTCTGGCTCAGAAGAGGAGCATGGGGGTGGGGCAAGCCAGGGCCATTAGATGTGTCTTAATGCGCTCGGGGCTGCAGCCAATATTCCAGTCTAAGAGCATCGACCGAAGGCAGCCTGCAGGTTGCGGGGAGTGGTTTCTGTCCCATGGAGTTCCCCACACAAAGTCAGACTGTTGATGAAATTTGGTCTCAGTAACATTCAGAAGGAGACGTGCCTACAGAACTGCATGGTGTGCAAATGGATAGAGTCATTTCACATAACTCCGCACTCTGGCTAACAGCAGGAGCAAATGGAAGTAGGCAATTTGATGCTTGTTTACTGCACTGTGGTTGTGATATTGTGCAGCTGGCCACATTTTGCCTGCACTGCTGAGTAACTGGAGAAGGGTCCCATACGGTTTCTGTGCCACGCCTTGGCTAACACTACCATGCACTCGGCCAAGCTAAGTGCTGGATCGAAATGGCTTCACAGGTGATTTGTTTGATTTGTTTTTTAGGCCCTTGAAAGCTGTATTCCTTCCCTGCTGAAATGGATCCCTTCCCCACCACCCCCGCCTGAGAACTGCCTAGGAAGTTTAAATCCTTCTCCCAGTGAAAAATATGTGTAGGAATGTTTTATGACTCCAGATATTAACCCCCGCCCTGGATCTGAACAGCCTTGAACTCTAGGGAGCTGGAGAAGGGGTTTCAAAATCCACATCCAAAGAGCCCCGATTTTGATAAATAGCCAATCCCAAACCCCGGATCTTAACACTCCTGCAGTTTAAAGATTCAGAATCCAGATGCAGCATTTTGGGGTCCTTCAGGGAAACCTGAGCTCCAATATGGGGTGAGGAGGGTCTGTGTGCAGGGCACAGGAGGGGTGAACTGGCTAAACCGGTTGACGAAGGGACACATGTCGTGCTCCCACAAAAAAGAACATGGGAGGCTTTTATACATAGATCCCTCCAGCTCAGGCACCCTACAGACTCAGGTTGCACTAAAGCTGGATGAAAATAAAAGCATTTTTATTTATTTATATATTTATTAACATATTTATTTCCATAAAAGCATTTTTTCAGTGAAAAGTGGGGGTTTAGATTAAATAAAAAAATTTCACAGAAAATATTTGCTTTACTTGATCATTTATCTTTGTGTGTGTGTGTGTGTGTGTGTGTGTGTGTGTGTGTGTGTGTAAAACTAAAAATGTTTCCAGTTTTGGTCCAAAAAATGCAGTTTTTGGCATCTGAAAACTGAAAATATTTTGGCTTCTAGGTTTTTGAAAAAAAAATACAGCTGAAATTTTCAGTGGAATCCCTGCAACTTCACCCATTTTTCTGACCAGCTCCAGTTTGTACCACATAAATAGCCTCTTCCAGAGCATCTTCACTCTTGCAATTTTAAAAAAAAGTATATTTCAACGACCCTTTCTTTTAGGGTGATTAAAAACAAACATACAAACAACCCCATGCCCCCCCCAGTATTGTGAGTTGTGATTTGTCTGTAGAGTTCCTGGCACAGTGGATCTCCGATCTGTGGTTAGGGATTGTAGGTGTTACCGTGATGGAAATAATAAGACTGAGTTTTCAATGGAAAGGTCTCCTGTCCTATCAGACATGGATGTCGCTACACTCCTCTTCCATTAAGAAGCTTGTGTTTAACTAAAGCAAAGTGTCATCTCATATTTGTGTCTTAGGGAAATGTGAGCAACAGATGCTAATTCTCTCTGCTTGCTAATAGAGCAATTCATGCCTAATGTAAATTGAAATGTATGAAAATTTGGGGGGAAACAACCCATTCTAGTTTCGACCGTCACATAAAGGAAAAGGAGAAGGCAGAGGAGATTATGCTAGTCCTGGTCAGCACCATCCCTGTGCCCTGGCAGGTAATAAATATATATTGGCTGGATTGAAAGGAGTGTTACGAGGACAACCAGGAACGTCATTCATTCATTCATCTCTCACAGGCAGTGTAGGCAGAAGAACATCAGCCTGAAACATAAACAGGCTAGGCCACATTTTCAAAATGGTGGCCATCATTTTGCTCCTGAAGTTTGCTCTGTGGATCCAAGATTGCAGGTGCAAATTTTTCAGAGGCAAAGTGCACCTACAGAAAGACAGGCGAGCCTCAGCATGATGCATTTAAAAGAGCATGCTGATGTTTTCCCTGTTTAGGGGGGTGTGGAAAAACAGAGGCAGGATATTTTGACCAGTAGTGACCCTTCCATCTTCACTGAATACAAGACCATGAACACTAGAAAAGGGAGCAGTACCCCAAATCTCCCCAGAGGTCCATGGAATAGTTTCATGGAATTTTCATGGCTTGCCCGCATTTGTGTTTTCATAGTTATTTGCATCTGGCTAGTGGGTGATGATGTTTGTTCTGAGGAGGTAGCATGTAAGTAAATGTAAGTCTGAAAATAGTGTATATACACACTGTATATATTCCATCCTTAACCCCTCCCTGAGGATTGGCTTTAACTCAAAAAATAGTGATACAAACCTCAGTTTCCTCCCTAAGCTTGATTATTCCTAGGGTTTCCTTATAGCTCCCTTTCTGTCTCCAATCCCTGCTTCCCGCTGTCTCTAGAAATGCTCCAGTCTCATTTATATCCTAGTTGGATATGTCTCAGCACTATGATTCAGCCGTAAGTACTCAACATCTTTGTACAGGGTTCAAGCACTAGGCATGAGAGTGACTGGAAGCAGCCCTGCATCCCTATGAAGACTCTCAAATCTGCCACTTTCCTGCAGTATTGTTCACACCCACTAAACAGACAGACAATTGCACCAAATAAACAATTTCTGCCACCTGTGATGTTTACAGGGTGTTTGTTCTTGAAGCTGTTTATTTCTCATACTTCCATCCTTTGTACTAAACTGATAAGCGGTTTGCTGTCACCTCTGACAAGAGCTTTCAAATGGAACACATCTTTAACTCCCTCGCACTCACTCTTTCTAGGTACAGCAGCCACTCAAGATTGCTTCATGATCTGCTGACACTAAACTTCCAGCAAGGCCAATAACAACTTTGTGCACAAACACTGCCCCTTACTGAGACTTGCAAAGAACATCTTAGCCAAAGTTGCAGAGATTTTGCTTATGTTAGGAGAGCAATAGGGAGAATTTAAATGTGATCATGATTTGTGGCTATGTAATCTATCTATTTCACAAGGTCTTAGCCATGAATCATAACAAAGACTCACAGAACATAGAAATGAGCAATACATCAATGAGTCCATCTCCCTCTCATCCAGGATTGTTCTTTACAATCCAATGTTTTCCTTGGTTTAGTTTTAAATGTTCCAAGAGATGGAGCTTCTAGCTCTTCCCTTATGAGATTTCCCCACAGCATTATGTATATCTCCCGTCTCTGAAATTTTCTGCTGTATCTTTTAAGCAACATTCTTCCCTCTTCCTTTGAAAGTTTCTTCTACCTTCCCACCTAGACAGATGCAAACCTGGCCATTCTTTGCTGAGATTTTCCTATATTATCATCTGGTTTTCCAAGGAATGACCCTGACAAGGTTTCTTGAATAGTGTGTGTATTGTGGAAACCATAAATCAGTCTGCACATTTGCCTGCAGTGCTGCTGTCTCCAATTTATCCTTTTCATTCGACATCTACTGGTATTCCAGGATCCTGATTCTAAATGAATAATAATGGATAGTGTCCAGTTGAAGAATTCTTCCTTGTCAACTGGGTAAATAAAACTGCTTCTATCGTGTCTGGTCACGAATCTATCCCACTTTCTCAGGCCTCATCATGTCTCTTTGGTTTTTCAACAAGCACCTTAGCCAGTAGTGTTAGACAGAAGGAAAGTTTTGCAGTACATTCACTTGCTCTGCTGGTCAGACAAAGAAGGCCACTCGAGTCAACACAAGGGATGAACTCGGCTTAGCATTTACAAACTCTGGAAGCTGGCCATTTGTCTGTAAAGAGTTATGGTGACAAATTAGCTTAAAGCAAAAGGCAAGCAGAGGTTTGGCTCTGTACCATTTCCTAAGATAGCTAATGGCTGTGATGACACAAGAAAAGTGATTCACCTTGGGACAGAAGAGAATGTCAATGCTTATTAGCTTCAGGACTTGACTCTTGACTTTAATAGGTTGAAATTTGGGTGCTTGCTAATGGAGCCGGGATTCAGCTTTCAATAACCTTTGCGTGAGCTCCCACTCACAGTCTTTCTGTTTATGGAGAACAGAAAGGCAGATAAGAGCCTAGTCAATTATAACAATATATTTTGCCCAAACTCTACTCTTTTGCAGAAGCAAGCTCTTTGTTCTAGTGCTCATGTTCAAGCCGACACAGCCAAATTTTATGAGATTATTCTGCTTGCATTTCTCCTTGAAATTTCGAGTGACTGAAGCTTCTCTGCTCTATCTTATAATGCACACAAGTGTTTCCCTGTATGAACTTTGTGGGTGACATGTTTACAGGGAAGGAAAGTTGAACTGCACAGGGGCAGCAGAATCATCCAGCAATGTCTAAATAAGGCCAACAAGAACCAGCAACTCATCCACAAGAAGCTCATAGATGGTGATGGCCTAGTTGGCAAGAGATCATGCATGAAAAAGCATGACCTGAATCTTGGTCTCTGCTTATTGATGTCCCTCAGATAAGGCCATTGGAAAGAACACTAAAGCAGATAAAAAGTCAAATGTATAGTCCAAGTGATGAGAGAACCTGTTTCCACATGGCTCCCCTTTTCTGGTCACAGTCCACCCAATAGCTATCCCTGTGGAGAAACACCCCAGGAAAGTAATAGGAACAGCCACTCACACTTTCTGTCCACCTGTTCTTACCTCAAATCTGGCGAATAACACTGATATGCAGGCACTGTCAAACCACTGACAGCTTGAAATGTGATCACCTTATCTTGAGGTGTTTGGGGATCACATGGGATAAGAAGAGTGGGGTTTGTACCCTCACAATGACTCACATTGAGTCACAAACCAATGCCCATTTTCAGTGCAATGCTTAGACCTTAATATAGCACTTTTCACCCCTGTATATGAAAGCACTTTACAAGAAGAGGAATAAATATCATTAGCTACATATAGGGGAAACTGAGGCACCAGCAGGTGAAGTGACTTGCCCAAGGTCACACAGGAAGTCTGTGGCAGAGCTCAGAATAGAACCCTGATGTCCTGCCTCTCAATTTGATAATTGTGCTACTGGATCCAAGGGGTTACTTGGTCTTAAAGGTGCATAGTAGACTTTTGTAAATCATGTGGTACCTGAGGAATAATATATACCAGGGAGTTACCACAGACCCCCTGCCACTCCACATCTCCCATGAAAGGAACCCAGATCCACTGTATCATGAGCCAGAGAATACTTCTTGCCCATTTTTCAGTTATTAGTGGAACACAGAGACTCTAATGCTCACATTTCAGCAATGTTAAGGCTACAGGGTGGTTTGCTGTTTCTCTCTTGAGGGGAGATGAGGATGAATTTCCTGAGATACAGAAGGAAGATTCTAAAACTTCTTGGTGTTTCTGAAATGACCTGGAGCCATTTAAAAAAAATCCCAAAGCTTCCTCTGGGTTTTACTTTCCGTCGTATGGCTCACCCTCTTATATTTGGAGTGACTGAAAAGGTGAGGTGATTAATTTGTTGGTATTGTAATCATATGACTGTCCAATACACTTCTACTGCTGAGCTGTACTAATTGGAGAAGACTGAAAAGAGCTCTCCGTAGGAGTTCTATTTCCTTTACAGCAAAGGGCTATTGTTTTAAGTTGGCTGCCTCTTGCTGCTTCATATTACTAACCATTGTTTGAGTTTCCTGCAAATTCAGATAATTTCTCCCCCACCTCCAGCCCCTCCGTCTCCTTAGTGCCTTTAAGGTGTTACTTATGCATGTGTTTTCCCTACAGTTTCCAATGAATTTGAAGCAGATAGTTGGGGAGCAGCAGAAGGAAAGGGTTATCTGAGAAGGGAAAAGTCGGCACATTAAACTCGCCTGAATTCTTCTATTTCCCAGTAGTTTGATTAAAGGGGGGGAAAAAAAACCCGGTTTCTAATGATGCTTCCAAAGCAAGAAGATTCAGAAACAACATCCAGCCTCTGTGACCTCCTATTGCCTATTACTCCCAGACACCCATATGTGCATGTAACCCACTGGTGAGTGCATGTTATGAATCCCCCTATGTGCCAGGCCAGAGGCTATGAGTTGTAACTGTTCTAGCTCTGGAGGTTCCAAGGTCAGTCCCCCATGTTTTGACCAAGAGGGTGACCATCACATGTGCCTATTTAACCATGGGGCTTTAGGCACAAGTACCTGTGCCATTTTTAACTTCCACAACTCCAGGAATATGCAGATGGGTTAGGACTTGTAGCCTTGAATGTTGATCTCCTTCCAGAGCTCTTTTCTTTCCATGCAGCTCCTATTTCACACACACCCTCTGAGTAAAGACATTTGACTGGACTCCTTGAATTCTTCCACCAGTTTGTTCATACTTTGCTCTTCCTTCTGTGGTGAATTGGACTCCTTTGCAGCCCAGTCAACTCAATAGCGCATTCATGGCCTTTCAATTCTACTTACTTATTCATCTCAAGGGCAGATTTAAAAAAGTATTTAGGCACCTAAAAATACATGTAGACATTGACTTTTATTTACAGCTTTAGATACCTAAACACTTAAAAATCTGGCCCTCAGTCCCTAACGCAGGAATCAGGATCAGAGGCCCATTGTGAGAAATTATAACATTTCAATTACATGACGTCTTACGGGAAGGCTCCCTAATGGGAATGGTTTAACAAGCTATACTTCATGGAGTATAAAGTAACACAAATCCAGTGGACATGAATGAACCCTTTGAGACCTTCTGTCTCTGTGTCCTTTGCTTTCCTTTTCCCTTTGCAAGAGGCAATTGGTGCAGATTGGATAGAAATGAAATTCATATTGAGTGGTCAGTACTGTGTGGAGTAATCAAAAGTTATTATATCATAAAGAGAGCAGAAGAACAAGAAATACAAATGATACAAATGGATAGAAAGTGAAATCTTTTGGTTATTACTGTGGTACAATGGCGAAGGAAACTTGATTTTTCCAAGATCAAGGCTGAAATATGCATGCTTGCAACTCACAGCTTGCATATGCTCATACCTATATGACTAACGTTCCCCTCTAGTGGCTGGCCCATGGAGAGTATAATAGCCCATCACTGCTACCAGCTGATGGATTTACTTCTTTAGCTCAAGTGGTAGATGCCTGTGCTTTTGGAGCTGAAAGGTTCTGTCCCTGTTAGTATCGCATGTTTGGTGGGTTGTCACACATGCAAATCCTGGCCGCACACTGTCTTTGGGATGTGCGTGAGCACAAGTCAGTTGCACACAAGTGCATGCGTGCTATTAAAAATCTGTGCCTAATGTACACCAGCAGCTGCTTTCAATGTCAAGAATGTTACAGGCTGAGTAGGATTTTCAAAAGCGCTGTAGGACTAGCAATCTCACATCAAAACCCAAACATAGTTAAAAATCCAGACTAAAAACACTGAAATGACAAACTTTGGTGAGGTTTCTAAGTCTTGTTTAATTGGGACTAAGTTCACAGCACTTTTCAGGTCAAGTGGCAAGAAGTTCCAGAGGCCAAAGGCAGAGGTGTCAAGTTCAAGATGGAAGTGGAATCCTGGTAAATGTATCAGGAGGAGAGTAGATTGCTACAGAATATTTTCAAACATCCATACTCCTTAAACCAAAGCAGTGTGGCTCATAATGTGCCACATGGCTGGTTATGAATCTGTCTACGTTTCTGAAAGGGCCTGGTTGCCAGGCCTGTGGATTAAAGTGCTCTGCTCATCCACAGAACAGGCATGGCACAGGTAAGAGCAATGAAATTGTCCTGTGCACTAGCCTAATAACGTATTTCAGTCCTGTCCCCAAGAGATGGACAGAGGGAAGAGTCAACTGCTAGGTCTTCATGGCACATTCAGTCCTTTGCCTATCTTCTGAAGCTAATAGTAAAGAAGACACTTGTGCAGGAGTGGTGTTTGTTTGCATTCTTCTATGGAGAGTCTTCTGGCTCATTAACCTGGTTAGTAGATTGCAAGCAGCTTGGTAATTAATTGGGTCTTGTTTGACTATAAAGTTGGCAGTTTCTGTTGCGACATCTGGCTGCTTAGTCCAGGACGGTTAAGCCCCGTGTGGGATCCATACACCCATTGGGAACAGAGTGCTGTTGAGCTGCCATACAGGCCTGAATAGGATGGAAATCTGGGGGACAGGATAATCATGTGATAGTAGTAGCCAGGATAAGACAAAGGAGATTGGAGTGATTGTAACATCTACAGAGGAACCTCTCTCCTTACTGTTGCTGGTCAGGTATTTGCATAGGTCATTCTCAAAAGACTACAATTTCTTGCTGAACATGTATATCCAGAGAGTCAGTGCTGGTAGATCAACTATCCTCTTGCTCTTCACACTAAGGCAACTGCAAGAAAAGTGTCAAGAACAAGGAAAACCTCTCTACATGGCTTTCATGGATCTTAGTACAGCTTTTGACCTCATCAGCAGAAAGGACCTTTGCCAATTGCTAGATAGAATTGCTTGCCACCCAGTCACCCTCAGTCTGATTTAGTTCTTCCATGAAGGCTATAGTCCAGTATGATGGTGACAGCTTAAAAATCCACAGTGGTGTCAAACAGGGATGTGTTTTGGTACATTCTTCTCTTTGCTGCTCCATCATGCTTTTTCATTTTGCACCGAAGTTGTACATCTCCAGACAAGAGCAGATGGAAAACACTTCAACGCCGCACATCTCAGAGCACAAAACAAAGACAAATTCCTGCTGCTAAAAGAACTTCTTTTTGTTGCTGGTGCAGTGCTCATGGCATGCAGTAAAGAGGACCTCCAGCAACTTGCAAGAGCTCCGCGCTAGCTTGTGACGAGTTTGGACTAACCAACACTCTAAAGAAGACAATGGTTATGGCACAAGTTGTGTTGATGGTGCTAGAAGTTGTGCACAGGTAATGCTACATGGGATCAATTGAATTGGATGATTTATCTCTAGATGATAAGCTTAATTCTTGCATCGGAAAGGCAGCCACCACATACGGTCAACTGACCAAACACATGAGAGAGAACAGGGAATTAACATTGAACATGAAGATACTGGTCTACCATATGTGTGTTCTGAACATGCCGCGGTATAGTGGTGAAGCATGGACTGCCTACGGCAGATACAAAGGAAGGCTAAACACCTTGCACACTCACTGTCTTTGCCATATTCTAAATATCAAGTAAGAAATCAATGTTCCTGACACTGAAATACTTGAGAAAGAAAAATTGCCATGTCTGATCACTGTTCTCAAAGACATCTCCGTTGGCGTGACCATTTGCAATGGATAGACAATTCTAAAGGATCTCCTGTATTGTGGATGCTTCAAGGCCACTGGGCCAGCCAAGGCTCAAATTCAAGGACATTTGCAGGAAGGACTTATTGAAAATCATCAACATCAACATGGCAAGCTGGACAGATGTAGCTAGCAACAGGCTGCACTGGAGGGCTGGGCTGCACCAGAGTGGTTGAGAGAGAGGAAAGCAAAGCGAGTGAAGAGGAAAGAGCAG
Organism: Dermochelys coriacea; assembly: GCF_009764565.3. NCBI lineage: Eukaryota > Metazoa > Chordata > Testudines > Dermochelyidae > Dermochelys > Dermochelys coriacea. The sequence goes on from NC_050080.1 coordinate 5,366,962, forward strand.
TAGGCTTCAAGCACTATTAGTGCACTGGTTTCATCTGTTAGCCCTGTGCCTTGTGCCTACATTATCTGTTGCTCGGGAATTGAGTGTTTTACCCATGTATGGCTGCAGCATGACATTTAGTACCTGAATGGCTTTGGCACGTAAACCATTGTCTTCTGAGACAGACAGCTGCCGTACAGTAACAAGCAGGAATAGCAGGGATGAAACCAGAGTTAGTGACGTGGGACAATGATAATGCTGACGGCATGTGATAGGGGTTTCCAAGATCTGATCCAAAATACACGGGCCAGTCCCTCGGCTGATTTAAATGGGAGTGCTGACTTCCACAAGGCTATGCTGACTTACGCCAATGGAGCTGAGAGATGCGAAAGAGCAGTGACCTCTTTTGTCTGTTTCGTATCCCTTGTCATTCCAGACACTGCAGCCCTTACTGAACACGACTGTCTGCCGCAGGAGGGGAAGAGGAAGTGTGTCATTGCAGCTAGAGGTTTAGTGGGGGAAGGAATGCGTACAAGCTGCATGCAGATGGATGGCACCGTCTGGGTCTCAGTTAGATGGGATTATGAATAACCTAATCAAGAGAATCAGGAACCAGAGCCAAACGGTAATGCTAATAGCTCCCTAGGGCGAGAAGTTTCAGTCTATCCCTTCCCCCTGCCTCTTCCCATCCCAGACATTTGTATTCAGTTTGTGACTGTGATGTCAGTGAACAATCTGTTCAGAAGTCTCATTTTTGCAGCCTGGCTGTTAGTTCAGTGACAGGGCCTTATGGAGCTGATCGCTAAGCCCACAGGCCCTGAGGCTGGTAATTGTGGGGAAAGGTAGCTATGCCATCAGAAGGGAAGCTTTGCAATATGCTGTGGGGATGGGCTAAAGAGCATCAGAGGAAACATTATGCATCTCTTTGAAAGTGGTAAGACCTCAAAGTACAGGTGCAGGAAGGGACATTTCCATCTTCTCTTACCGCCTGCCCCTTTGCGAGCTGCACCTCTACCCAGCGCACATGCTTTGGTCTAACACTGTTCAGGGCTTGCTTGGTGGTGGTAGTGGTGGTGGTGGGGTGAGACAGAGCTGTAGGTTAATACACCTGGCTTTTAGTTCTGAGAGCTTCGATTTAAATAGTGGCGAGAACAATACATGAGTCTGATCTTAATTTCCTCCCCAGTGGTAAATTAAAGCGTGGGTCTGAGTGTTATATTGGGAGAACAGTACAAGAAGAGGGAAAAATAAAGGCAAAAATAGGCTGAAAGGGGACAGGGAACATGGCAAAAATAATGAGAGAGCAAGCAAGCAAGGAGCTGAGACAAGAGAAAATGTAAGGGCAAAAGGGAGAGTTGATACACTGTATCCTGGGCTGCCCTCAAATCAGGTTGAGCTCACGAGGGCTCTTACCCATAGCACAGTTTCCCTCTCCTTAGTCATTGAATGACCTAGCTAAAAACAAAATTGCAGGAAGACAAGGTTGGCAAACTCCAGTCTAGCTCCTGATTGAATCTTCTTTCAACTCCTTTTCCCAACCTCCTCACGGTAGCACCAGCGCACCTTCCAGCAATGTATTAACTGACGTGTCCAACATCTGCCAGGTGTGATTCTTTCTTTGTCCCTCTCTCTCCCCAGGGATAAATTGTTGCGTGGGGTTTTAAAAATATCCACTGTAGCAGATGCATGCGGTGCTGTGTGTTATTGAAGAAAAGGTTGAAGACGTGCACTTGAAATAAAGGGTGGTGGGTGTTTCACGTACTATGTGTTGGGTAATAGCCTCAGAGAATGCCATACTTGTGAAACTAGACTGGCTTTTTATTAAGAGAATGATTTATTGCAGCTAACATTCCAGCCATATGCACACAGACCAACTTCCTAGTGCCTCCTCCAGACTCTTCCTTCCTGCAACCTGAGTTCCTCCATCCAGGTCCCATGCAGGTTGCTATAGTGGGATTTGTGGTAGTTCTTTGAACCTGGAGACAACAAAGTCTGGCTCAGGAAGGATGTGGTTTTGAGCTAACTTTGCACTCCATCAATCTGGGAGCCAATGGGGTAAAGCTGGTCCCTCTGTACCTCTTAGGGAAATGAGCCAAGGAGCCATTCCAATTCCAGCAGCTGGGGATTGCAAGACTGTAAGGCCATGCCCTCTGTGCAGGCAACTAGGAGAGTGGTGTTGCTATGGTAGCTATATACTACTAGAGAATGCCCTTGCATAAGAAGAATTCTCAAGTGGCTGAATTTGCTGGGTTTAATTAACATTTCCCCTGTCCCACCCCACTCCTCAAAATCTAAAAAAACTAAAATACCCCACAGCAATTTGTGGACTTTGAGAGTTTGTAGACTAGGAAAGTTCAACCATCTCCTGATTACCACATCCATTTTATAGATGGGGTCCAGGGACTGGTAAATGACTGGCTCAAAACTACCCAGCAAATCAGTAGCAGAACTGGGAATTCCCAGTACCTCACTCTGGCCAGTAGGTACACTGCTCCCTTCAATACATTTCCTGTTCAATCTCATGCAAAAGCAGCAGCTCTGGTTGATTGCTCCTTCCCCAGCTGTGTTCATATGCTTATTTGCATAGGGACTGTGTTAATAAGGGAAACTGTCTCTATTTCTTAAATCTTACATTTCATTTCTGCCTTTGTTAGGACAGATTTAAGGATCTGTTGGTCTGAGTTCCTGGCAAAAAATAATCCACAAAAGATTAATTGATTTTGCTTGCACTGAATATTCTGGAAGTGTTTGCGAACATTGGTCAACTGGGGAGATGTTTGCTTTCTTGGAGGCTGTCAGAAAGCAGAAAGAGTGAGCCAGCTGGATTAGCATGGGGTGAGAATTAATTCATTTTATTTTTTGATCATCTTGTAAGAGAACAGCCAATGCCATCTCCTCTTTCAGAAACCACTTAGCTTCCCCAACTCATCTTTAAGTGCTGGGCCAGATGATCATTCATTCTCATCATCCCATCTCCTCTGTCCATTGTTGCAGAGGGATGAAAGTATGGGAAATCTGTTAAAGGGACCCCAAAATTTGATTGGCGGCAGAGAACCCACATGGTATCATCCCCTTCTGACTGCACCTCTATGTGTGGGGGGCTCTGCAGGATTACTGAGACATGGCTGGGCAGGACAAGGGCACATCTGGGGAAAAGCAGTTCTACATAGACTCCCCTCTAGAAAACGCCCATAGGAATGAATGCTGATTGTTCCCCTCTCTGCCCTGTGCTGGCACAAGATCTCAGAAGGACTGGGGCAACAGCCAGGGGCAGATGGAACAGCTTTGGCAACACAAGTGCAGAAGGAAACATTCTGGGCAAGGTGGAAAGGGAACCAGAGAGTAGAAATGAGAGTCTGGCCATCTATATAGAAGCACCAGTCCTCCAAGGATACTTTGAGACTCACAGGATTTCTCAGTGGGTCTTGGGACAGGGGTGGAGTTGGGGGGCTATGTCCTCTGCTCAGTCCATGGGGACACAAACCCCACCTCTGCTAGATTTTTGACCCAGTCTAGCTAGTAGTATGGGGAGGTGCATTATTGTTCTGTGCACACAGAGAAACAATGGCTCCCCCACCCCCTTGGTAATGTAGTGGTTTTTCTTTGTTGTAACATACAGGTGTTATGAATCTGAACAATATTCCTTCAAGTGATAGCATTTGCAAAACAGGTCTAGGATTTGGGGGAGGGAGGCATTAAGCTATTGACAAATTGCCTCAAATACAAACTCCCCTGAAAAGATCACTTGGATGAGCTTTCATGGTTTATCACTCAGCAAGACTATTTCCAAATATATCCTTCAGATGTCAAAAACCGCTGTCCCAAACACGACAGGTTTCCTCCCTCTCAGAATGCTTAAGGTGTCAAGGGATAGTCAATTATGGTTTGTTCATGTAAGAAGTCTACTTCAGTCTTTTTCAGGCCTTGGGTCAGCCAATGGATGGGTGACCAAGGGGCATTGTTACAATCTAGTGGAACAGACAGAACACCTACTGTAGGGCAATGACTTTGACCTATGGAGTGGCACAGGGAGGGTTAAAATCATGGCCAAATTGTGCAAGAGAATGCTGACTTTTTGCAACATGCTTTGTAATGCACAACAAATCTGTCTCAGGTGATTTCAGAGTAGAGATTACCCTGTGCTCTAGAGACTTTTGACTGTTAAATACCAAGGTTAAAGTTAATCTTAAACTAAGTATTTGTTTGCCACATTAGTTTCTGGAAGCTTTGTCTTAAAGGCCAGCTGGAGTGCCATCTTTTTGGGCATCAAGGGTTTGATGGATGCTTAACAATTTTTCCTTTGAGTAGAGAGGGGCCTGAACTAAAACCCTGGATCTGAACAAGGTTGACCTTAGGATCTATCTGTCTGAAAGTTATTGGACTTTCCAGGGCCAGATAAAAACAATCCAGGCAACTAGACTCACCTTTTTGCTGAGACTGCCATCAAGAATTGAAATAAATTCGTGTATCCCAGGCTGAGATTGCTAATTTACTTCATGTGGACAACATAACTGCTCAACAGATGATAGTGATTTTCTGTTACTGCCGAACTAGGCCTGCTCTGAACCATTGATCTTTATAGCCATTTTCCAATTTAACTTGGTTCCCAAATGTGATTAATTTCAAAATTCATGCCAAATTTTAAAAAAATTACACCTACCCATAGATCTGATTGCCCCAGATTGGATGACGTTCTTAGATCCTTCTTTAAATAGACTTGCACTGAAACAGAGCAAGCTCCAAATTGCACAGGGTCACCCAGCCTCCTAGGTATGTTGGGTCAACAGCTTTATTTGTTTCCCTGTCAAGAGAGAAAAGAAACCAATCTCTTTCCCCAGCAGATTTGAGTCATACTGGTCTATCTGAAGTGAGCTGGAGTCTTGAGAATCTACCTTCTCGCTTGGTGTTTCTGTTTCTGCACCAAGAGGGGTTTTGTGCTTACCAGACGTGGTCCAATGCTTCTTCTCCCTGGCAGATTCCTTTGATGATCAGTCAAGCATTAAAGCGGACAGCTTTTTGCTTTTTAAAGCCAAAGACCTTTTTTTCCATATTCAATTGCATTTCTGTTGGAGGAACAGTCACATAAGCATCATTTTCAAGAGTCTGCTGTCTATGAAGCTCTGACATCGAATATGTACTCAGCTAAGAGCCCTCTCCAAAAAGAAAATAGACTTGGTTTTTTGGAGTGTTCAAATGCTGGCTGAGTGCATTGTTGAGACCAATATCATACAGCCACATTCCTTAAGGAGGCAGTCACACAGTCTTGGAGGGTCACTGAATTTCTGTAGACAAGAAACCATAGAGACAGCTATGGGCTGGTGAGAGCCCCAGGACAGGAGGAGGATGCAGGAACATTTATGGAACAGGAAATTTCCCTTGGCAATAGAGCTATCGCCAATTAAAATGAGCTCAGTGGGTTAATACAGCAACTTTCCCCCTCTGGCCACCTGGTTGTAAAACATATTCAGACCACAAGGGAAAATGAATTTAGTGGTGTCAGTTCCATCTCTTGTAGCCAGATACGTGGCAATATCTCTCCAGGACTGGAATACCAGTGGGTTGTTGCAGATCAAGATTAAGAAGCATTAGCAGAGCTTCTTGGGCAAAATTCTTCTGCAGGCCACATCCTCAGCTCCTTGATTTTCATCAGCATTCAACTGTAACTAATAAAGTTGAGTGAAATCTGCAATTTCTGTTCTGTGGGAAATTCTGACATTTCAAGTTCTCTTTTCATAGAATCATAGAACTGGAAGGGACCTCGAAAGGTCATCTAGTCCAGTCCCCTGCATAGAAAATATCCCATAGAAAATATTGATTTTGCAGAAACTGCATTTTTCATGGGAAAATCATTCTGATGGGAAAATCTAGTAACTAATGAGCTAGTTCCCTACTTAATAATGATAATTGTTGTTATCTATATTACTGTACCACCGAGGAGTCCCAGTCATGGACCTGGACCCTATTGTCCTAGGTGCAATACAAAACCACTTCTTCCCCCTTTCCTAGCTAGCTGGGGTCTGGTCACTGAATCAGTCTTTTCCAGGCTTGCCAGTCCAGTGCTCAGTCCATAGCTACTCTGTCCTTGCATAAACAGTCTATCTGTTGATTTCTTGGCCAACCTCTTGTTCTCAGCCTGCGAACTCTAGTCTCAAAAGGTGCCCTAAGAGGACTCACTTAATCTATCCTGGCGTACATGCCCATGCTATCTCAGCTTCTTCTCTTGCAACTTCTCTCTCATACCACTAACCCCAGTCTCACTCCTGATGACATCATTCCACAATTCAGCAATGTCACTCCTTTCCTCTTCTCACTGCCCTCAAACATCTCCTTTCAATGGCTTTAAGTCTTCGCAAGTGCCTTTCTTTGGTCCCCCAGGTCTCTGATCAGTACAGAAGAGCTGATCTTACCATGGTTTTGTATAGTGGTCGCTTAGACTGTATGGGCATCTGTTTATCACAAATCACTCCACTTATCTTGCACCAGACTTCCCCTCTGCTCAGCAGATTTGCTTGCAGTTTTGCTGCTTTCTCCATTTGCTGCTAACCAGTCCCCCTGGTATTTAAAGGCAGAAACCTGATTTAGATGCTGACCCTCAGTGTTGACATTTTATCTATTTTGGTTCTGTACAAGTCACCCACAGGACTTCAGTCTTTTCTTTACTAATTTTGAGGCCATAGTTTTAGTTTGCTGCCTATAGGACCTCCACATGAACAGGAAAGCAAGCAGTCAGAAAGGCAAGAAACCTAGCTTTAGATGAGCTATATAATGAGCTGGAACAACTGTCCTCAACTAGATGCTATACAAATATAGAATAAAAGGACAGTTCCTTCCTGAAAGGGCTTACAGTCTGAGTATGGTATGCACCACATGCATGGTGCTTTGTATAGGCTATGTGCTCCTCCCTTCCCCTCTGTACACGTTTGTGCACGCATGCACACACACTCTTTCTGGTTAGATTTTAAAAGTAGATTGTTCAATAAGCATCTCTGTTGCTGCCGGTTGAGTCCAACTCCGACTGAAGACGGAAAATCTCAATCGGCATTACGGACAGGAACTCGAAAGAGAAATGTGTTTCAGAAATGTATCTTACATATATCATAGGGTGAGTGGTAATATTCTTTGCTCCCCCAATGTGACTTTGTTATATTATCACTCTAGGATTACCACCCATTTCAGGCCTTCCTTTCATTGCCAAAGTCTACTGAATAACAGATCTAAACACCTGAGTCTCTTTTCATGTGTGACACCATAACAGCCATGTCCTCTTCCCTTGTCTGTGCATGTCCCCAGAACAGGTATCCATTTTTTTGGGGGGGTGGGGAGAATAGCCCTGATCCTTCCCCTCCCAAGTGTTAATGTCCCTAGGAATATACCAACATATCCTCCCTTCCATTTGTTGGCATATCGGAATACCTCCTATTCCCTTCCCCTGCCAAGTGATGTGGCAGGGGGATGTCCCACCATCAACATGCATTAGCCCTCTCATGTAGTGTGGCTGCCACAGAGCACCCCCTGCTGGCTGAGTGTGGCACTGCAGGTGATCCTTGCCTGAGTTTCCTCTTCCCCTGGGTTTTCTGTCTGTCCCGGAGTTCACGTAGCTGATCCCTCCAGCTGGATTCCCCTTTTGGGGCACTCAAAGTCCCAAAATAAACACTATATTCGACAAGAGTCCTAGATTGACATGAACACAAGGTCTTTTGCCTCTTCTGGGCTCAGCTCACAGTTCTTCTCACTCTCATCAGAATGCTGACTCCCGGCTTTCCCCCACTGGATGTCCAAGTACAACCAAAACCACCATAGTCTTCCACCCCTCCAGGGCTTCTCCTCGGTTCCCTGTTCCTCTTGAAAAACACCGTCCACATGACTGCCTCAATGGACCCTGGCTCATGGAATTAGTGCCACTCCTGTGGCTTGGCTGCCCCCCACAGCTAGTCCCAAACTGCTGGTCTTCTCCCTTTTTAAAGTCCCACACCCAGCACAGGTGTGGCAGGGCTGGGCAAATTAAACAGGGTTGGCCAGCCCCAAGTCTCTTGGCCTTTAAATGGTCATACCACCCTGTTACACCCTCTATTCCCCATCCCGGCAAACACTGGGAGGCAAGTTATGCATTTGTAACTGAAAACAAGAATAGAGAGCCTGTTGGAGATTCAGATTTCCATTGATCCGGTTGTAGCAAAATGAGACAAGTGTAAATCACTTTAGCCTCTTCTGATTACTTGAAGCCTCTTGAGCATAGGGGAACACAGGTTCACTCTCATCTCTGGCACCCTTGTTGTGATATTATTACTTTGCCTTCTGACATTCCTTTCCTGTTTGAAGATAGAGATTGGTCTGAGGTGCTAATCAGTATCAACAAAATGGGAAAAGGAGCATGCGCTGGTTAATATCACACATTATTCGGTCTGTTACCAACAGGCAATGATGCAGCAAACACCCATTAGTGTGGCAGATGGCCGGACAGGACAGGACTCATTTCAGATTGGTAAGATTAAAACCTTACATTAGGATTGTCATTGTACAAAGGAGAAGTTGGTTTTGTGGTTAGGGTGCTGCACTCAGGAATTCTGCGTTCAGGAAGGTGTGTGGGATAGGATATTTCAGGCGAGGTATTTCTGGTCGAGCTAGGGATGTATTAATGCCATTGTACAAGGCACTGGGAAGACCTCATCTGGAATTCTGGTCACCCGTGTTCAGGAAAGATAAATTCAACTGGGAACAGGTAAAGAGAAGGGCTGCTGGGATGTTCAGGGGCATGGAGAATCTATCTTACAAGAAGAGACTAAAAGGGGCCAACTGGAATGAATGCCAAAGCACCCAGTCAAAACCCTAAATATCGCGCCTGTGAGGGCAGTGGTGCATGCCTGATGGACAGGGCTGTTGGGTGTGTACCTGAGGGACGAAAATACATTTCAATAAAGCAATAATCTTCAGTTTCACATTTTCAAGATGGGAGGAGGCTATAAACAAAGAGGACTTTAAAAATGATCAAATCGCATTACCTTGGCTGTGACCTTATGTAACGTGAATGCAAAGCCTGATGCCGAGGCTTGCCCTAATGGTGCATGGGCATCACACAGATTCCTTCTACAAAAGTTCCAAGGCTCTTTTAAATGTATTTGGAGGCCAAAGCTACCCCTGAGAGCCTAGGGGATCCTGAGAGTGCAAAGTTCACTTGAAGGTACTTTTGCCTTCCCTTTCCGTTCAGCTGTGCTGGGTCACACTCTGGTGCATTTGAGCATCTGGCTCACTGTGTATAAGAACAATGTACAGGACCTTGAGAAATAGGCCAGCTCTCTAGACGGCCATAATTTTTCCTAAATGACATGAGTGGTGCAGGGTGGTGGTGGGTGAGGATTTGTATTTCACAAGAAGAGCTGCTGGGGTGTTTGCCCATTGTTAAAGGGGAGGGAACAGCCCTTTAAGTGCAAAGAAATCGTTTGTCAGATTTGTTTGGAGATATTTGTTTGTGAATAAAATAGTATTTTGGGAAGAAGCCGCCTGTGTTCATCTGCATCAGGAGACTTTCTATCCTGTTGTGTTTTTCTGCTCTGTGGATCATGAAGCAAGGCGTCTGTAATCTCCAGGAGATGTTTCTTCCATGGCATGATACTGGCCTCTCTTCCTTTTAAAGTAAAGCAGTTTATGAACCTTTAACATGTAAATAGTTGAGGACTGGTCTTGCATTGAGCAGGGGGTTGGATGAGATGACCTCCTGAGGTCCCTTCCAACCCTGATATTCTATGATTCTATGATCCTATGAAATATAACCCCACCTGAGACTTGGTAAGGAGGGCAGATGGTAAATGCATATAACTCCAACATGCAATCTTTACTTTAGGATCAGTTACTACCAAATTTAAGGTTTTGTTCATCCCAAAATTTGAATTTAACACCTGTAATCTTTAGATCAACTAAATTCTTATATTAATCATTTCACTATTGACCAAGAGCCTGATCCGAAGGCTATTGAGATCAATGGGAAGATTGCCACTGAATTCTACATGCTTTGGATCAAGCCCCTAATGTACAAGAATCTCTGCAGAAGTTATCCAGAACAATGCCTATTAAAATGAGTGGAAACAAAGGAAGATCTGTTTCAAACCTCACCCCCCCATTTCAAGTGTTACTCCTCATGCCCAAGAGACAGCACTGGCCAGTCCGCCTTGCTGAATGTTGTCAGATCATTCTCGGAAACGCAACCTAGGGACAGCACTACTGAGAATGCCATTTAATGGAATCTAAGTCTGCAGAAAGGATGGCTGTGGGGGAATGCTGCCCTGCCTTTGTGATAAATGATTAGAGCCTGCCTTTTATTTACCAGTGAGCCAATGAAGTGGCGCTAGAAATAATCATAGGCTTTGTTTAGCTATTTCAGCTCAGCTAGTGGCCAAACTACTGACTTCTGAGCCATTTGCTGCCTTGCAGATAGCTTATCGGGTAAAATTCAGAGCGGCATTATCCTACCTGGGCGATATGTGATAAACTACTGGCTTAAGCCTTACTGAGACTATGTCTACACTTGCAGAGTTTTGGCACTGTCAGTTTCACCAGTGATAGTGAACCGGTCAAAGAAAAGCACTGGTTTGTGTTCTCACTTACTTCCACAGGCGTCAGAGGGTGTTCGCATTTGCAGCACTTCCATCACCGATGAGAACAGCGCCCTTGGCAGCTATCCCACAGTGCAGCTCTCCCATTTTGATGATGGGTCTTGTGGGAAGGGGGGTGGGTGATTGCGAGGCATCCTGAGTCCCTGCACAGTCTCCTCTTCCCAAACACTGATCAGCTCCAGTCGTTCAGCATTGCTCCAAGCAGGGGATCTTTTGCTCCCTGGAGCAGGATTTGTCACCTGGCCAGATTATAAGTGAGCACTTGCCAAGAAAACAGGAAGGAGAGTTTCAAAGTTCCTGGGGCTTTACGGGGGGAGGGGTGGATGTCTGTTTACCTGGCGTCAGAGTGGTCACCTAGGCACTGTGGGAGATCCTGCAGAGGCTAAAAGCTCTGTAAACAGGAGGAACATGTCTTCACTTGCACATCACCACAAAAGCATCACCAGTAAGAGCTGTCCGCCTTTCGTGGAGGTGGTTTTCTTTCTTTCTGAGTTTCACTGCAAAAAGTCATTGGCAAGTGTAGACGCTCCCACGGTTTTTGCGACAAAAAGGGACTTTTTCCGCTTTAAATGGCAAGTGGAGAGATGCCCTTAGTCATTCTTCAAAAGAAGTCATCTGCACCTTCTCAATTGGTAATAACCCAGTTTACCCTGGCCGGGATGTGCTTGCTGTATCAGTACATTGCGGCATGCTGGCAGTGAATACATTTGGTAGTACTGAGGGAGACTTGGGGCAGGCTCATGTTTGTGTGTGTGTGTGTGTTGTTCGTGGAGTGCATCTCAGAGTATGTAACCAGCTCATGTATTCGGGAGAACATGTCTGTCTTCAGAGCTGCTTCACCCTTCCTTCCTATTTATTAGAGAGTTGAAAGAGAGTGTGATGGGGGGTGAAGTCAGCTGGTTGTCACCCTTACACCACAACAATGCATACATTATGCATTGGGATATTGGGGATATCCACCATAAATATACAGCATGCTGATCGGGGTCCTAGTTTTCTGTGATAACCTCCCCCCCAAATTCTCCAATAAAAATATAAAAATCCATGTTTTTCCATGATTAAAGTGAAATCTGATATCTGGAGCCCCGCCACCAGGGGCCAACAGCTGGAGAAGCCCCACTGTCTGGGACTCTGGAGGCATCAGTCCAAGCCCTGCCGCCTGGGTCAATTTCCCATATTCCTGTGTGTGCGCTGGTGGCATGGGGTTCGACTGTATGTGTTTTTATTTTTTCACAAAATATTAAAACTAAAGATTCTCTGTAAAAAGGCAAATCCCAGGTTTTTCTGGGGCAAATTGTTTTCTAGGATCCCTGATGATGAACCCCAAAGCAAAAGAATGCCTGGGGCAGCTGTGTGATATATGGCACCCCATGAGATGGCTCTCTCAATATTTCCAGCCCACTTCTGCAAACTCAAGAGGTTTTGAATAGTTTGGATGAGATCTGAATAAGGGGATCTTACCCAAATCGAACCCCACAAATGATTTGAAATTCCCCTGTGATTGAATCTTACCACCAATCCTTTCCTAACACTGGGAAAGATTAATTCCACCTGTCTGATAGCCGGAGAATGACTTATTTGGCTGATATTATTAGTGTGGGTTTCCCCCTCTGTTGCTGGTGGGCATAAGTTAGAAAAGCTGATGATATTCCATCTAAAACTGCTTCTATTATGTGAGAATATTAATTCCAGGCTCATCTCACTGGAGTTAAAAACAATTTAATATTTTGTCTTAATTATTATGATTATTATTGCTTTTAGAATATTCAGTCAAAAATGAAAAATTCAGAGCCTTTGGGGGCGTTTCAATTTTTCTTAGCTGTCAGACAGTAAAATTAGTCCCATAGGAAAGAGCTGAAAGAATTTTGAAGCAGAAATAAATACCAGAACTCTGTTGTCTTTTTGCTTTTTCTGATACTTGAGAATCTATAAACAACATTCCTCTCCATGGAAATCTGTTTGTTACTACAAATTACTGGAACATGTTCCCACCTTTAGTTATCTCATTACACTCCACAATTGCATTTTTTTAAAATAAAAAGAATTCATATAACCTCTTTGCAGTGTTCCGGAACTGCTTTAATAATTTAGATGCATAGACAGGTTCCTATTAAATAAACCACTAAATAATTGGGAATTGATCAGGGAGCAGTTGAGCTTGAAGAGAAAATTATGTCATATTTGAGGTTGTTAATGGGCTGTACCTCCCACAGCATTTTCCAGTTAATTTTTACAACCAGAAAAAAAAAGCCACGAAAATTATGTCCCTTGCCATTGTTTAAAACATTTAAATTCTATCTATAGTGGTCTGCAACAATGATGAAAGACATACAGTTGTGGCTTTTTTATGTAACCTTCACTGAGGCAGATGTAGGTGTCCATGAATTTGTTGATCTCATCACCACCCGCAGAAGGACTCAAAATTCTACTTTTTAATGCAAAATCAGTCAGACCAAGAAGCTTGTTGGCTCCTGATTGTGGAGTAACGTGCACCTCCAAATTCAATATCCTGTGAAGAAATCCATCAGTGAGAAATCATAAGACAGTCTGAGGGAGGCATGGCCATGTGCTAACTGCATGCATGCAGATATAGACAGGAGATATATATAAAGTAGGACATTTAGCTGTGTAGGCAGAGTCAATCAATATTCAGAGCCTTCAAGGCTACGATCAATTAGAGATCTTGAAACATAGACCTCAGGGTCTGCAGAGCCAGCCAAACCCCTTATTTTCTAATGTTTTCTGGTATTTTTCTGAGCCTTCTGGATGATTGAGGTTGTGCAGTATTGTACATATACTTTACATACATTGAAGTATGTTGGGGGATGAATGGCTGAATACAACGAAGAATGAATGAAAATACCATGCAAAGTATTTGACTTCTAGCTTCAAATTCTGTTCTACATGCATTCTTTTATCACCCTCATCAACATAGCATCTGATAGTTTTCCAGTAGTGCATAAGTGACACAACTAACATCTGTCACACATGGTTCATGAGAGCAGCGTAATGTTATGGTAGGCTATTGTTTTTTTTCTTTGTATGTCCATGGTGCTCCATGTCTACATGAGAGAAGGCAGGTCAGAGAAATATGCCTTGCCTTGTGAGTGGCATTTTGACGTTTGTGACGGTCCTTGGTTCCTCTGGGAGTTTGTTCCATAGTCTCAGACAAGCCTCCAAGAAAGCTCTGTTTCCTGCACAGATGAGCTTCACCTTTGTGGAAGAAAGTTCCATTGTGCTCCAGAATTCAAGGTGTTAACCACCTTCCTCATATTGGAGCTTTAGGCCCAAATCAGCCCAGGACAATAGTAACTAAAAATGGTTACCACCTGATCGAGGACTGATTACCTTTGCGAAATGGATGGGTGGTCTCAGAGCCATGGCCAGCAGTCCACACTATAGTTGACATTAATTGATACCTCTTTGGGCAGTCAAGGCTTTAATGGCTGTCTTCCCAGCCCTGCAGCTGATGTTCTACAGAAAAGTGCTTTCACTACCCCTGTAGCTAATTATGGAGGTGCCATTTACAGCTCCATAGTTAAGGATAAGTTTTGTGCAGTGCAGAGGGAGTCAACCTATAGTTATATATGAAAAAACACAGCTTATCCTCCCCAAAATTACAGCTCTTACTCTTTAATAACTCTCCATATATAGAGCTGTTATTCCAGCACCTGTCACCAGCACTGAACATGAATAGAGCTGGCTGCAACGTTTCAGTTTTCAAAACCATTTCAAGATATGTTTACTGTTTTTTCAATCAGCTTGAGAAAACAATGATTAAAAGTGCCACCTACACTTACTTTCCAAGGGAGCAAAATGAGACAGGTCACCAGCAGTTGTTGGTTCATGGTTCCCAAGCCCTTTCATATTTCTATATCACATACAGATGATTTCCAGGCTTAAGGAAATGTTACTGGCCCAGTGGGAACTTGTGGTTCACACCTGAGCCAATTAGTTCTCAGTTCACTCACTGGCCACTGCTGCTTGTGCTTGCAATCAGTGAAAAGTCTAAACACTCTTGAGCCTTACCACTGTTACCACTATTTACTTTTAGCTGCTTTGCACTGCCTCTAGTTTGAAGAACTGCTAAACTTTTCATACACACAATCGGTGTGAGAGTCCGATCTAAACATGCTCCAAAACAGAAAGAACAATTCAATTTCTATTAGGGCTGCTACCTGTCCCAGTTTTTCCAGGATTGTCCCCTTTTTTAAGTAGCTGTCCTGGGAAATCCTGTAAGTCTTTCTGGGACCTTAAATGCATAAGTACCAGAACTGGGAAGACTAGGTGCCTCCACTTTTTAAGAAAAGAAACATAAGCGCAGAAGTCATGTCCCCCGCAGATTCCCGCCCGTCCCGCCCAGCAGATTAACAAATTCTGCTGGGGAGGTGCTGCAATTACATCTTTTGCCCAACAGGGGCTGCTGTGGCACCAGAAAAGAGGGCAGCTGGCTCACTACCAGAGCAGCCAATTGAGGAGAGAGAGGGGTCACTTTGGCCTTGCCCTTGCCCCCCAATTCTAGAAAGGCTCCAGTGCCCTTGCTTTAAACTGCTGGCTTTTGTCCGTTATGAGATCTCTGGCTCCCCCGGTCTCTAGTGGTTAGAGTGGATAGTCACCTGTAGGCTTGGTGATTTCTGATTTCCACAACATTTTTTAATAAATACAATGCTGTAAATACTGAGCACAAAAACATGCTCACAAGAATTAGCAGTGCTGATTTCTAAAATTTGCCACATATTCATGTTCTTCCCTTTCTAGAAGAGGCTGCCAAGGTTTTTATTTAATTTTTAACCTCTCTGTCAAGATTTAAATGTCAACAGATGAAAGAGCTTTATTTACAGAACGTCATCTGCTTTAAAAAGTCCTCTATAGTCATAAATATGATTCGACACTGATTAGTAGAAAATGCAAACATAAAGCCATCATCTGACAATTTGATGTTTGCGTTTGGTAACAAACTGTCCACAGACCACACTTAGGCCAAGTTGGGGATTTGTAGGTTATTAGTCCACAAGTAAGCAGTATTTTGAGCTATTATCATTCATATTTGCTTTGCATTGAATGGAGTGTTTGGAGATCTCTAATGAAACCTGCAATGAACCTTTCAGAGTAGCAGCCGTGTTAGTCTGTATTCGCAAAAAGAAAAGGAGCACCTTAGAGACTAACAAATTTATTTGAGCATAACCTTTTGTGAGCTACAGCTCACTTCATCAGATGCATTCAATGGAAAATACAGTGGGGAGATTTATATATACACACAGAGAACATGAAACAATGGGTTTTATCATACACACTGTAAGGAGAGTCATCACTTAAGATGAGCTATTACCAGCAGGAGTGGGGGGAAGGGAGAAAGAAAACCTTTAGTGGTAATAATCAAGGTGGGCCATTTCCAGCAGTTGACAAGAAGGTCTAAGGAACAGTGGGAGTGGGGGTGGGGGTGGGGGAATAACATGGGGAAATAGTTTTACTTTGTGTAATGACTCATCCACTCCCAGTCTCTATTCAAGCCTAAGTTAATTGTATCCAGTTTGCAAATTAATTCCAATTCAGCAGTCTCTCATTGGAGTCTGTTTTTGAAGTTTTTTTGTTGAAGGATAGCCACTCTTAGGTCTGTAATCGAGTGACCAGAGAGATTGAAGTGTTCTCCGACTGGTTTTTGAATGTTATAATTCTTGACGTCTGATTTGTGTCCATTCATTCTTTTATGTAGAGACTGTCCAGTTTGACCAATGTACATGGCAGAGGGGCATTGCTGGCACATGATGCCATATATCACATTGGTAGATGCGCAGGTGAACGAGACTCTGATAGTGTGGCTGATGTGATTAGGCCCTCTAATGGTGTCCCCTGAATAGATATGTGGACAGAGTTGGCAAGGGGCTTTGTTGCAAGGATAGGTTCCTGGGTTAGTGGTTCTGTTGGGTGGTGTGTGGTTGCTGGTGAGTATTTGCTTCAGGTTGGGGGGCTGTCTGTAAGCAAGGACTGGCCTGTCTCCCAAGATCTGTGAGAGTGATGGGTCGTCCTTCAGGATAGGTTGTAGATCCTTGATGATGCGTTGGAGACAGTTTAGTTGGGGGTTGAAGGTGATGGCTAGTGGCGTTCTGTTGTTTTCTTTGTTGGGCCTGTCCTGTAGTAGGTGACTTCTGGGTACTCTTCTGGCTCTGTCAATCTGTTTCTTCACTTCAGCAGGTGGGTATTGTAGTTGTAAGAATGCTTACCCACCTGCTGAAATGAAAACAAATAAATTTGTTAGTCTCTAAGGTGCCACAAGTACTCCTTTTCTTTTTGCAATGAGCCTAAAACTGCTAAAGGAATTAGAAGCCCCTGTACAGAAGATGCCGCTTAATGGGCAACCCTCTCTCTTAAGAGATTGCCCTCAAAATATCCACAAACATGATAAGCACAATTTACTGAGCCTTCATTAGAAATCCTTCTCTGTTAAACAACTGATTTTTCCAAGTCCTTAGCTAGTTGTGATTCACTGTTATTTCAGCCCTGAGTGCATTTTTACAGAGAAATTATACATTTGAAAATAGAGATTTAAAATGGAGATGTTGAACCCAAAACGTGGGATGCCCAGGTTAAAACATTTTTAGACCTGATCTGGCTGTCCATGAAGTTAATGGGAATTTGGGCATTGCCTTCTATGGAACAGGATCAATACCCCAAAAAGCACATTTCTTCACTCCTTTTAATAATAATACCTTAGATTCAGAGAATAGATTTTTAAAAATATTATTTGCTTTTGACCATTAATGCCGTTTATATTTTGCACTACAATTAGCCTGGGAAGACAATGAAAATAGATTGGTCAGTTTTATCTTCCGGTTCTCCTGCACTAGAACATTGACATCTGTGGCTTGCAAACATGGCAGGGGCTTAAGTCCTCTCCTTCAGATCTGGTGTTGCATTGGAATTTAAAAATCTAGAAGTGTGTTAATCAACACTGTGCTTGGGAGAAGCCAGCAGACCTTTGGGAGGAAGAAGGTGTCTCCTGCTGGGTTATTTGGGCTGGGCATTGGGAAGGAGGTTTTAGGTATAAGTCTTGATCCTGAATGGATCTGGATGGGCAGTCCCATTGACACCAGCAAGAATCCACACAGGCACAGGGCTCTGCCTATGTGGATTTGATTGCATGATCCGGGTCACAATTTGTAAATGGTCTTGTGTTCCTTCTGGAAGAAAGGTGCCACATAAGTGTAACTCATTGTCAATGGTAGTCCTATCACAAGCAGTGGGGCTGGAAATCAAGTGGAAATCTGTATATCGATCTCTCCTTTGTTTTAGATTCACCAAGATGAAGACAGCCACAAACATTTACATCTTCAATCTCGCCCTGGCCGATACCCTGTGTCTGATAACCTTACCCTTCCAGGGTACGGACACGTTCTTAGGGTTCTGGCCATTTGGAAACATCCTCTGCAAGATCGCCATCTCCATTGACTACTACAACATGTTCACCAGCACTTTCACCCTGACCATGATGAGCGTGGATCGTTACATCGCCATCTGTCACCCCATCAAGGCGCTGGATATCCGTACCCCCCACAAGGCCAAAGTGGTCAACATCTGCATCTGGGCCCTGGCTTCAGTCTTCGGTATCCCAGCTATGGTGATGGGGTCAGCAGAGAATGAAAATAATGGTCAGTAAAAATGAACTAACGGGATATTCTCCAAACTAGACTCTGCATCCATGTGATAGGTCCACAATCACTAGCTCACTAAGTCTGGTACTTAACACCCCTTCCCTCCTGGGTTAGAAGCATGTTTTGAACCACAATCTTCATCACCACAATATAAAATGTTACTTGAGATAAAATACTAGTTCCATTAGCTAGTAACTGTAGTAGGCTTTTATCCTCTGGTGATGAGAGCAATGCCGGATGTGATTGGGGAAAATAATCCTTTCCTACCCCAGTGGCACTCAGTTTACAATCTGAAGCATGAGACTTGATTTCCCTAATGTCTGTTAGTCAGTACATAAGCATCTGTTATCCATCCTCCTGCATGCAAGAGTCCCTCTTACAATCTTAAAGTGGGTCCTTTAAAAAAGAGTGTTAATTGTGATCCTTTAGTATGGATGGATACAGACGGATACAGTAATTCTCTGGCAGCTCAGTTGTTGGATCCTGACCAATCAAAAAATGTAATGACAATCTCAAAGCAATCTCTGCTGGACGAGAGTCAGAAATGCAGTACCTTTATCGCTGTCTTCCTAGCCCATTTCCTTAGAATCTTTCCTTTTTTTGGAAATTCTGAAAATCCTCCTGGTTTCCCCCAACTTAACCCCTCTTTCCTGAAAGGCTTTCTATCACAGCCACTACTTTTCTAATTGAAGGGGACTGGATGCAGGATCCCTTCAGAGCCCACCGACATTGATAGTCAGTATTCACAAAAGCTACTAGAAAAGGAGTACTTGTCGCACCTTAGAGACTAACAAATTTATTAGAGCATAAGCTTTCGTGAGCTACAGCTCACTTCATCGGATGCATTTGGTGGAAAAAACAGAGGGGAGATTGATATACACACACAGAGAACATGAAACAATGGTTTTATCATACACACTGTAAGGAGAGGTTTCAGAGTAGCAGCCGTGTTAGTCTGTATTCGCAAAAAGAAAAGGAGTACTTGTGGCACCTTAGAGACTAACAAATTTATTAGAGCATAAGCTTTCGTGAGCTACAGCTCACTTCATCGGATGCAACTGTAAGGAGAGTGATTACTTAAGATAACCCATCATCAGCAGCTGGGGGGGAAAGGAGGAAAACCTTTCATGGTGACAAGTAAGGTAGGCTATTTCCAGCAGTTAACAAGAATATCTGAGGAACAGTGGGGGGTGAGGTGGGGTGGGGTGGGGTGGGGTGGGGGGGAGAAATAACATGGGGAAATAGTTTGACTTTGTGTAATGACTCATCCATTCCCAGTCTCTATTCAAGCCTGTTAATTGTATCCAGTTTGCAAATTAATTCCAATTCAGCAGTCTCTCGTTGGAGTCTGTTTTTGAAGGTTTTTTGTTGAAGGATAGCCACTCTTAGGTCTAAAGAAAAGGAGTACTTGTGGCACCTTAGAGACTAACAAATTTATTAGAGCATAAGCTTTCGTGAGTTACAGCACACTTCATCAGATGCATTTGGTGGAAAAAAACTCTTAGGTCTGAAATCGAGTGACTAGAGAGATTGAAGTGTTCTCCAAATGTTTTTTGAATGTTATAATTCTTGATGTCTGATTTGTGTCCATTCATTCTTTTATGTAGAGACTGTCCAGTTTGACCAATGTACATGGCAGAGGGGCATTGCTGGCACATGATGGCATATATCACATTGGTAGATGCGCAGGTGAACGAGCCTCTGATAGTGTGGCTGATGTGATTAGGCCCTCTGATGGTATCCCCTGAATAGATATGTGGACAGAATTGGCAACGGGCTTTGTTGCAAGGATAGGTTCCTGGGTTGGTGGTTCTGTTGGGTGGTGTGTGGTTGCTAGTGAGTATTTGCTTCAGGTTGGGGGGCTGTCTGTAAGCAAGGACTGGCCTGTCTCCCAAGATCTGTGAGAGTGATGGGTCGTCCTTCAGGATAGGTTGTAGATCCTTGATGATGCGTTGGAGAGGTTTTAGTTGGGGGCTGAAGGTAATGGCTAGTGGCGTTCTGTTATTTTCTTTGTTGGGCCTGTCTTGGAGTAGGTGACTTCTGGGTACTCTTCTGGCTCTGTCAATCTGTTTCTTCACTTCAGCAGGTGGGTATTGTAGTTGTAGGAATGCATGATAGAGATCTTGTAGGTGTTTATCTCTGTCTGAGGGGTTGGAGCAAATGAGGTTATATCGTAGAGCTTGGCTGTAGACAATGGATCGTGTGGTATGATCTGGATGAAAGCTAGAGGCATGTAGGTAGGAATAGCAGTCAGTACCCTTCCGATATAGGGTGGTGTTTATGTGACCATCGCTTGGAGGAATTCCACCATGATTTCAACAATTTCCATCGCACCATCAAACTCAGCCTGGACCAGTCCACACAAGAGATCCACTTCCTGGACACTATGGTGCTAATAAGCGATGGTCACATAAACACCATCCATAAAAGAATGAATGGACACAAATCAGACGTCAAGAATTATAACATTCAAAAACCAGTTGGAGAACACTTCAATCTCTCTGGTCACTCGATTACAGACCTAATAGTGGCTATCCTTCAACAAAAAAGCTTCAAAAACAGACTCCAACGAGAGACTGCTGAATTGGAATTAATTTGCAAACTGGATACAATTAACTTAGGCTTGAATAGAGACTGGGAATGGATGAGTCATTACACAAAGTAAAACTATTTCCCCATGTTATTTCTCCCCCCCATCCCACCCCACGCCCCACTGTTCCTCAGATATTCTTGTTAACTGCTGGAAGTAGCCTACCTTACTTGTCACCGTGAAAGGTTTTCCTCCTTTCCCCCCCTGCTGCTGGTGATGGCTTATCTTAAGTAATCACTCTCCTTACAGTGTGTATGATAAACCCATTGTTTCATGTTCTTTGTGTGTGTATATCAATCTCCCCTCTGTTTTTTCCACCAAATGCATCCGATGAAGTGAGCTGTAGCTCACGAAAGCTTATGCTCTAATAAATTTGTTAGTCTCTAAGGTGCCACAAGTACTCCTTTTCTTTTTGCGAATACAGACTAACACGGCTGCTACTCTGAAACAAAAGCTACTGTAACACCTACAGACCCCAGTCATTGGTGGGCGCAATCGAACCTGGGACCTCTCTCTGTGCCACTAGATGGGATAGAACACCACAGCCAGGAGGTTTCTGGCTATCTAACACTATCACCCTTTAAAATCTCTGCAGCCAGCAGTTGCCATGTCCACATTAGTGAAACCATAACAATTACTGAGCCCAGGAAGTTAATCCTTATCTTGGCACCCAGAGTATTTTTTCTAAGCAAATAAATAATTAATTAAAAAATAAAATAAAAGCATTGGTCCGGCCTTTGCCGAGTCTCATTTCAAGTAGGCTGAGAATGATGAAAAGACCATTATCTTCAGCCTGTTCTTTCCACTTGCCCACAAGCCTCAAGGGACGAATGAGCTTTCCTGACTGCTTGCCCATCTTGAAATGAGGTGGGGTAATCTTGGGCTTCCGGGGTTGTAATTTTCACTTTAATACCGTCCTTAGCATGCAACTCAAATGATCAGCACAATTTTTGGAATTAAGAAGGATGAATAGACTGTATCTGTGTTGCCATAAAGCGCAATGAATCATATTTCATGACCTTCTGGTCAATTAAACCTGACACATTTCATGATCTTGAATGGTCCCTTTCGAATATGTGTTCAGTACTTATGCTAAACTATTGGGTCAATCTTTTATTTAGCTGTGACACTCACTACCTGTCCCAGACCTGAAGAAGAGCTCTGTGTAGTCAAAAGCTTTTCCCTTACACCGGCACACATTGATCCAATAAAACATATTATCTCTCCCAAGTTGTGTCTCTGCATTTCATCAACATACTTTCTAAAATTCTTCCTAAGCACTTGTCCTAATTTGTGGCTTCATGGGAAACTGAACACTAAGGCAAGATGCCTAGATCTGTTAGCTGTCCTTATGATTTCACAAATTTGGTGAAAGGGTCTCTTTCTTAACATGACAACTCTTTTTTTTTAAAGCTCCTTTGAGACAGCAGGAGTTGCATCACCTACATAGGCATTTATTCTCAGTGTGACATGGAAAGTTTTAGCCCAAAGGGTATCATCCTTTAGACATGGCTTTGTTAATGAATTACACTTGGAGTGCCTTTACATTAGAATCATAGAATCACAGAATATCAGGGTCGGAAGGGACCTCAGGAGGTCATCTTGTCCAATCCCCTGCTCAAAGCAGGACCTAATCCCCAACTAAATCATCCCAGCCAGGGCTTTGTCAATCCTGACCTTAAAAACCTTTAAGGAAGGAGATTCCACCACCTCCCTAGGTAACCCATTCCAGTGCTTCATCACCCTCTTAGTGAAAAAGTTTTTCCTAATATCCAACCTAAACCTCCCCCACTGTAACTTGAGACCATTACTCCTTGTTCTGTCATCTGCTACCACTGAGAACAGTCTAGATCCATCCTGTTTGGAACCTCCTTTCAGGTAGTTGAAAGCAGCTATCAAATCCCCCCTCATTCTTCTCTTCTGCAGACCAAATAATTCAAGTTCCCTCAGCCTCTCCTCATAAGACAGGTGCTCCAGCCCCCTAATCATTTTTGTTGCCCTCCACTGGACTCTTTCCAATTTTTCCACATCCTTCTTGTAGTGTGGGGCCCAAAACTTGACACATTACTCCAGATGAGGCCTCACTAATGTCGAATAGAGGGGAATGATCACGTCCCTCAATCTGCTGGCAATGCCCTTACTTATACAGCCCAAAATGCCGTTAGCCTTCTTGGCAACAAGGATACACTGTTGACTCATATCCAGCTTCTCATCCACCGTAACCCATAGGTCCTTTTCTGCATAACTGCTGCCTAGCCACTCAGTCCCTAGTCTGTAGCGGTGCATGGGATTCTTCCATCCTAAGTGCAGGACTCTTCACTTGTCCTTGTTAAACCTCATCAGATTTCTTTTGGCCCAATCCTCTAATTTGTTTAGGGCCCTCTGTATCCTGTCCCTATCCTCCAGCATATCTACCACTCCTCCCAGTTTAGTGTCATCTGCAAACTTGCTGAGGGTGCAGTCCATGCCATCCTCCAGATCATTAAT
The DNA here is from genome assembly GCF_009764565.3 of Dermochelys coriacea. Classification (NCBI taxonomy): domain Eukaryota; kingdom Metazoa; phylum Chordata; order Testudines; family Dermochelyidae; genus Dermochelys; species Dermochelys coriacea. Next base: position 5,390,274 of record NC_050080.1, read on the forward strand.
GAAGATATTGAACAAAAACGTTCTCTAGGAATACTGATATTTCTAGTTTAAAGACACTTACAGTGAGACAAAAGGGTGCTGGAAGAGAGAAGGAATGAAAACTTCCTGTTTGACCTTGGGCAAGTTGCTTATCGATCTCTCTGTGCCTAGTTGCCCATAGAAAGCACCATACTTTAAAGGGTAGGTCCCTCGACTGGGATTCCAGAGACCTGGGTTTTATTCCCAGCTCTAAAACTGAGCTGCTATGTCTCCTTGGGCAAATCACTTCTCCATGCCTCTGTTTTCCCTCCCACCCTTTGTCTGCTTAAATTGTAAACTCTTAGGGGCAGGGTTGACTCCTGCTCTGTGTTTGTACAGAGCCTAGTGCAACGAGGCCCTGAGCTCTATTGAGCATTAATAAAATAAATTAAATTAGCAACAAAAGTGACTGCAAGTGAATTATCGGATTTACAGATGGTACCATGTTGTTCTCAATACAAGTTGTTGTCTTTTTCTTTTCTTTGCAGAGATTGATTGTCTAATTAAGCTCCCTAAACCTGTGGATTACTGGGATCCAGTATTTGGGATTTGTGTCTTTCTCTTCTCCTTCATGATCCCTGTGTTGATCATCACCATTTGCTACAGCCTTATGATCCGGCGTCTTAAGAATGTTCGCGTTCTCTCAGGCTCCAAGGAGAAGGATCGGAATCTGCGGCGCATCACTCGAATGGTCCTGGTGGTGGTTGCTGTCTTCATTATTTGTTGGACCCCCATTCAGATTTTCGTGCTGGTCCAGTGCCTGGGTGCAAAGGCCGAAAGCGAGCTCGAGTTAGCCATCTCATGCTTCTGTACTGCACTAGGATATGCCAACAGCAGCTTGAACCCTGTCCTCTATGCTTTCTTGGATGAGAACTTCAAGACGTGCTTCAGAAAGTTCTGCTTCCCCACTGCCTTCAAAACAGAGCTCCAGATGTCCAACAGGATGTGCAGCATTGCAAAAGATGTGGTTTATGCCTGCAAGAACTCAGAGGGGACTAACAATCCGGCATGACTAGGCATGGAAATTCCCATGGTGGCTGTCAGCCAGCAGAGCCCAACGACCCCCACTTCAGAGCTAACTCAGATAACAGCTCTTTAACAGGAGCTTTCTGACCCAGAATTGGAGACTGGAAACCTAGGGGGCAAATAAAAGAACTGCAAGAGCATGCAGAAAAGTGAGCCATTTTGACACCTTTCTTATTAGACCACTCTCCCCATTAAGTACTATATTTTAACTCAGTCCTCCCCTTAAGTCCTAGGAGCCACTAATGTCATGCACGGTGCCTATGGTTACAAAGAATTCAGGAATTAAAAAGTCAAACTCAGACTTTGCTCCTGAGGCTTATTTTGCCATTGCTGCTGGAAAGCAGACAAAATGCTAATAACTTTTCTTGGTTGAGTTATTTCAGTGGCTCATCAAATAATATGGATTGCCAAGTGCTTGTATGTGAATTTTAGGCCAGTCGCATCTCTCTGAAATGAGGCTTCATTGACGCCAAAGCAAGGAACAGCAGTGAAACAAGACAAAGATCATTTCCAGAATTCTTATGACTGGGGTGGGTGGGGGGAATTCAGACACTCCAGCCAGGAAAGAAAGAAGACTGGACAGCGTCACTGCATGGCTGGATATCTCAACTCAAAGCCACTTAAAGAGAAGTGGACAACTTCCAGTGAAGGAACATACTAAAATCAAACCGTGTGCCACAGAGGTGGGGGGCAGGGCGGGAGGGGTGTGAAGGGATTGTAAAAAATGACAAACAATAGCTTGGAAGGGGTAGAAGGCAAGACAAATAAAACCAATGTCAATTCAGAGGAAAGAGCTGAAATTGCTTTTTCTATATTTTCATTATAACAATGGATTGTATTTTGTGTGTGTGTTTGTGTGTGTTCGTGTGTATGTATATATACACACACGTCTATATAGATATATAATTAATATTTCAACTTGCCAGACATTTCTCAGAGGCATTTCCCAGTGGAGTCAAGATGAGAGGTTAAATCAATGGAGTGGCTTAATATGGAAAGACATTTCAAGTTAGTTATTATGATGGCTGTCCTGAAGAAAGTACTGATATTTTAACAGCAAGGCATCCGAAAACACTCCAAATTCCTCTGGTATCCTCCCTTCTGGTCCCTGTAATATGGACAAACAGTTCTACAATCAGATAAGCGTTGCCGACAGAATTCTGGAAGAGGGAGCCTTTTCCTCCTCAAGTGCTCTGGGCTAGTGGGCACCCCCACACAGCTGTGCGTCGCTTTTATGTCACAGCAGACTTGTCACCTCAAGTGAAACCATCTGCCCTGTTGTGTCATTAAAACATGAACATGTTTATGAAGAATAAACCACTCAACTCTCCCTCCACGAGGTGCCTCTGAAAATGGAACCTGTTCTTTCTGTAGCACAAGAGACCAGGAGATTTGGAGTGGTGGAGATTGGAAAAAACGTTTCCTGACTGGCTGAAAGCAACAGACTTTTAAAAACAGTTTGAGCTGGGGGCGGTAGGCTCCAACTGAAGGAGGCAGCAACTCTTGCACTTCATAGCGATTGTACAGATTTTCTTGTGCTCTGTTCTGCGAAATGATGTATTTTTAATGTGTTGATATGCTGACATTTTAATGCTGCACTGTTCTTTATATATATATGCTGGATGAGAACACAATGTTATATTTCTATGTAAAGTTTTTCTTTTTCGGCAAGGCTTGGAGAACAATTACAATTCCTAAATCACACACCTAGGAACCAGACCACTTGTAAACTATGCTAAATTGAACATGGTCTGGGAACCAGAAGGAGTCTCAAGCATTTGTCATGGGATTTAAAGGGACATAGTAGAAAACTTTGTAATTAATGTTTTCTATCAAGAATTGAGGGGGGGAAAGACAGGTCCAGTAAGTACTTTGCAATGGATAGTTACCCCCAAACAATTGCAACAGCAATGAGGACTGATATGATTACCCATAGTAAAAGATCAAGCATGCAGAGAAGTAACACCTGAAAACAGCATATCTTAAAGCCATTGCTGGCAACTGCATCCATAACCTTGGAAGACAAAAATAAGTTTTCTTTCTTTTTTTTTTAAATTTTTAATGCACGTAACGACAACACTACTGTTCAATGAGGAATCTTGATTTTTCTTAACTATTAGCCGTCACCTCTTTTGATAGGGTCGTTTACATGTTGTACACAAAGTGTGAAGAGGTTGAAATTGATGCACAATCACTTTCTGAAGTGCTGTTAGGGGACCCAACCATATGAGGTTTCTGACAGGAGAGGGTTCAGCTAATGACTGATCAAAGAGCCTCAATGAACACCTTTGTAGTTCTTGGTTGGATTGTTAAATACTTTTATGTCCTTAAGAAAAACTCTGGGGTTTCTTTGATCATTTGACACATGCACACGTATATATATTAAAAGTTGGGTGGCATTTTTTAAATATAAATGATTTTGTTATCTTAACCTATGTTCAACAATCCTCCAGAAACAATGTACTCAGTAAGTGTCTGCCTACTTAGCTTTTGGATAATTCGTGGCCTTTGCCGTGAGTGTGTTATACATTCTGATTTATGCTCAATGGAATTTGTTATAAGAAGAGCAACTACAACAACAATAGAAGCTTTATTGTACTGTGCCTCTGGAAGTAAAGAATCATGGCTGGCTGAAATGCAAGCCCTTTAATTATCTTCTGAAATTGTTGTGGTGGTAGGTTTGAGCTTATGACTATTGCAGTGTAAATGGCAATTTCCTACATGGTTACTTGTGCTTTAATAAAGGAAAATAAACTCCTGCACTTTTGAATGATGTGGAATGTGATGGCTTAATTCTGTGAATTGCCTGGTTGTTGCCACAGCGGAACTACCAGAATATTTACTCTTTAATACATAGGCTGATTTAAAGGGTAGTAGCCATTTATGGGTCAATCCCAATCAGTAAGATTGATGGGGTTGATCCCAACACCCACTGAAGTCAACGGGAGTTTTTTTTATGTTGACTTCACTTGAAGCAAGGCAATCTCAAAACAGCTAAAATAGAAATGATAGAAAATAGGCAGCTAGATGCTAACAGCCCAAGTTCAACTGTATCTGTTCATTAAATTAATCAGTAAGGGACTGATCAAAAAGCTGTTGAAGCCAATGGAAAGGATCTCATGGACTGGGATCTGGCCCATAGTGTACAATTGGGGAAAGAGTCCATAACTGCTGATTGGTCATTAGAGACAAAACCAGATGGCCATTCTATAAGCAAGATAATCCCAGCTACTAAAATTTAGTCATACCCAATCACTTCTGGCTCTTGTGCTGTTAAAAGTAGCCATATCGTAATTGGTCTAGCTGTAGGAAAGAATGTTAATACTTTGGAACTGGGAAAGATGGATCATTTGGTAAGACATGCAATAAAGAAAAGTGTCTGCTATCAGCACGCTGTTCAATATTCTTCTCAAGTCAAGGAAATGTCAGGATTGGTTTTTGGGTTTTTTTTCTAAAAGAAGAACGAAAGCCAGAGTGTAAAAAAATAAAATAAAATAAAAAGGACGCTTGTATTTCCCCCTAAAATATATTTCATTTTAAGCACCCAGATATCTGATCTCCTGGCATTACCATAAAACCAACTGCCTTATTTGGTACTATGGAATTTGTTAATGATTCCAAGAGCTCTCCGTGCCAGAGATGGCACAAATTAGGTCACTTACTAGCAATCCAAGTGGGAAGGACAAGGAATAGTTAGACTTAGACTGAACTTTCATTCCTCATGGTCCTCCCTTTAGGTCAGGGTCAAGGCATGGTTAGATGATATGCTGGTGGGGAACTTCCACTTCTTAGGTGGTCTCTGCTCTGTGGATAATGGAATATTTTCCACCACAAAGTTGTCAGTCTGTCATCTCTCACTAGCACTAGACTTACAACTTAAAAACTAGAAATAAGGTGGAAATTTTTAACTGTGGGTTTTAATCACTGGAACAACTTGCCTGGGGAAGTGATAGGTTCTCCATCACTTGAAGTCTTTAAAGCAGGACGGGTTATCTTTTTAAAAGACATGCTCTAAATCCACCAGAAATTATGGGCTTGATGAAGAAATTCCTGGGTGAGTTTCTCTGGCCTGTGTTATTCAGGAGGTCAGACTAGATAGTCCCAATGGTCCCTTCTAGTCTTAAAAATCTATGAATCCATGAAAAAAGGTAACAACTTCTCCCCCATACTGAATTCTCAGTATTCCAGTGAACCAAAACCCCAAGACACACGAATAGTACCTGGAAGAAAACCTGACTGTGAAAACGTACAGCTGCAGCTTATCTATGGAAGAATGCTTATTATTTATATTTCTTCTAAAGATGCACCCTTAGTGAAAACATCCTCTGATGCAGACAAAGCACAGTCTATAAAGATCTTCATGTTAATGCAGAAATACTCATTAATGCTCAGATTTCCTGTTGAAGATTTGTTAAATCCCCAAAGAACTGCACCTCCGCCTCTGCACTCCAGTCTCTGATCCGTTATTGCTAGACGTGATAATATGTGCATAGAGACTCTGGGATTCTTCTCACCGACTGCTGCTTTATAGCTGCACATTTAAAGTGAACGCAGTTGATCGCTATTGTTTGTATATGTTAATGAAACAGACTTCTCCAGAAGAAGATTAGAGCTACAATCTCTTTTATTTCACATTAAACAGAAAGGGATTTTAAAAAATGGAACAAAAGAGAGATCAGCTATAGCAAAAGCCATTAACTTTCCCACTAATTTTCTGTATTTCCCCATAGATTTCTGAAGAACTTTCTCTCATTTATGCCTCTCTATTCTATGCAGAACATAGGACCTTCCCTCTTTGCTGCAATCTTAGCTATCTACCCATATCTTTTTGATAGCTTTCAGTTCTGTTTCTGTTGTGTGTTTCCATGTTATAGATTCATAGATTCATAGATATTAAGGTTCAAAGGGACCATTCTGATCATCTAGTCCGACCTCCTGCACAGCGCAGGCCACAGAATCTCACCCACCCACTCCTATGAAAAACCTCACCTATGTCTGAGCTATTGAAGTCCTCAAATCATGGTTTAAAGACTTCAAGGAGCAGAGAAGCCACCCTCAAGTCAACCATGCCCCATGCTACAGAGGAAGGCGAAAAACCTCCAGGGCCTCTCCAATCTGCCCTGGAAGAAAATTCCTTCCCGACCCCAAATATGGCAATCAGCTAAACCCTGAGCATATGGGCGAGATTCACCAGCCAGATACTACAGAAAATTCTTTCATGGGAACTCAGAACCCAATCATCTAATAACCCATCTCAGGGGATTAGTCCTATTTACCCTGAATATTTAAAGATCAATTACTTACCAAAATCCCATTATCCCATCATACCATCTCCTCCATAAACTTATCAAGTAGAATCTTAAAACCAGATAGATCTTTTGCCCCCACTGCTTCCCTGGGAAGGCTATTCCAAAACCTCACTCCTCTGATGGTTAAAAACCTTCATCTGATTTCAAGTCTAAACTTCCTGGTGGCCAGTTTATACCCATTTGTTCTTGTGTCCACAATGATGCTGAGCTTAAATAATTCCTCTCCCTCTCCTGTATTTATCCCTCGGATATATTTATAGAGAGCAATCATATCTCCCCTCAACCTTCTTTTAGTTAGGCTAAACAAGCCAAGCTCCTTAAGTCTCCTTTCATAAGACAAGTTTTCCATTCCTCGGATCATCCTAGTAGCCCTTCTCTGTACCTGCTCCAGTTTGAATTCATCCTTTTTAAACATGGGAGACCAGAACCGCACACAGTATTCTAGGTGAGGTCTCACCAGTGCCTTGTATAATGGTACTAAAACCTCCTTATCCCTACTGGAAATATCTCTCCTAATGTATCCCAAAACCGCATTAGCTTTTTTCACAGCCATATCACATTGGCAGCTCATAGTCATCCTATGATCAAGCAATACTACAAGGTCCTTCTCCTCTTCCGTTACTTCTAATTCATGCGTCCCCAATTTATAACTAAAATTCTTGTTATTAATCCCTAAATGCATAACCTTACACTTCTCACTATTAAATTTCATCCTATTACTATTACTCCAGTTTACAAGGTCATCCAGATCCTCCTGTACAATATCCCGATCCTTCTCTGAATTGGCAATACCTCCCAGCTTTGTATCATCTGCAAACTTTATTAGCACACTCCCACTTTTAGTGCCAAGGCCAGTAATAAAAAGATTAAATAAGATTGGTCCCAAAACCGATCCCTGGAACTCCACTGGTAACCTCCCTCCAACCTGACAGTTCGCCTTTCAGTAGGACCCATTGCAGTCTCCCCTTTAACCAATTCCTTATCCAACTTTTGATGTTCATATTGATCCCCATCTTCTCCAATTTAACTAATAATTCCCCATGTGGCACGGTATCAAATGCCTTACTGAAATCTAGGTAAATTAGATCCACTGCATTTCCTTTATCTAAAAAATCTGTTACTTTTTCAAAAAAGGAGATTAGGTTGGTTTGGCACGATCTACCTTTTGTAAAACCATGTTGTATTTTGTCCCATTTACCATTGACTTCAATGTCCTTAACTAATTTCTCTTTCAAAATTTTTTCCAGGACCTTGCATACTACAGATGTCAAACTAACAGGCCTGTAGTTACCCGGATCACTTTTTTTTCCTTTCTTAAAAATAGGAACTATATTAGCAATTCTCCAATCATTCGGTAATACTCCTGAGTTTACAGATTCATTAAAAATTCTTGCTAATGGGCTTACAATTTCAGGTGCCAATTCCTTTAATATTCTTGGATGAAGATTATCTGGCCCCCCGATTTAGTCCTATTAAGCTGTTTCAGTTTCGCTTCTACCTCAGATATGGTAATATCTACCTCCATGTCCTCATTCCCATTTGTCATGCTACCATTATCCCTAAGATCCTCTTTAGCCTTATTAAAGACTGAGGCAAAGTATTTGTTTAGATATTGGGCCATGCCTAGATTATCTTTAACCTCCACTCCATCCTCAGTGTTAAGCGGCCCCACTTCTTCTTTCTTAGTTTTCTTCTTATTTATATGGCTATAGAACCTTTTACTATTGGTTTTAATTCCCTTTGCAAGGTCCAACTCTACTCGACTTTTAGCCTGTTTCACTTTATCCCTACATGTTCTGACCTCAATTAGGTAGCTTTCCTTGCTGATCCCTCCCATCTTCCACTCCTGGGTCTACCTTGTCGCTTTTTGCCCTAGGAGTTCCAGTCCAATGTCTGTCTTGTTATATTAATCAGGTCTTTCCTCCATGTATGCCCTAACCATCTCAATTTTTGTTCTGTAATTTCCTGCCCCATTGGTTTCTGTTTTGCCCTCCTGCAGAGTTCATTGTGATTTTTTTTTCTGGCCATCTGATATTGAGGAATTGTCTAAGGCAGCTGTTTATGAAAACTTGGAGTTTAGATGGTAAGGTCTTAATAAGTCTTCAAGTTTCAGTAAAACTGATTTTACAATGTATGTTAAATATCTGAAGTTTAGTTTGGAGAACAAGATTTCTGTTTCTCCATATTGGCTTTAGAGTTACATAGGCATGTCTGGCTGTCACTATTCTGGCTTTAAGGTCTTTAATTTGTTTCAGGAGTTGTGCTGAAAATGCTGCCAAGATAGGTGAAATATCAGACCTCTTCTATATCAGCCCCAAAAAGCATTACCGACATTTCTTGTTGTATGTTGATTCTCAAGATGCCAGGACTAGACGACAGGAGATGGATCACTTGATGATATCCTGTTCTGTTGACTCCCTTTGAAGCATCTGGCATTTGCCATTGCCAGAAGACAGGATACTGGGCTAGATGGACCATTGTTCTGACCCAGTATGACCATTCTTAGGTTCTTATTTATTAGTGCAATTCTAAACTCCTGTTGTGTTGTAATCTGTTTTGGCTTCGTGGTATTATAATGTGGGCATCTATGTTGTTCAGATCTCTTCTTTGTTCTTATTTTTATTCCCAGTTGAGAATAAAACTGTACGTGTCTGTACGTGTACGTGGTCTGTTCCCACATCTGCTCTGTTTCTACTGTATACATCTTCTAAATTTACATCTTTGTATATTTCTGAAGATATTTGTTTAAAAAAGAGCCTTGTTCTTCAAAAAGAAGAGTTTACTTTTGCTGCATCTTGAATTGAAACTCTATGTATTCCTGACTTCATGCTGTGTTGCCAGGCATATGCTGATGATTGTATAGATTCATCATTATGACTTTGCAGAATTCAGCACAACTTTCACATTCTGCTCACTGCATTAATTCCTCATTGCTTACATGCAATTTAAGATTATAGTCCTCATCCTCAAAACCCTGACTGGAGGCTACATGAGGCACTACCTTTCTCTGTGTGCCACTCCATGAATACTGTGCTCAGCAAGGACAATGCAGCTGGCTGTAGAACGGAAGAGATAGGAACTGGAGGTGTGTTCTGGATGGTGAAAGCAGCAGAGGGGAAGTTTCTCATACCAACAGCTAGAAGAATGTTTGAGAGGGGAATGACAGTTAGTTAGGGCATTAACCTAGCTGTTAGGTGAGCTGGGTTTATTTCCTTGCCCTGCCACAAACTTCTTGTGAGACCTTGTGCAAGTCACTTAGCTTCTCTGTTCCTCTGTGCCCTATCTCTAAAATGTGGATCATACCACTTCCCTACCTCATGGGGCTGTTGTGAGGATAAATACATTGAAGATTTGGAAATGCGTTGAAGCCTACTGATGAAAAGTGTTATGTACGAGCTGGGTATTATAAGTGCTAGAAAAAGGGAAAAAGGGGTGACAGATGGAAGTCCATGAGATAGGCTGAAGTGAGTCTCTGGAGAGCTACATCAAGAAAGCAAGCTCCTGAAATGACTGATAAGCCAGTGGTGTGGTGCAGAGGTTGGAGTGATCTGATCTTGCTTCTTTGCACATGAGAACTGGGGCAGTGGCAATCTGTCACAGTGAAGTCTGGAAGCTGGGGAAACCTTGGAGAAGTGAGCTGGAATGGGATAGGTAAGAGGAGATGAAGTCATGGATGTGGACTTCAGTGGGGGATTAGAGGACATATCCTAAGCAGTCAATAATAGGAGGATGCACAAGTATGGGAGGAGAGTCAGTGTCATGATAAGGGGAGGCGGTGAACTGTCAGAGAGGAAACCCTTATCCCAAACCACGTGTTTATGACAACTAGCAAAACAAAGGAAGAAATTCCTGTAAACATGCACCATAGATCTACACTGTTAAAATGTATTCTAAGGGTTCCCTTCATGTAAAGGTCGCTATTCAAACTGATGTTTGAAGGGCCAGGCAGTCAGACTTGTATGTGTATACTTGTGTATATAACAATGTGTGTACCTAACTGGCACTCAGCGTTCCTGTGATGGCATGAGAGATGGTGGGCCAAGTGCAGGCAAATGAGCAGTTAGATGTCTAGCTGGGTCCTTGTACACACAAGGGTAGTAATTGCAAATACAAATGGGATATGCCAAAAGGCTTTCAGCAGTGTGTACAATTCTGAGGCTAAAGAAATCAATGATGCCTAATATTGGCTATATATTTGCCATGTCATTTTTTCTAATACCCTGATTCCTGGGTAGGTTGCATAATGTACCTGAAATAGTTAATACAGAAATAGTATCAAGAGATGTTACAAATCTTGGCAACAACGTTAATTAATTAATCATATAAATCCACTGTGACGCATCTTTAACCTAAAAAGAGTAGATCCTGGATATGGGTGTGTTCAAACCTGGCAGTGAGTCTCTACCTGCAGGGGAATGCAGATGGCCTTTTCACAGTCTCTTCTGCAGAGCAATTATTCTTCCTCTGATGGCAAAACATTGAGCTTCCTGCTTCAGCACCATGGAAACTCTAAACACACCCTGGAGTAGCAAGCACACCATAATATCAGAAACAAACCGAGATCATATTCACCTCACTCATGTTCTGCTTCTTGCTTATTGGTTCTTCATATTCTCAGTGTCAGGAGAGTTACCTTGCTGTGGCTCTTGCGGCCCTCTGCACCAGACACCCGCCCACGCATTCTGGCAGACTTCATTACTCTCTGAGCAGGCTTGCAATTCCGCTCAGACCACAATTTGCTAGGCTTGAGTAACAGGCGTGCTGGGAATTGCTCCCTGATGCAAATAGCTTTCTGCAGAAGTTACAGTCACAACTTCAGGATGGAAGGAATTGTTTTTACACTGACAGGAACTATACGCCTTGGTGTAATGACTGCCCCACAGCCCTGCCGGGTAAGGGGGCTGCTGACGTCTGCTTGCCTTTTAATGTGACAAGATGGCAGGTGGGGGGGAATGATATCTTTTACCAGACCAACTTCAGCTGGTGAGAGAGACAAGCTGAAGAAGGCAGCCTGAAGAAGAACTCTGTGGAGCTTGAAAGCTTGTCTTGGTACAGTAAAAGATATTACCTCACCTACCTTGTCTCTCTAATATCCTGGGACCAACACAGCTCCTTGCTTTTTAATGTGTCCTGGGGAAAGCAGCTATCACTCTTCAAGCCACAGTCAGAAAACCCTCTCTCGCATTTTGGGGCAAATCCTGTCCTTCGTGACAAGCAAGAACATGGGGACTTGGCATGGGAGTCAGCAGGGGCCTTCCCAGGCTGTAGAGAAGGGGTGGAGATACCCACAGCCCTGACTGCCACAGGACTGCTGGGGCCTCTGCTCCATTTGCACAGTGAGGGGGGCCAACAGCTGCGTCTCTGAGTAGTCATTGATTCCCCCCCCCCAGTGCCGTTTCGTCCCACTCCCCTGCCTCACCTCTCAAGTCCTCCTAGAGCTGGATTCCACAAAATAATTGGGCTATTCACACAGCCGCAACAGGGCCTTCTGTGGGAGTGGAGGAAGGAGCAGTATTTGCCTTATAAAGAATGTAGCTAAAGACAGGCAGAGACAGGAGGAAGATAGTTCACACCCACTGGGAGCCTGCAGATGAGCAATAAGCCCTCCCTGGCCGTACTGGACAATGTTCCAGCCCTTGCTGGGGGAAGGATGGTCCAGTGGTTAGAGTACTGGCTGAGGAGCTGGGAGACCTGGGTCCAATTCCCTGTTCCACATGGGCTTCCTGTGTGACCTTGGGCAAGTCACAGCCTCTTTGTGCCTCCGTTCCCCCTCTCTGCAATGGGGATAAGAGCACACAGTCCAAAAGCTCAACTGGGAGCTTACGAGTCAGCAGCCAAGAGAACCTTCACTGCAAGGCCCAGCAGATGAGAGCTGGAACCGGTTGTTTTTTTTAATTCCTGCAAAAAATTGTAACAAACTGAAAAAGGTTTTGTTTGGTTACAATTGTTCTTTTCAATGTTCTGTGTTTTCATTAAAAAAAAAAATGGAATCCCCCAAACTTGCAGCTGAAAACATATCGGTTCTGCAAGCCTGGTGGCCGGGCAAGCCACAAGCTGGCGAGCGTGGCCGCAGGGCATTGCAACAGCCCATAAGCCAGGAAGCCTGGGATGGGATGGAATTGACCTGTGCTCATAGAATGTTGTGAATCTCTTCAACCAGCATTTTTTGGTGGAAAACTGTCAAAAAAATTTTGCCCTGCTCTCTCCAGTTTACAATGTCATGCTTTTGACCATTTTCCTTTCCACAGGCTCTAGATTCCATCCTCTGCAAACAGTTTTGTGGAGAGACTGCGCCAAACTGCACCAGATGTATTGATTGGCTCAACTCTCCAGAACAATGCTGCCAATACGTAACCATGCTTAGTGGCTGTTTGGCTTACCTTCGTCCATGTGAAAACTCAATCCAGGGTGGTGACTTGGCTGGCAGATTTTGCTGTTGAATGTTTATTTAACATGAAGCATTAGAAGTGCCCCCGCTGCATGTTAATGTCATGCCTTTGTATGATATTTTGGATTTGTTCTAATCGCACTGTTTCACTGTATTGGCTTTGCTTCACCACTGAGAGTATTCTGAGAGATAATCACCCTCCTCCAAGGAATAAGCATAAGAAAGCAGAAAATGAGCCTGACCCAGAGAGAGATTGTTTTTGTGCCCCGTTTCTTCATGGAGAAGATGGAAGGCTGGGAATGGAAATTGTAGTGATGAGATACCCTCCTTTTTGCTTCAGCTGCCAGACTATGGCTTAGCTTGAATGTGCTTTGCTGGAAAACCGCCACTAGATTTTCATTAGGATGTATTAGGGAAGCAACTGAGTCCTTTTGGCTTGTAGCGGTTGGCAAGATTGGTGTGTGGTGATTATAGTATCATTATTTGGATCAGAATCAAACCCTTCATCACCTACGATCATTGCAAACTAACCAGGGCCACCTCACACACTCCTCATAGCATCACATTAAGGACACAGAGGCCGAATCAATGTAAATGCCACCTATGCTTTACCTCAGTTCAAAGGGTTGCATGCAAATAAGATAGCTGGAGTGCACTAGTGGGCTGTGGGGGGGCTCTCAGTTGACAGTTCCGGCTCACAGGAGTCAATTAAATGGGTGCATTACAAAGTCCTGTACAAGGACGATAAGGCCTTGTCTTGATGAGGAAAAAAGGCGTGTTCTTAACTCGCGTTAGCTAACACGAGGTAAACTCCTTCAGAAGACAAGGCTGGTTCTAGTTTTCACATCATTTAGCTGGTCAAGGCAAACCCTAGGTTCCCTCATCATTTAAAACTTGACCTGCTAATATGTGTGAAAACTACAAACTGCCTCATCTCGACTGGATTTGACCTCAGGTTAGTTACCTCATGTGAGCCAACACAAGTTAAGAACGCACCTTTTTTCCCTGAGAGAAGATGCCCCCTAACGGGTGGTGCATGACAGTGGTGGCCAGTGGTTTCTACTGGTAACAGGCTTGTTTTCATCTGCAGCACGACTCCATTGATTTGACTCTGAGATTGACAGTCAGAGTCTGGTGGGATTCAGAGCCATGGCACACCCTGATAAAATGGCTGCTTAATTTGTAAGATCCCAGGAACAGGGACTGTTGTCTCGTTCTGTGTTTATCCAGTGCCTAGTGCAATGGGGTCCTGATCTGTGTCTGGGCTTCTAGGTGCTATGTGTTAATACAAAGAAGAAGAATAATAAGACCTTCTGCCGTGTGGTGCAAAAGAGCGGCACAGAGTCAGGTTTCTCTGGAGGGATTGTATTCACCCCACAGTGCGCAGAAGTCTCTGGGAGAAGTCAAAAAAATTATATGAAATCAGTGGGAACTGAGGCCTATCCACACTTCTGAGTACACAGGAGGATATGAGATAGTTCGAGATGCAGGCGAACACATACGCTGCTGTCAGTAGCAAACATTGGCTGGCAGGGGATGGATGATGAACATGTTACTCCAGTTCAGATAAGCAGCAAAGTGCACTTGGTTTAAAGCAAATTGCCCCATCCCACCCCAGGATTCCTCCTATGTGCTGGTCGGCAGTGTCTCTGCTACCTCTTGCTTCTGTCTGTTCTGTGCTTTGGGATGAGGATGGAAGGTTGCAAAGTAACACGACTTTATTTCTTAGAATCCATAATCATGACACACAAGAACCCCCAAATAGAGAGAGACAAAGCAGGCTGCTCCCTAAAAACTGAGAGGCACAACTCACCTACATTACTCAAGGCTGGCTGTTTGCTGACTAATTGCTGGTAGGCCCAGATCTCAGGTTTCCCCATGGAGCCTCCTACTCTGCAAGCTGGACTAGAAAAAACACAGAAATTTAAAGTAATAGCATATAATTTTAACACAGTTTTCAATACACCACAGTCTCCTCTCAGAATTTTTTACCTACCACGAGATCAAAGCTCACATCATTTTAGCTCCACAAATCTCTCTCTCTAGGTCTCACCCAGTGTACCATCTGGCCACTTCGTCACCTGTTTTGTATTAATTTCTTTTCACAATTCTAGTTCAGACTGAACGGAATCAGATGGGAACACAAACTGCAGCTCAGTCAGAGAGAAGCCAGAAGGAGAGTATTGTCTGAATTACACTGATAAGAAGTGAAATGTAATTAACTACCTAAATCATTTACATAAATACAAAGCAGCAGAGGGCTGAGTTTTGAAGACCATTTTCATTACACTGAAATCTGACTTTATTAATGATCAATCTCTGATCTCTTTAGAGGTAATTAAACAAAAGAAGAAGAAGTGCCATACAGTCGAATCCCCATTTCTGTGTTTTAGTTATTAGATTTGCTCAACATATGTCTTTCTGAGTTTTGTCTACAGACCCTTTGGGAAATGCAGACTGTTGTCTTAGGTCACTGGTGGCTTCTTACAATAGCACTGAGAGTTGATACATAGCTATGAATGAGACTGATCGTATCTGCACTGCCTGAGTATTCAGACAACATTGATTAACTTCCAGAATCCTGTCCCAGAGTGTCCCTGGCGCACTGTCAAACGTGGGCTAAATCTGCTGTAGGTGATGTCTTCTTTGATTGGTTCAAAGTCCCTGTCAGGAACCCAGAGGGGACATCAGACATTATAGACATTTTTGGAGCTCCAGTAAAAAGTTACTTATTAGTCATCATTTTTAGTATTTGTTTATTACAGATGGCTTAAATCCCCAGTCAGGTTCTGAGCCCCACTGTGTTCAGGCACATGGTGAGAGACAACCCCTGCCTTGAAGAACTTACATTCTAAATAAACGAGACAGAGAAACAGTGGGAAGGGAAACAGAGGCACAGGGAGGGGAAGTGGCCCAACCATATACACATAGGAGATAAGTGGCAGAGTCAGGAAGAGCACCAATGTCTTCTCCAAGCCCAATCAACTGGGCCATGCTGTCTTCTCTAGTCGGTGCCCAATGTTCAAATCTCTGACTCTATGCACACAATGGCTGCATTTTCATCCCTCAGGTGTGTGCACGTGTTAATAAATTAGTAAAAGGCAAGTGATGTTTTCTGCTGAAATACACAGTTAGCTTCCTTGGACTGGAACTGCATTCTGTTGTGTTGGTTTTATACCAATATAATGCCATCACCTTCCATGGAATTGCCCAAGTGTTAACCAATGTTAAAGCAGAGAATAAGGTTTTGCTTCTGCATGAAAGGATAGTTTGATTCAAGGATTAAGGCTTTTTAATTGCAGTACTGTTATGTTCCTAGTATTGTGTTTATTTAAATATTAACTCCCTCGCTCTTTTTAAAAATAAAATGAAGGCCATGCTCAAATAAGCAGAATAATTCACAGTAACAAATCACAAGTGTATAGTAGATATAAATGCTTTGGCCAGTTTTGCAAGCTTAAAATGCACATAACAAGAGAAAACTTTTCCTGAACGGAGAAAAAAATCTACTTAAGCTTCACTGATTTCAGAGACCTAAATTAGTAGACTGTAAATGCTAATGACTATTGAATTGCTAACAGACTGTGATTCTGATTCTGCTTTAGATGCAAGTAAAGTGTGGTAGGCTATCATGCATGCCAAGTCATGTGATATTTGGTGCTTTTCTTAAAGCCTGAATGTCATAGTTACCAGGGGAACTGCATCTCTGACTCTTCCTGCTCTCCTTGAGTGCACTTCCACTCAGGTCTTGGGCTGTCATCTTTCCTGGTGTGGAATCACATGATACTCTCAGCCTGGACCATGGGCTGCAGTCCACAAGTACCAACTGCGATTACCTCAGGCCATCTGATTTAGGTGCTTACCTGCAAGGTCATTTCCTTTTAGGAGCAGTGACCAGTGGTATCCAGAGACCACACAGCCTTTTACAGGAAAGTATTATTGATCAGCATCACCTGAGCTGTGGCAATGTAGCTTTTTCTTATTTAGGGCACAGGGTTTTTGAAGATCACGACATTCAAACAGACACCAAGCTTCTTGTTTATCAAGCCGTTATTCTCCCAACACTATTGTATGGGCTGAAACTTGGACAACCTATAGACACCACTTGAAAGTCCTTGAGAGGCACCATCAACGCTGCCTTTGTAAGATTCTGAAGATCAAATGGAAAGACAGGCGCACCAATATTAATGTCCTGGAAAAGGCAAAGACCATCAGTAACAAGGCAATGATAATCCACCAACAATTCCACTGGACTGGTCACATTGTCCGGATACCAGACCACTGCCTCCCAAAACAGGTCCTGTTCTCTCAGCTGAAAGAAGAGTACCGTTACGTGGGTGGACAACAGAAATGATATAAGGATTTACTGAAGGACAACCTAAAAAAGTGTAATATTGACATTGACACTTGGGGGACACTTGCCCAGGATCACTTAAAATGGAGTGAAGTCCTATGTGATGGTCCCCTGCATTTTGAACTTGTTCGCCAACAAGCTGAAGAGGACAAGGGGCGCAGAAGGAAGAAGAGACTTACTTCCAGTCATGGTCAACAGCCTCCTGTTTAGCCTGAAAACATCTGCCCTCATTGCAATAGAACTTGTAGTTCAAGGATTGGCCTTATTAACCATCTGAGGATCCATAACTCCCATGGAAGATGGTCATACTCGGTAACGAGTGATCGTCCATCATCATCATCAAGTGAGCTGTAGCTCACAAAAGCTTATGCTCAAATAAATGTGTTAGTCTCTAAGGTGCCACAAGTACTCCTTTTCTTTTTTGTGAATACAGACTAACACGGGTTGCTACTCTGAAACCTATTATTGATCTAGAATCATTTAAGAGAAAAAGGTCTTAAAACAATAAACAGCCTCTTCACATACCTGTCTTTCCTTAAGGCTTTCCATTCTCCGGAAGCTGGGAAAGGCCCTAGCTCCTTCAAACAGTTCCATTTTACCTGTTCATTCTCATCAAGAACAGCTTCTTGACAATTCCCACCTCCCTCTCTCTAGAGAGGCTCTGGAATCATTTACTGTCCTTTTAATCTCCAGGTTGCAAGCCTTGGCAAAACAGCTATGGAAGTTGCCTCTTCACCACTTATAGCTCAGCCATTGTCTCATACTTTCCCCCACATGTTTTTTTGGGAGCTTGCTTCTGTAGATTCACTGTGTTGCCTTCCTGATTGTTTTTCCAATAGCCTCCCTATTAAGTAGATCAATAGATTCATAGCTCAGTAACCCAATAGAACTATATACAGTATAACTATATAATGACTATCTCACTGTGCATCCTAGTCATTGAGCCCCAGGTCAAACAGGAAATGATTGCAGATCAGTATTACGAGGGCCCAGCCCTACCAATTTCTCGGATGGTGAAATAAGTCGTTCCCCGTGAAATCTGATCTCTCCTTTCCTGCTGGGAGTGAGCTGCAAGTCCTAGCTGGGCTGGGGAGGAAGAGGACTTGTCCTTCCCCTGCAGGGCCACTCTTGCTCTCAGGGGGAGATCAGATCCACCTCGGAGTTCCTCCCCCTGCTGCAGGAAGCTCCAGTCCTGGAGGTTCCTGCAGCTGGAGGAGACTTGTGGAGGTGGGTCCAATATCCTCCTGCTCCTGGAAGTGGCCCAGCCAGGGAATTCCTAGCTATGAGTCCCTGCTGGGCTGGGGAGAGACAGGACTTGTCCTTCCCTTGCATGGCAGCTCTGAGGGAGTAGCTGGGGGCGGGGGGGGGGATAGGGGACATCAGACCCACTTCTGGGTACCTTTTGGGTTGGGACACAGGTAATTTCAGAGGTAAACAACTGAAAATGTGAAACTGACAGATTTTAAAATCCTCTGGCCCTGAAATTGATAGGGCCCTAAATATTACACAGCAGCTCCTATGAGCTCCTGTTATTATTTGAGACTCTCAGCATTCATATGTTTCAAAAGTAAGTATCAAGCCATAACAGTTGTCGAGAAAAGCTTGAAAACAGGGAACCTTAAAGCAGTGGTTCTCAGCCAGGGTTATGTCTACCTTTGGGGGTCTGCAGAGGTCTCCCCAGGGGTACATCAACTCATTTAGATATTTGCCTACTTTTCAACAGGCTAAATAAAAAGCAGTAACAAAGTCAGTACAAACTAAAATTTCATACAAACTATAGACTATACACTGAAATGTAAGTACAATATTTATATTGTAGTTGATTTATTTTACAATTACAGTATATGGTAAAAATGAGAAAGTTAGCAAGTGTTCAGTACTAGTGTGCTGTGACTTGTATTTTTATGTCTGGGTTTGTAAGCAAGTCGTTTTGAAGTGAGGTGAAAATTGGGGGTACGCAACACAAATCAGACTCCTGAAAGGGGTACAGGAATCTGGAAAGGTTGAGAGCCACTGCCTTAAAAGCTCAAAAACCTGAAAGGAGAGTGCCCCTTAGTGGAATGAAAAGTGAAATGCAAGAAATTTCTACATGCTGTAGCTCAAGCAGAAGTTGCGGGCATGATGCAGGAATCACGGCTGGAGCAGGCTCTTTCTAGTTATGTTTAAAGGACATAATTAAGGAGAATCCTCTTAGATATGTCAAGAAAGCCCAGAATGAGATTTAGCTGTGATGGCTCAGGTGAAGTACTGTTGCTAATGAATTACTCTAAGGGGATGAAGAGCATGTAGGAGTCCTTCCCACATCTGACATGTAGTCAGGCATCCCAAGCAAACATTTCCTAGCTGTGTCGGGCCCAAGAATCCCAGACTGGAGCTTCTTGCTTAGTCTAAAGGGATTCTGATCACTTTCCTCTTAATGGACATTGTTATGCTGGGAGAGCTCTCAGCTGCATTATTTTTTCTCTTATATCTCTTTGAAAAGTCACTGGAAACGGTGTGTCACACAAACACATTTAAAATACTTGTCGATAATGTTTTTTTTCAACAATAATAGCTAAAACACAGTATGTTACCAAATGTATAAAGATAACACCTTGGGCTAGGCCCGCTGAATGTAATGGACTTTGGCTCATGCTTCTTGATTCTGATCTCCTTCTAGGACCAGTAATACCATAGTGCTTGTACATTTGGCTAAAGCAGATAAAAGGGCAACATCCCATTTGAACAGCTTTTGAAGTGACGGCACTTGAATTCTCTTTGTGACACATTGGTTGAGTCAAGCTAATTTTCTCCACCTTGATCTCTGAAGCTTCATTTTGCTTAGGTTTATTTCCCTTACTGAAGATCCTTTTTATATGGGAATATACAGAATATAGATGTATATTTCCCACCAGGGGGCATACTTGCTAAAGAATAGGAAATCCTCCAAAATGCCATGTCCCTTCAGGCTGAGACATTTGTTAAATAAATCTGCTTGTCGATCTGGGCCTAAAAGACTGTAGTCACCTAAGGGCCTGCACTTCCCTTGCACAAGGCTCCTGCATCTTCCTCAAGCTGCTGCTAACACTCTTATGCTCCCATGTCTGCTGCCTTGGAAGATTAACCCAGGGGTCAACAGACCCCAAACTTCCAGTGACAAACTCCCTTTCCAGCCTCTAAGGAAAGCAATGTAATCATAGAATCATAGAAGATTAGGGTTGAAAGAGATCTCAGGAGGTCATCTAGTCCAACCCCCAGCTCAAAGCAGGACCAACCCCAACTAAATCATCCCAGCCAGGGCTTTGTCAAGCCGGGCCTTAAAAACCTCTAAGGATGGAGATTCCACCACCTCCCTAGGTAACCCATTCCAGTGTTTCCTAATATCCAACCTAAACCTCCCACACTGCAACTTGAGACCATTGCTCCTTGTTCTGTCATCTGCCACCACTGAGAACAGCCGAGCTCCATCCTCTTTGGAACCCCCGCCCTTCAGATAGTTGAAGGCTGCTATCAAATTCCCCCTCACTCTTCTCTTCTGCAGAATAAATAAGCCCAGTTCCCTCAGCCTCTCCTCACTTTCCTAGCAAATGCTCATCATCTATCTATCTATCTATCTATCTATCTATCTATCTATCTATCTATCTATCTATCTATCTATCTATCTATCTATCTATCTAATTCTTTGTTCCTAGCATAACACTTCTGGCATTCACCTCCCAAAAAGCAACTCGTACTTGCTTATCTGCCAAATCTTCCCACGCTCCTGCAGGAGCTTTGAGGGTCATTGAAGTTAATGTGGGATCCTTGCACAAATTACCTAACTCAAGACCTCAGAAAACTCTGCTTTGACAGATTTCTTAGGTTTCTAATAAAGAGCATTCTGTCCAAATGAAACACAAGACAGCTCCTTGTCCAGTCGCACATCACAGCTAACTAGGAATGGAACTAAGCCATGAAAATTGGGTCTGGATTTCACACACTAAAGGTCAGGGAGTTAATCATCTGGGATTAAAGTTCAGCCCCATTTCTACAATTAGCTCTGCATGAGGATTCAGCACCTATTTTGTGACAGGTTAATAATGAGAGCTGGTCAAAATTTTCCCACTGGAAAAGTGTTGGAACTGACATTTCGCCCAGGAAAATGTTGGTTTTGACACAGTTTCTCAGTTTCCTGCCTGGAAGAACTGAAATGATAATTGTCATTGTGATTCATCACATCATTTTAGAACATAAGAATGGCCATACTGGGTCAGACCAAAGGTCCGTCAAGCCCAATATCCTGTCCGCCGACAGTGGCCAATGGCAGGTGCCCCAAAGAGAATGAACAGACAGGTTACCATCAAGTGATCCATCCCCTGTTGCCCATTCCCAGCTTCTGGCAAACAGAGGCTAGGAACACCATTCCTGTCCATCCTGGCTGATAGCCATTCATGGACCTATCCTCCATGAATCTGTCTAGCTCCCTTTTGAACCCCGTTATAGTATTGGCCTTCACAACACTCTTTGGCAAGGAGTTCCAGAGTTGACAGATTTCAGAGTAGCAGCCGTGTTAGTGTGTATTCGTTGACAGTGTGTTGTGTGAAAAAATACTTTCTTGTGTTTGTTTTAAACCTGCTACCTATTAATTTCATTTGGTGGCCCCTTGTTCTTGTATTATGAGAAGGAGTAAATAACACTTCCTTATTTACTTTCTCTATACCACTCATGATTTTATAGACCTGTATCATATCCCCCCTTAGTCGTCCCTTTTCCAAGCTAAAAAGTCCCAGTCTTATTAATCTCTCCTCATACGGAAGCTGTTCCATACCCCCTCATCATTTTTGTTGCCCTTTTCTGAACCTTTTCCAATTCCAATATATCTTTTTTAAGATGGGGATGACCACATCTGCATGCAGTATTCAAGGTGTGGGCGTACCATGGATTTACAGAGAGGCAATATGATATTTTCTGCCTTATTCTCTATCCCTTTCTTGATGATCCCCAACATTCTGTTCACTTTTTTGATGGCCGCTGCACATTGAGTGGATGATTTCAGAGAACTATCCACAATGACTCCAAGATCTTTCTTGAGTGGTAACAGCTAATTTAGACCCCATCATTGTATATGTATTATTAGGATTATGGTTTCCAATGTGCATCACTTTGCATTTATCAACATTAAATTTCATCTGCCATTTTGTTGCCCAGTCACCCAGTTTTGAGAGACCCTTTTGTAGCTCTTCGCAGTCTGCCTGGGACTTAACTATCTTGAGTAGTTTTGTATCATCTGCAAATTTTGCCACCTCACTGTTTACCCCTTTTTCAGGATCGTTTATGAATATGTTGAATAGGACTGGCCCCAGTACAGACCCCTGGGGGACATCACTATTTACCTGTCTCCATTCTGAAAACAGACCATTTATTCCTACCCTTTGTTTCCTATCTTTTAACCAGTTACCAATCCATGAGAGGATCCAATCCCTCTTATCCCATGACTGCTTATTTTGCTTAAGAGCCTTTGGTGAGGGACCTTGTCAAAGCATATTGTCAAAGGCTTTCTGAAAATCTAAATACACTATATCCACTGGATCTCCTTTGTTTGCATGCTTGTTGACCCCCTCAAAGAATTCTAGCAGATTGGTGAGGCATGGTTTCCCTTTACAAAAATCATGTTGACTATTCCTCAACAAATTACGTTCATCTATGTTGTCTGACAATTTTGTTCTTTATGATAGTTTCAACTGATTTGCCCGGTACTGAAGTGAGCTTTACTGGCTAGTAGTTGCCAGGGTCACTTCTGGAGCCCTTTTTAAAAATTAGCATCACATTACCTGTCCTCCAGTCATTTGGTACAGAAGCTGATTTAAAGTTTTGTTTTGATTGGAAATCTCTACATTTTCTGTTTTAATATCTCTGACTTAAAACTTTTGGGAATTTTTCAGTATGCAAAAGAAAAAAAGGCATTTCGACTTTTCATTCCCATTCAAAACAGAACGTAATTTTGGGGAATGTGGAAATTTCCCACAAAAGGAAAATTCCATTTTTCGACCACCTCTGTTGATGACAGAGCCAGGGGCAGAGTGTGATTGTAAGCAATGCTGTGCACTTCAGCATTTCCATGCACCAAACAGTAACCCCGCTACTCTGCACTTAAATAGTGCCTTCCATCCATGGGAGGTATGATACAGACATATAAGGAAAGGTATAGAGAACGAACAGGTATCCTGATTGAGTCAATGTGATATTAGCACAAAGGAAAACTCAGTGAAACTGAATGGCAACAGATTTTTCTCATTAGGCTGTCTTAAGCTATATCTATGCTTATACTGCAGCAGGGAAAGGCTCCAGCAGCACGGAGGCAGCAGGACACTACTTCTAAAAACAGCAGTGTAGCTGGAAGACACTGCTTGGACGTGTGTAAGGCATACACACCAGGGACAGGCATATGTTGGGCACTCTACTCTGCTTGTCTAAGCAATGCCTCACCATCTACAGTGCTGTTTATACCCGCGTTAGCTGGGTATGCAGTGTGTGCACTCTGCATGCCAATGTAAGTATAGGCCTACTGTGGCAGGATGCTGCTGGGGAAGCCTCAATCAGGTCCTGGCACTCCAGCCCCAATCAGGGAAAATGGATTGAGTCTGAGTCAATTGCCTAGGTTTGCCTAATCACTGGCTGCACCTGGCAGCCTCATTGGGTAGGAGCTATATGGCTGGGGGGCTCACAGAGAGGTAGGAGCCTGCTGCTCTGTTGATGACCAGGCCTGTGGTAGGCCAAGCCACTGTAAATAGCCTGTATATAGTAGGAAACTGGTGGTGGGAAATGGACACAAATAAAGAGCATGGATATTGCACCAGCTGGGAGTGTCCCTGAGTATATGAGGAGCGGGGCCAATGGGCTGAA
The DNA here is from genome assembly GCF_009764565.3 of Dermochelys coriacea. Lineage (NCBI taxonomy): Eukaryota > Metazoa > Chordata > Testudines > Dermochelyidae > Dermochelys > Dermochelys coriacea. Next base: position 5,414,230 of record NC_050080.1, read on the forward strand.
TACACAGGGGCACGCTGTGAACCCTGTTACACGTGAGGGCTTGTCCAGGATCTGAAGCCACTGCCGGGGAGTGACAATCCAAGAATGGAGGGCACCATGCAGTGGCTCGCTAAGCAGCAGGAGGAGCTGCAGAAGACCTTTCCAGCAGTCCCATCAGGCAGAGAGACAGGCCTTACTCACCTGGCAGGCTGAGCAACAAAAGACCCTCCAGGAATTCATCTGGGAGCAGGCCAGTGTACAAGCAGCAGCTCCTGCACCGGGTGGTGAGTCCCCTGGAAGGGGATGGCAACGAGGCGCTGTTAGAAGAACAGGAGGACCCAGAGGCAGATTGAGTAGACGGGCTGCTTTATTGTGGTACTTGTTCCCCTCGATACTCTTTTATTTAAGTTAGGATATAAATACCCACATTTACTATGACAGGTTTCAGAGTAGCAGCCGTGTTAGTCTGTATTCGCAAAAAGAAAAGGAGTACTTGTGGCACCTTAGAGACTAACAAATTTATTAGAGCATAAGCTTTCGTGAGCTACAGCTCACTTCATCGGATGCATTTGGTGGAAAAAACAGAGGAGAGATTTATATATACACACACACAGAGAACATGAAACAATGGGTTTATCATACACACTGTAAGGAGAGTGATCACTTAAGATAAGCCATCACCAGCAGCGGGGGGGGGGGGGGGGGGGGGAAAGGAGGAAAACCTTTCATGGTGACAAGCAAGGTAGGCTAATTCCAGCAGTTAACAAGAATATCAGAGGAACAGTGGGGGGTGGGGTGGGAGGGAGAAATACCATGGGGAAATAGTTTTACTTTGTTTAATGACTCATCCATTCCCAGTCTCTATTCAAGCCTAAGTTAATTGTATCCAGTTTGCAAATTAATTCCAATTCAGCAGTCTCTCGCTGGAGTCTGTTTTTGAAGCTTTTTTGTTGAAGTATAGGTCTGTGATCGAGTGACCAGAGAGATTGAAGTGTTCTCCAACTGGTTTTTGAATGTTATAATTCTTGACGTCTGATTTGTGTCCATTCATTCTTTTATGTAGAGACTGTCCAGTTTGGCCAATGTACATGGCAGAGGGGCATTGCTGGCACATGATGGCATATATCACATTGGTAGATGCGCAGGTGAACGAGCCTCTGATAGTGTGGCTGATGTGATTAGGCCCTATGTTGGTATCCCCTGAATAGATATGTGGACAGAGTTGGCAACGGGCTTTGTTGCAAGGATAGGTTCCTGGGTTAGTGGTTCTGTTGTGTGGTGTGTGGTTGCTGGTGAGTATTTGCTTCAGATTGGGGGGCTGTCTGTAAGCAAGGACTGGTCTGTCTCCCAAGATCTGTGAGAGTGATGGGTCGTCCTTCAGGATAGGTTGTAGATCCTTGATGATGCATTGGAGAGGTTTTAGTTGGGGGCTGAAGGTGATGGCTAGTGGCGTTCTGTTGTTTTCTTTGTTGGGCCTGTCCTGTAGTAGGTGACTTCTGGGTACTCTTCTGGCTCTGTCAATCTGTTTCTTCACTTCAGCAGGTGGGTATTGTAGTTGTAGGAATGCATGATAGAGATCTTGTAGGTGTTAGTCTCTGTCTGAGGGGTTGGAGCAAATGCGGTTATATCGTAGCGCTTGGCTGTAGACAATGGATCGAGTGGTATGATCTGGATGCCAGAAGAGTACCCAGAAGTCTCCTACTACAGGACAGGCCCAACAAAGAAAACAACAGAACACCACTAGCCATCACCTTCAGCCCCCAACTAAAACCTCTCCAACGCATCATCAAGGATCTACAACCTATCCTGAAGGACGACCCATCACTCTCACAGATCTTGGGAGACAGGCCAGTCCTTGCTTACAGACAGCCCCCCAATCTGAAGCAAATACTCACCAGCAACCACACACCACACAACAGAACCACTAACCCAGGAACCTATCATTGCAACAAAGCCCGTTGCCAACTCTGTCCACATATCTATTCAGGGGATACCATCATAGGGCCTAATCACATCAGCCACACTATCAGAGGCTCGTTCACCTGCGCATCTACCAATGTGATATATGCCATCACGTGCCAGCAATGCCCCTCTGCCATGTACATTGGCCAAACTGGACAGTCTCTATGTAAAAGAATGAATGGACACAAATCAGACGTCAAGAATTATAACATTCAAAAACCAATTGGAGAACACTTCAATCTCTCTTGTCACTCGATCACAGACCTAAGAGTGGCTATCCTTCAACAAAAAAGCTTCAAAAACAGACTCCAGCGAGAGACTGCTGAATTGGAATTAATTTGCAAACTGGATACAATTAACTTAGGCTTGAATAGAGATTGGGAATGGATGAGTCATTACACAAAGTAAAACTATTTCCCCATGTTATTTCTCCCCCACCCCACCCCACCCCCCACTGTTCCTCAGACGTTCTTGTTAACTGCTGGAAATGGCCCACCTTGCTTGTCACCATGAAAGGTTTTCCTCCTTCCCCCACCCTCCTGCTGGTGATGGCTCATCTTAAGTGATCACTCTCCTTACAGTGTATATGATAAAACCCATTGTTTCATGTTCTCTGTGTGTGTATATAAATCTCCCCACTGTATTTTCCACCGAATGCATCCGATGAAGTGAGCTGTAGCTCACAAAAGCTTATGTTCAAATAAATTTGTTAGTCTCTAAGGTGCCACAAGTACTCCTTTTCTTTTTGCGAATACAGACTAACACGGCTGCTACTCTGAAACCTGAATCTTTTGAGTTTCTCCAGGGCTAACAATAAAGCACTCCCTGCCGAATGTGTTGCTTAGGACTGTATTGGTCTCAGGATAGCTTGTCAGCACAATTACCCATAGTTACTGTAGTTCTTCAACACAGCATTTGATTCCAGATCTTTTGAATCTCTCTTTCTCTCTCTGGTCTCGATTCAGGAAAACACATAGGGTGTGTCTACACTGCAATTAAACACCTGCGGTTGGCCTGTGTCGACCAACTTGAGCTGCGGGACTATAAAATTGCAGTATAGACGTTTGGGCTCAGTCTGGACCCAAGCTCTGGGACCCTTGCCAGGTCTCAACTACACTGCAGTTTTATAGCCCACAGCCCGAGCGCTGCAACGGTAAGGCCAGCCATAGGTAAGGCAGTGTACATATGCCCGTAGACATGTACTTCACTTGACCATCATCCATTAATAGGACAACTCACCTATTTCAAGTTAAGCATTTGCTTGGCTCAATGAAGGTCTCTATGTGCCACCTTTTCTAGGGCTTTCCTTGTGATTTGCAGCACATCTTTGCTATATTATAAGCAACAATGCAGGGTTATACATCAGGTAATATGAAATTTACAGGGCAGTGACATTGGGACAAGTAGGATAACACAGAGTTTCTTATAAAAGTTGCTTCTAGTAGAAATGCCAGACACTTTTCAATGTGATTTATTTCATCAAACACTTTAAAGTATTTGTCTTTTTAAACATTAAAAAATGAAAAGAAAATTCTTGGCACTGATAATACAAACATGATTTTTTCTACAGTCATCACAATATTTGTATATTTTCTTGTTTGGATATTGTAACTTTCAGATGCTTTTTAAATTTTTGGTTTCAATGTGAATCACGTTAGCAATTCAGGAAAGGAGAAATCTTGGGGAAAACAGACTCCCGTCCAAAATCAAACTATATCCAAGACACATATGCACACAGACAGGGATGCATTTTTTTTCTCAAATGCACCATTTTATCTCATCACTAAAATCCATTTTTACAATGTACAACTGTATCTGGTAGCTCAACCTGCTCCATTGTAACAATTCTGCACACAACATATAGATTAATAACTCAAAGTTACATTAATCTTTAAAAGGCTGGTCTTTTCCAGTAGCATTATAGCTTCAACCCTTTAAGAGACCCAGTTCTTCTGTAATTGTACAGTAGGTGGCAATGCAAGACAATGAAATGACAAGAATACACTCTATAAAAAGATTGTCATTCTTTAATATTTCAGGATTTTCCCCCTAAACAAGATACAATCAAGCAAAAAACAACAAACCAACCCCACAACTTTGAGTGAGTGTGAGATTCGTACAAGGAACATGAAAGATTTATTATTAGAATTGTGAAAAATGCAAAAGAAACACACACACACACATACATACATACATACATACATACATACATATAATTAAACAAACTAAAAGGCTAGTTAAATAGCATAAAGCTTGTCTATTCCTCAGTCATACACTGAAAAGTTTGTAAGGTTGCCCCTGCAAAGCCATGAGAGGGAAGGAAACAAAGAGGCATGGTCCATCTTTTAAGCAGCTCTGCATTCCAGCATCTTTTTGAAACTTTTCCGAAAACTGTCATCCAAGAAAGCATACAAGAAAGGATTCAAGCATGAATTGGCATAGCTCAAACTGGTGATGAAGTAGGAGATACCTATGACCACAGAGGTCTGTGCTAAGTCAGTGGTCAAAGCCACAATGGTGGCCAGGTGGAAGGGGGTCCAGCAGAAGAGGCACACAGCCAGGACGATGAAGACCATAATGGTGACCTTCTTCTTGGCTTTGTCCAGGGCTTTAGCATTTGAATTCAAGTGCATGTTCCTCAGTTTATACAGCATCATGGTATAGAGAATGCAGATTGTGGATACAGGAATGGCAAAGCCAAGGATTAGGGTATAGATCCTGCTGGCCTTGAACCAAAATCTCTCAGGTTTGGGGAAATTGAGACCACAGCTCTTGATCTCCAGGCCATCTACATAGACATTGGCAAAGATGATGAAAGGGAGAACTATGATGGTGACCAGGGCCCAGATGCACAGACTGACAATTCTGGCTGCTCGGTAGGTACGATGGGGCATCCTCTTGGACCGGACAGTGGCCAGGACAACCAGGTACCTGTCTATGCTCATCACCGTGAGGAAATAGATACTAGAGAAGATGTTGTAGTGGTCTATGGACAGGATGATCTTGCAGAGGATTTCTCCAAAGGGCCAGTAGTGCAAGAGATGCTCAGCAATGTTAATGGGCAGGACCAAAGTGAACAAGTCATCAGCTATAGCTAGGTTCAGGATGAACATGTTGGTCACTGTCTTCATCTTAGGGGCCTTGAGGATCACGTAGATGACAGCAGTATTGCCTGTGAGCCCCACTGCACAGATCACAGAGTAAATAACTGGGAGGACCACGTAGAAGTCAGGAGTCTGTTCATGGAAGGTGAAGTTGGACCTTGTGCCATTGTCCAAGTACCTGCCATCACTTGTATCATTGCAGGTGGTGTTCAGATTGCTTACCCTAAAATTATTTTCCATGCCTGCTTTCAGGGATAACGAACTGTATTCAGATTTCATTGCAGATCTTTACAGCTTGACAGGGAGAGCACCACATTGATGGTGAAAAGAGGCTCACATTTCAGCTGGACATTGGTTATTTTCCGAAGGAAGGTGGGAACCGTGGCTGGAATTGGTTCTAGTTCCCTTGTAAAAATTCAAATTTTTAGCTCAGCAGTGGCAAAAAAATGCCATTAAACCACCCCCCTGCTGGTGAAATCTAGGGTTCCTCAAACCAAATGAGAGAGGGAAATAAAACACACAAGAGCTCTTCAATCTTATGCACATCAGTCTGAGTGGTAGCTTTGCTGTGCTAGAAAAGTCAGACAGCTCCAGATGAATTGGCTGGAGCAAAGATTCCTCTTGGGTTAGACGGGAGCAAAACACTGCAGGCAGGGCGAGCTTTGTGCCCAGCAAACTATTTACAACAGGCTGAGGATTCATGGGAAGTTCTGCTGTCTTTACTTGCACGGGCAGCTGCTTGCTTTTCCACACCAGAGAGCAGGAGCATTTTAGTTTTTAGTTAGTATGTTCCTCCAGGTCAAGGGGCTTCCAGAATCTTTTCACCACCAGCGAATTCACCAATAATGAGGAGTCTGCTTTCTAGCCCAGTCCAGCTGGAGTCTGGCCACTGCATACATCCCTGTCACTTCCTAAAGCCCCTGCAAAAAGAAAAAAAGACCAGTGTGATTAAATGGTCATTTTTGAAAAGGAAAAGACCTCAAGTGTGGCTAATTTTAGCCCGAGAGTCATTTAGGACCTTATTCAATAGCAAGAACATCCCCATGAAAAATAGCAATATTATAATATGTGAGACTCAGCACACACAGAGATGCCTGAAACTTCTTGTCCCCAAAGTTCAATATTTATACAGGAAAAAAGAAAAAGAAGCACCTGCAAACAAATGAACAGCTTATAGTCATAGCAGGAACAGTTCCTTCTATTTACATCTTTCTATCCGGTGCTGGCTCTGTTGCTATGATTTGTCCTAGGCACTTTCAAAAATTCCTCTGCAGAGAAACAAATCCACTAAGAGCAAAGGTTCACCAACTAGCCAGCAGGCTTTGCAAAAAAAAAAAAGTGCTAGACACCAGCTGCATTTTGCCAGTACACAACAATAATAAAAGACATGCCCAAGCTAGAATCTTTAACATACAAAGCTAAAGCTGTATGTTCCTCTTACCTGCATAAGATAGGGGATCTTGCTGTTTTCTCCAGCATTTGCTGCCTTCCACCGTTGAGTCTTTTCTCTCTTTAATCTGAGTTGGAGGAGGGGTCTCTAAGCTATGCTGACGTTACTGGTCCTTGCAATCAGATGTATTTGGTGGTGGTGGTGTTTGATCAATAACATTTATCACATTGGAAAAAAAATGGTTATATCTGCACTGGGCTATTTAAATAACAAACAACCTTGATGCTGGGAAAAAAAACAAAAAACCAACCCCCCCTCCCCACACAAAACCCCCAGATGATACAACAGGGCACTTCTTTTTAGGAATGAAAGGGATGTTGAAATGCACAAGCAGCACCAGAGCTGTCAGGCTGTGACTGTTCTAATGTGGGAGATTTTAACTATGTCTCACTCAGAAGCAGTCACTTGGCGGTTTTCACTGGTCTATGGCATCCAGATGTGAGGGCAATAGACACATTACAGCTCTTTCAGTGAGATACTCTGCCCGATGTTCAGCTGATATAAATTGACTACAATGGATTTCAGCTGATTTACACCACCTAGGGATCTGGCCCTGGCATGGAAACACAGCAAAAGCCTTCATCAGAAAGAGAAGCCCACGCAAAATGAAGGGATGGTCCCTTCTGGGGGATAGAACGCATCATAACTGCCCCTCAATGTAAAAATATTAATTCCCTTTACTTGCACGTCTGTGTAAAAGCAATAACTCATTCTCCTTCAATTGATTTTATTCTGGTGTAACACCATTGGTGTGCATGGTGTTGCCTCTGATTTACACCCCTGTGAGTGAAAAAGGCCTTTAGTGTAATAAAAATGGACCAGCCAGACCCAAATTGCCTGCCCTTTTTTCTGATGCTGGTTCAAAAAGTGTTTTAATCATTTGATTCTCCAAGGCAAGATGTCTGCTAACACCTGTGGGCAGCGGGATGATGCCACCACTTCTTGCAGACTTCGGCTCAGACCAATGTCTTGCATGTTTACATGAGCCAGGAATTGCCCCCACATATCAGAGAGCAGGTTTAACCCCAGTCGGGCACCTGTTTTTGTGCATGTTTCTTATATTTGCACTTTCCTGACGTGACGAAGTTCGAGTGCATTCCAGTAACTGAGCACAAATGGCATCACGAATGTGCACTGCAATGTTATATTGTAGACATGAAGGTAACGCCTTCAGACCATCTGGGGTAATTGTTTTTGTGGCTGATATTGAAGTTCTATGCACCATGTAGAAATCCTGAAGGTAACTTTTTATTTCTCTGCTGAACACAGAAGCTCAAGGTTATGAAGAAACAAATAAAGAGTACACTGGGGGAAAAGAAGATTCATTTCTTTGAGACTAAGTTAAATTGGAAAGGGTTCAGAGAAGAGTCATGAGAATGATGAGCACACTGGAAAACATGCCTTCTAGTAAAAGACTCAAGGAACTCAATCTATTTAGCTTCTTGAAGAGAAGGCTAAGGGATGACTGGATCACAGTCTATAAGAGCCTACATGGGGAAAAGAAATTTGATAACAGCGAGTTCTTCAGTCTCGGAAACAAAAGTTTAAAAAGATCCAATGGCTAGCAGTTGAAGCTAGATAATTTTAGACTAGGGAAAAAAGCACAAATGTTTAATAGTGAGTGTAATTAACCATTGGAAGAATTCATTAAGAGCTATAATAGATTCTCCATTACTCACAATTTTTGAATGACAATTGGATTTTTTTTTCCTAAAAAATTTGCTCTAGTTCAACAGGAATTAATTTGAGGAAGTCTTTTGGCCTGTGTTTTGCAGGAGCTCAGACTAGAGGCTCACAATACTTGCTTCTGGCTTTATAAACTATGTAATCTATGAAAATTAACAAGGGCTTTGCCTATGTTAAAAATATACTCTGGTGTAACTATTGCAATAGTAAGTTACACCTCTGCAACCCCATAATATAGATGTGTTAGCTTGCTACAAAAATTTACAATGTTACTTTAATTTGGAAATTTGGGGCTTACGCCAATGGGGATAAACTGATTTATCTACTGTGGTGCAAAAGTGCTTAGCATAGACAAGCATGGAAGTGCCACATAAAATGTTTACATGCAAATGAGTGCCCTGTATAAGTCACAAGGTTGAGTATTCAATGGGCAGTTAAACTTCCTGGAAAATAATTTCCTAGGGTTAGGAAGATCATCAGAATTCCCTGAAAAAATGTCATAAGAACTTGACCATCCCAGCCCTGAGGAAGAGGAGAAGAGATGAAAAGTGGGCAAGAAGAAGATGATTGATTATTTTTTTGTTTTACGATAGCACATCATGGACCAGGACCCCATTGTGCTATGCATAGTACAAACATAGAATAAAATATTCATTCCTGCCCCCAAGGAGCAAGGGTTGCCAATTTTGGTTGGATGTATTCCCTTGAGATTTCATCACATGACATAATCTTTAATTAAATATTAATTTTTAATTCTTGGAGACTCCAGGCCAGTTCTGGAGGATTGGCAATCCTACAAGGAACTTAACCGTCTTGGGATTTTCAAGTGGTAGAAAAAGGAAGAGAAAGGGAGCCTTGGGATCTGATTCTCCTGTATCCCTTGTCTACTCAGGGATATCCAGGAAAGATAATATGAATTAACCAAAGGTGCAAATTTGTAGTGTATTAGTTAGATCACATTAAATCCCTCTGTGGACAGCTGTTATTCAGAATTAAAGTTGCCTTATTAGGTTTAGCTTAATTCACTTTGAAAGTGAATTAAAGTGAACTGAATTAATGCCACTTTAATTCTGAATGAGCGTATTCACACATGGGTTTAATGTAGTTTAACTGATCCACTTCATTTGGTTCATTTCGATTAACTTTCCTGGATGTTCCTGTGTAGACATGACCTCACTCACACTCTTTTCACACTGGTGTGATTCCATTCACCTCGGTGGAGTCACTCCTTATTTACAAGATGAGAGATCAGAATCAGGTGTCACTTCCTCAATGCTCCTCCTCTTCTGTCTCCTCTTCTTCCATTTATATGATGTCCCCTTTCTTTCTCCCTTCCCCAATAAAGTACAGACAAAAATGTATAACAGTTACTAGCTAAACAATTATAATAATTTCTACTAGCTATAGCATTCACTGCCTGCAATAGTGTTCATTTTAGGCAACAGACCTTGCATCCAAGATCCAGTTAGAGGCATGAGCTTGTATTCAGGCAATGTATTATGTGATTTAAACTGCTCAGTGAAAATGCAGTGTTTGGAAACTACTTTCTAGATCTGATGCAGAGAAACAGAAATGGAGTATAAGGCATATTTCAGAGATACGTACCACTGAATTTACCGTTCAAAGGGTCAGTCTCATATGGAAAACATATCTAAGGAGGGATGAAATGTGACTAGCCAAGATAAACCTCCAAATCCCAATTTTGCACATGCAAATAGACAACTGTTAATGCAAATGGACAACAGTAATGCACACCAGTACTTGTGCATGCAGCTTCCTGATTGCAGGTGCAACAGATTTGCACACAAACTTGTCAGCAGCAATTTAGACTCACACACTTAGAAAATTAATCCATTGATTATATTTATCCTTAGTGTCACTTCATCAGCAGGAATAGAAATACACAAAGGATGAATTTGCATCCATGTCCATAGAAATTACATAACTCTCTATCTCATCATAAAAGTTTACTTTGTGCCCTTGGAATTAGTCTTCTGACCTGGTTTATACAAAGGGGTTATTTTATTTAAAGTGTGCTATGCACAAAAGTGAAAGTCTGAAAATACTTCAAGTGTCTCCAGCCTGGCTTTTGCTCACATCACTGTCTGCTCTCCAAACACAGTTGGCCTGTCAGTGACGGCAGAAGAGAGCCCAATTAGCTGTTTCTGAAAGTCAGAGGAGAGTTTGTAGGCGGACAGGTAGCCAGTTCTCTGGGTCCTGGCAGTGTGTATGTGGGAGCTTATCCACAGTGTGGCTGTCCATTTTGAATGCATTTCGAATTGGTGTCCTGTGGTGTTGGTGTGTTCATCATAGAGGAAAAGAACCTGATTAAGAGGCACCTGAAATGTACTAAGCCCTGCTGTTTTATCAAATAAGGACTGTCTAAGTCTTCCTGTGTGATCTGGTTACTTGTTCTTTCTCATTGCATTTCTGTAAAGCAGGAAGTCAGTGTGGAGAAGAACTTTAGAGGCAGATGCTTATACTGTTTGCCTTCTGCACTTCTCCTCCCCGATCACTAAAAACCTCTGCATTGAAAGAAGACCTCTCTTTCCTAATGAGTCATTTGCTTTGTAGTGACATGGAGAGGTATAGGGACAACAGACGCTGCTCATTGCCCCTGCTCATTGCCCCAAGAGTGGCAGTGCTCCAGAGGCAAAATGGTCTCTACAGATATGCATTGAAAAACCCTCCAATCTATCCTGTATGCATGGCCAAGCTGATACCAGGTATATAAACTAAATGCACCTGTTTTCCATTGCCCTCTAGCTACCCTTCTGCTGAGACTGACATACAAACAGATTGGATGTCGCTGAAATTGAATGACTAAGTCTAGACTAAATCCTGTGCAACTTTAATTTGGCCCTCTTGTGTGTATGCATTATGACACGGTCATTGATTACCCGACTACAGATTATTTTTCCCACAGAGCACAGACCTCATTCAGTGTAGAGGATGGACCTGCTCCAGGGATGAATCAGGGTTGTCTAGTGAAGGAGACTTTGTCTGTAAGACCCTGGCCTCATTTGTTGCAGAAGCTGGAAGGTGTGTAATGAATGACGGAAGGGACTGAAGGAGGAGAAAGGATGATCTGATACTTGGATGCGACAAAACCTACAGACTCTTTTTGATTTTAAACTATTTAAAACTGTTCTGACCCATTCTTTTGAATACCCTATGTTACCATTGTGATACAAGTTAAAATAAAGGTTTGACACGTTTTATCCCTGGCACATCCTTTGTCAGAGCCAGGTTTTGCTTCCTGCAACCCACACTAGTACAGCTCAGCTTTATTCAGTTAAGAAACAAAATTCATTTGTTTAAGGAAGGGGAAAGCTGTTGTGATGCCCAAATCAATTGCATTTTATCACCTTCATAAACTTGGCATGTGCTGTCAACTCCCATCCAGCTCTCTTGTCCAGACAGACAAACACAAAATGTTCTGCTGGCTGACGGGGAGACAGTCTGAAACCGAGACAGATGGCCAGACTCGAGTTCCACAGCAATAGCACAGACATCGTTAGAGCAGAGACAAGGGTTAAGATGGTGGTGACAGTAGCTGCCTTGGGACAGCTTAGATTCGGAGAGCATTGTGAAATGTGCACAGGGAGGGTTAGGGTTTCATTACAAATGTAAACCATAGTTCATCATGACTGAAAGGTCAGCTGAGAGTTGCAAACTTTCCCAGGGGACTTCTGCCCAGTTTTGAGGGAACTAATTAACTGATTTATCCTTCTCACTGAAGGGGTGAAAAACTAACCAGTTCTGATGGTGATGTGCTGTAAATTTCAGGTTCTTTCAAAGCCAAAACTCAGTGCCAAATTTAGGAGGTGCAAATTTAGCACAGGTCAAAAACAAAGAAAAAGTTTGCAAGCCCCCTGTGAACTGAAACCAGTGTCTACCCAGCTTCCCCTCTAGCCCTCCAGCCTACAGCTCATGAAGGGATGGATTTTCAAGGGCTACAATTTCCAAAGACTCCCGTTGGGAACAATCCGCACCTGCAAAATGATGAAGGGTTTTATTCTTGCAAAATTGATTGTGAACAAAAATAATTCTCTGACTTGTGCTTGCAGTTAAGTTGGCAGAGGCATAATTCATCTGATTGGTGCCTGCATTTAAGCTGTGTGTGAAAATTGCATTCAAAACAGGCACAATGAGCCAGCTGAAAATTGCAACTCAGTTCACTTCTCCTTTTTTACCCTACTTTTACTCTCTCTCTCTCTCTTTCAACAGATGGGTTGTCTGTCAGTGGAGCATGCAGATGCCTCAAATGCGTGCACACAACTGTGCAGGCAAAAGTGGAGTTCAGTTTCTGAAAATCAGGCTGTCAAATGGAAGGCGGAAAGTGCTACTTGTGCTCAACCCACTGACCGTGTATGACCCCATGTTGGGTAAGCAATGTGGTATCAGCCATGTTCTGAGAGCCTTGCAATACCTTGACACAATAGGGGAGGGCCTATTCAGCGAGAGAAGGAGGCATTTTGTTGCTTTTAGTTGAATGTTCAAAGCCAAATTTTCAAAGTAGGACACAACACGACAGGCAGCTTTAAATTCCAGCTCTGGCTTCAGGTCTTTAATGGGCCTATGACACTGGAGGAAAGGTGTAACGTAGCAGACCCTTAGTGTGCCAGCTCCTCACTCTCTGTCTACCCTGATACTCAGCCTGCATGCTAAGATAGCACACAAGCAGCACATCTAAACCAGCATATTCTCTCATGCCAGTGATGGTGTCCAGTTTCTTCACCCTTTTCGCATTTTGTGACCAGTGCTAAGAGAATCCAGACCATAACGTGCCATTGTGTTAACTGTGGGGCTGTCTCTTGAAGGAATTTTCAATGATCTTAATGAGATTTTGAAAGAATCGTGTTAAACGTTCAGATTACCCAATTTATTCCAATCCTTTTGGATGTTCACTGGAGGCAGGAGTAAGCAGATTGATGGATCCTATTCATTTCTGAAGTTTCAGTGCTGGTGAGCCAGAGAAAACCCAACATCTATTTCAGAAATTTGACCTTTGGGCCAGAGGGTCATCTTGCAATCTGCTTACTCAATTGATAGCTCATTAAATCACCCATTGAACTCTGTATTCATGCATTTTTCATTCCTGGTTTTCTCTCTTCATCTCCACCTTCTTCACTCTAAGCAACCTTTTTTTCCCTTTCATGTCAATTTTCACTCCCTTTTCTCTCTAAAGATGTGAAGGGGGATGTGATGCACTGAGTGGTGTCAAAGGGTTTAAGACCGCTTGAGTGAAGTTCCAGGTGTGTGGCTTTTTTAAGTCTGTGAGATGATTGTCTTCATTCCATGAAACTATCTTCTATGATGAGACATCAATTGTTAGTAAAGGAACCAAAGTCTTCCCTGATAGAAATGCTCTTGGATGACGGCTCCCAGAACCATCATGATAACTGGCACTAATCTGCACCCTTATTGGTAAGCTCAGAAGAGAGGCCAAGAATTGAATGGGACATGGAGACCAAACTGTCATGGTTCTGCCAAATCAAGGGTCTAGGGACCATGGGCAAGGTGGATTGGGGAAGCTTGCATGGGTTCTGCTGACGGCTCTGTACCTTTCCTGTGATTGACAAGAAGTATCAGTTTCACACCGTTCACCAGGACCTAAAGGCAAAACAAACCTACATCTGTGGCAATGCGTGGTGTGATTTTGGGGTTGGCATGATGTGCTGTATCCCAGGGCTTACCATCTACTGCCAGCATTACTTGTCACTTTCACCTGGAGAGGCCATGCACAGTGATGCAAGATAGTAAATAGGTGCTGTCATCATTATCCCTGACACCAAAAGCATGCAGTGTGTGGCACCTTTCTCTAATGCAGAGTATCTATAGACAATAGAATGGCTCACAGGACATAGATCCTGCCACAATGTGCATTTACCACAAAGGGAGAGGGCACTTTACTTTGACAAAGCTGCTAGTAAGCAAAAGTCACCAGATGCTGAGAGAAGCTCACCAATTACAATAAATCAGGTCATTAAAGGAAAACATAAAAATAAATGAATAAGTAATAAAATCGCTCCACTCTACTCAGAAATGAACCAAGGAAGTGCCAGCACTGAGCTCCAGGAGGCGAGTGGGAAATTTATAGCTCTCCCACATAATTCCCCTTTCAAGTAGTAACAGACTGTCCTCTGGTTCCCCCTAAGTGGCTCATCATTACAGAGCTCATCACAGTTTTCTATATCAATGAAATAATTTAGCATTTGAAGGACATTCTCTGACAGGGAAAATAATGACATGCAGGCTAGACAGTGCCGACAGACTCTGCTCGTCAGGGAGTTTTCTCCCCATTTGAAAGAGATGTGTGTCTTTTTGCCTTCCTCCAGGGACTAATGAGATGCCAAGAAGAGCATCAAATAAAGCAAAATGGATGTTGCTCCCTCTCTGTTTAAGGGGTCGGAACCAGAGCGCCTGTCTCACTTTGGTTCTGGCTATGGAGAGATGAGCAGACTGGCTTTCAGCCAAAGGATTCATCGATCATAATTTATCTCCCTCCCCACTTTTAGTCTTCGCTCCTCGGTGCATGTGTGATAGCACTGCTCGACTCTTCATCAGAGCAGTGCTTCTGATTTATGAGAAGATCTGAAAAAAACAACCTAGTGGGAGGGCCAGCTTGACAAGAAAGCAGCCACTAATCAGGTGTGCATGACAGTAAGGCATGGCTTGTGGTAATGTCCTGTGCAATCGCACATACTCCATATGTCAGAGACCTCCCAATGCCCTTCATTCTATGACTGTTTCCTGCTTTCCTGGATTATGCTCAGAGACTCTCTCCTTGTCCACCTGATTCATTATGGGATTCCCCCCCCCCCCGGTCTGCTGGTCCCAACTGCTTTGTTTCCCCAGTCTTGGAGGAAGGTATATGCAGCTTCCCTAGACAAAGGAGTCAACGTCACTCTATCAGCCAATCTAAGCAGCACCAGCCCAAAATAAGTCTATGTCACTGATGCAATCCACGATTTGGAAGTCCAAGTGGTAATCAGAAAAGGAGATTTGTAACTGGCTGCTCTTTGACGAGTGCAGTGTAAACACAAACATCCTTCAGGTAATGAACTAGGTGGGAGAATCCTAGTTTATTTGGCTGTTATTGACATCAAAGAGCCAAGCTCATTTCAAGACATGCAATCAATACACTCTTCTCACTGAACATAATGTACCCCAAGGGCTACTTTGCAATCACAGACCATCACGGTAATTTATTTCTAGGAGATATTCAGGCTTGTCAATAGCCATCTTTATATGCAGTGCTTAATATCCATAACTGATCTAGCAAATGGATTGAAAATGTTACATCCTGAAAAACAGAACAAAAGGACCAAGTGTGGCTGGTCAAGCCATTCACTATTCATTAGAAATGCAGCCCCTGCCTTAGTGAGGGGTTTATTCCTAGCCCAGCATTGATTCCTGCCAGTGTATTTATAAGCATTGGCCAGAAGTTTCACCCCAAAATTTTCAGCCTGTTGGTTTGTTTTGTAATTGGAATATTTGGCAGTCAGACTTTAGGTTGTGCAGTGGGTTACCTGGGCAGATCAGGCTGGGATTCGGTGCCCACAATTCATCAGGGTCTGGGAGAACTCTGCCTTACTTGCAATGCTGGATGCAGATGACAAAGATGATCCAGTGGGATTTGGGGGGTGGAGGTTCCCTGCTCTTGCAAAGCCTTATTGTGGAAACTTAGACAAGTTACTTAGTCTTGCTGG
The DNA here is from genome assembly GCF_009764565.3 of Dermochelys coriacea. Taxonomy (NCBI): domain Eukaryota; kingdom Metazoa; phylum Chordata; order Testudines; family Dermochelyidae; genus Dermochelys; species Dermochelys coriacea. The sequence goes on from NC_050080.1 coordinate 5,430,126, forward strand.
GCCCCAATTCCTCATCTGTATAATGAGAATAAAAGCACTTCCTTGCCTCCAGCAGGATAAATCCATTAAAAGTTTGAGAGATGCTCAGATACTATAGTTACGGGGGCCATATAAATACTGAAGTATATGTCTACACTGCAAACTAAGCCCGGGCTCTGTCTCCGGTTTGAGCCCAAGCCCCCTTCCGTCCACACACATAGCAATCTGCCTTGGGTCAGCAAGCACTCAAGACCTGGTGCTAGGACCCTCCAAGGGGTGAGTCAGGCCCCAGTCCCACTGGGACTCAGGTCCAAGTAGTGTTGACACCACTTCACATTCTGCAGCGTGGACACCACTCAAGCTGCAGACCTGAGTCAGAAGGTTGGAGCAGTGAACTGATCAACATGTTAGAAGAACTGTGAGACCTGGGTCCAGCAACTGTAAGGTCAGGTTTACAATGCAGTGTGGATGCTCCAGCACGGCCTTGGAAACACCCAACTCCACAAGCCTGGGTCTCACAGACCAGGGCTCACTCTACAGTGTAGACATATCTTAAAATGGATAGGGATTAGCTGTTCAGATTTAGTCACAGATCTGTCCTATAGAACTAACGCCCCGTGAGGTGAATAGAGATGAGATGGAGGGCAAGAGGGAGCTTGTCATACATGGGTTTGATCGAAACAGGTTTTATACCACGCTCTGCAGATCCTCACCTTCTTTGGGTCCGATTTGTTCCCTAGGTGGGCCCGTGTCCTCCCTGTTCTGCTCCCACACAGGGGAGTGTGAAAGGGAGGGCAAGCAGGGACATGGCCCCCCCAAGCAGTGGGGGCAGAGATCTCCTCTGGAGCTGGGGTGGGAGAGTGAGCTCCACTGGTCCCAGGGCCGTGGTGGGAAGAGCCAGCTCCTCTGACCATTGGAGGGGGGTGGGGTAGGGGACAGCCAGTTCCCCCAGCCATGGGGCTGTGGGAGCAGGGGAGAGCCAGACCCCTCCCCCCAGCTGCAAGGGGCACAGAAAATGCCCTTCCAAAAACAGCCAAATTTTTATTCCTGTGCATACCCCTGCCCCCATGCATTGCCTGGTCCCAGTTGCACTACTTGTGGTTTGAGAGTGAATGCCCAGCTCCATGCTGCTGTTGTTACCCAAAGGAGGTGGGCCCATAACCCCATCCACCGTTACTGACCAAAGAAGATGGCTGGGTGCAAGGGGAGGCATGCTGCTCCTCATTAAGGCTGTTGCTTTTCCTAGCGGCTCTTGGAAGTCATAGGTGTTCCTGGGGCATGGTGCCTTCCAGAGCTTCCCATGGGGCTGTCTGTTTCTACTCCCAACAGGGTGATGGCTATAAAATACCGCACTGTAGCTCATTGGGAATGAAGCACAAGCAAGGACGAAACACCATTAGATCACATATTGCTTCAGTAGAGGATTTGGGCTTCATGCTTAATCCAGAAATTGATGAACAATCCCGTATGGGTAAAATAATGCTTCCAGATGGAAAAGGTATTTTGTAATAGACCCAGCAGCCCGTAACACAATCAGTCATCTTATGTTGAAATCACCAGCCGAAGTGGACAAGGCCTGGGTTTGAAGGCACTTTAAAGAAAAGCAGAGTCATGGAGCCATACCCATTTGGTCATGGCTACAGCTGGGTGAAAGTTTCCAGACAACACTTCTTTTTTTTGCCCCCAAAATGCAGATTCGGGTAGACTGAAACATTTCATGAATTTGTGTCAAATTCACAGAATTGTTTTGGTTAAAAATAAAATCAGTAAAAATGGAAAGGTTTCATTTTCAAAACAAAATGATTTGACTTTTCAATTTGAAATGACTTTTCATTTTGAACTTTGTTTTGGTTGCATTTAATACAATTAAAAAGGCAAAAAGACCTCAAAAATTAAATGCAACCTGTTGTTTCGAGTCGGACAATAGATTTTGTTTGCCCCAAAACTATTGTTTTAAACTTGTTTGGTTTGCCAAAATATTTAAAACTATTTTGTTTCAGGTTGACTCAAAATGATTGATTTGATTTGATCTTACACTTCAGGCACTGAACTGAAAAATCTGTTAGTCACACAGCTCGACTCATGGCCTTGCATGTGCCAGGCAACTGATTCTGCCAGAGCTGACCCCATCTTTCCTGCTGCAAACAAACAATTAAAAGCAATTCTGTCTTTCTTTCTGGTCTGTATTTCAGACCAGCAGTGCTTGAAAATAAATGATATATATAAAGTATAGATAGGTGGCTGGCTAGATTTGTTTATTCTTTTTACACAAATAAGGTATGAGAATATGTCTGCATCCAATATTATGACCTGTATGAGCCTGGACAGACTCCTATCCATTTGCAGTCTACAGAGCAGTATCCTCCATGTAACTCTTTTGAGAAAGCTAAGTGCTTATTAATATCATCAGAAAGTGATTCCTTTACTCATTCTATTTCACTGAGCTGCAGCATGATCAGTCCAAGACCTGGAATGGGTTGCTAACAACATGTGCAGCAAAGAGACGGGCCTTTGATTTTATAGGTCATCTCTGTGGCTAAAGATGACCAGCTAATCCCAGGGATCCTACACCATTTTTCTAATCTCTGATTCAAACATTTGTCAAGAAGAAACCTGGACTCCAGATAATGCTGGGTGTTTCAACTTATTCAGTTGCTGTACACAGACATCTGCAAGTCAACAATGAGGGAGTGTTGTCAGAGATATTTCACTTTAAGCAGAAAATGTTGTTGTTAATTAATAGATCTCTGTAAATGTACCCAGTAATTTACATAAAAAGACACAGTCTTTACTGCATAGAGTTGCCAATCTAGCTACAGTCTAAAAATATACTATGATTAAAAGGATGCAGTCAGAAATGCACTTTTCATAATTCTTCAGACAACCTCCAGGAAGAGTTAAATCAAACCCCATTTCCTTTCTGCCATGTTTTTTTCTCCCCTGCTGTCAAGGCTCTCCATAAATAGAAATGGACCAGAAGGAAGGCAGTGTAGTCTAATGGATAAGGCACTGGGCTGGACGTCTGGAGATCTGGTTTCTGTTCCTGGCACTGACCGTGTGTTTGACCTTAAGCAAGTCACTTCACCACCCTGTGCCTCTGTTTCCCTTCTCACCTTAGTCTGTCAGGTCTGTTTAGATTGCAGGGACTGTCTCTCACTGTTTGTACAGCACCTAACACAACAGGGGCCTAATTATTGAGGCTTATTCTAGGTGATACCATGAAGCCATTCTCAATTTGTATTTCTAGCCCTTACGGTTTTGAAATGAATCTTCCACATGATCGTGCTCCTTGTGACAGACAAAAGGCAGGACTCAGGCACAGTGAACCCAATGGGGGTATTTTACTTAGCATGCTGGGCACACACACACACACACACACACACACACACACACACACACACCCCAGCCCCTCAGTTACCCAGGTTCTGTAGCTCACAGACTGTGGAACATAGTGTGTGCTGCACAGTGTGGCCACACAGGGTCTGCTTAAGTCTTGGCCTGGATTATTCACCCATGGAATAGGTTGATGAATGAGACATGAATAACCATACTGCCAGTCCCAAGTATTCAAAAATCATGTGTCATGCTTCTGAATATCCTGAGACTGGCTTCAAAATCTTGAGATTTTATAAATGAATGTATTTGTGGTTCTTTGTATTTGGCTTCTGGTTTTTGAACTTTTATGGTTCACATTTTCAAGCCTTTTCCTGCAACCACAAGGGCTAGAAGGGCAACTTTAAAGAATGAAAGTTGAGATTCTCATATAATCACATGAATACAGGAGCTGGGACTATAAGAACCCCCCCAAATATCGTGAGACTTGTGATAGAATCACACAAATTGGCAACACTGGACATTCTTCACTGGATGACCTACTGCTCAACGTTGTAATCAGCTTCAAGCAACAGCTCAGTGGCGTGGTAACTCGGATACCTAATGATAATTCAAATATCAACTGGTTCACTGCCTCTTCATTGTGGTTGGATGAAATTACAGATGAAACAGAGGAAGAGGCAGAAGGGACACATCCAACAGAAGAAAGTGAAATGGAGCAGGGGAGGAAAAGGAATTCAGTAGTCACCAGGAAGGGATATCAGAGAGAGGACAGTGAAATGGGATGAGTTGTCATGGGAGGGGGAGAGGTTTGATCAATGGAACACAAATAGGATTCCTCCCTATCCTGCCTTCCCCTATCCATCTACCCACTCACACAACAACTTCTTATTGAATTGTTCCTTATAACACCCAGGATGCACACATGTTACCTATTATTAAAGGGTTGTCCATGGCTGGTGGGTTGCCCACCCTGGCTATACTATTGTTGCTAATGAGTACTGGGTTTTCCATGCTGGTTATGTACAATAGGGTTTTTTTTTCACGAGGAAGCATTTTTTATAGCATTGACTGACTTGCTTTGAAAAATATAGAGACTTTGCAAGCAACTACATTGGAATAGACTAAATCAGCCCCCTGATAAACAGCACACACACTTCCTGGGATGACTGCTAGGGAACAGATTCAACGCAATATACTTTAATGTCTCTAAGCAACAGATAAATGGATCACCTAACCTGTTTAAGTGGCACAACTGGAATGGTATATAAGCCTAATAATCATGGTAGGGTAAAGTAAGTGTGAATTGCTTAATGAATTTGCCATTTTGATACACTTTGTTCACTTCAGAGTCTTCCCAGCTCTGTTATGACAGACGGATGACTCACATTTGCCTTAATACTATGTTTTAGAAAATGTCTTAATACTTAGAATTATAGAAATGTAGGGTGGGAGGGGACCTCGAGTGGTCACCAAGTGCAGCCCTGTAGCGGGGTGGTTACCCCGCTCCGGCGCTGAAGGGGTTAAAGCAGCCCTGGAGAGGGCTGCAGCTGGGGAAAAGGAATTGAAACAGCCAAACTAGGCTGATTGGAGTAACAGCCACAGCTGTGGCCAGCTTAATTAGGACCCAGCTGGCTCTTATAAGAGGGCTGAGGGCTAGGAGTTGAAGGAGTCTCACTCTAGCCCTGAAGTGGGAAGGGCTAGCTGTCTGGGAGTGAGGTATTTTAAGTGGAGCAGTGCTGAGGAAGGGCAAAGAGAGTTGGGGAGCTCCAGCCTAGTAAACCCCCAGGCTTCAGGCCTTGGTAAAGGCCCAGAAAGGTACTGGGGCTGCAGAGGGGCAGCCTGGGGATAGGCAAAGGCAGCAGGTCCTAACCCCTTGCCAATGATGAGTGGCCATTACACTGCCATCTGCCCTAGTGAGCGGGGGCTGGATGATGACTGGCAGTAGCCACTGAGGCAAGGTGGGTTTAGAGGGTTGGGGGTTCCCCAGGGAGGGGAGACCCAGAGTGTGGGGACATTGCCAGGGGGAGGAGGCATGGGGGTCTGGCAGGGACATGGGGCCAGTGGCAGGCAAACCACCAGCCTGCAGAGGGTGTGCCAAGCTGGAAGAGCTAATTCCCAAAATGACCAGCAGCAGGCGCCATGCTGGTGAGTAGTCAGCCCGCTACAAGCCCCCTGTGCTGAGGCAGGACCACGGAAATCTAGACCAGCCCTGACAGATGTTCGTCCAACCTCTTTCTTAAAAACCTCCCATGGATGGGGATTTGAACCTAAATCTCCCTTGCTGCTGAGTAAGGCCATGACTTCTTTACTACTTTCAGTGGAGATAGAGAACAGCCCTTAACACATTTGAAGACTGTTGTTAGGTCCCTCCTGAGCCTTCTTGTCTCAAGACTTAGCGTGTCCAGTTTTTTTTAACCTTTCCTTATAGGTCAGGTTTCTCTAAACCTAACTTATCATTTTTGTTGCTCTCCTCTCCCCAGTTTGCCCACTTCTTTCCTAAAGTGCGGTGCCCAGGACTGGACACAGGACTCCCGCTGAGGCCTCATCAGTGCTGAGTAAAGAGAGACAATTACCTCCTCTGTCTGACATATGACCCTCCTGTTAATATGCCCCAGACTGATATTAGCCTTTTCCGCAACTATATTACGCATGTCTACAATGTTCATTGTTAAAGAAACTCACAAAATCTGTCTCCTGCCACAATGTGTTCCAGGACCGGTAAGCGGGATCGTCAACTTCTTGGCATGGTCTTCACGCCAACAGGGACTGCTAAGTAAGACAATTGTACTGTACAGAAGAAAGGAAATGGAATAGGTCAAATATTGCATTAACCAAGGTTGACCGTGTAGCTTTCCAACAGAATAATTTATAACAGTTTATGCTTGCAACCCATGCCTGCCAAAGCTATTTTACATTGCTCTCTATTTCACCTGGCCAAAGAACTTCTGTTAAGTGACTCCTCATAGAGCCATAGAATCCTTATTGAAATTCTCAGTATAGAGCGATGGGGCAAACCAATGCATGGCAATGGAAGTAACTTTAAATATTAAATACAATGCAATGTGGCAAGAGAAGGTCATTATTGCACATTAGGCTGCATACTCTGAGTCATCAGATCTCTCTTTATACGGCAATGGAGACAGCTGGAATACTCAGCTCTGGGCATATATAAAATGCAAGGAATTCAACATGAGCAACGAAAATGATTGAGGGATAGGAGAACTTGACTTATTAGGAAAGGCTACAGGCCTGATTCTGTTTCCGCTGAAGTCAGTAGCAAAACCTCCATTCAGTGGAGCACAGTCAAACCCTAGAAGAACTGAACTGATGGGAAACTAACTAATGGAGTTGGGGTCATGGGCTGCTGTTTTCAAAGGAGTCAGCTGAGTTGGGTCCCTGACTACCATAAACTTGGTTGGAAATCCCAGCCATTGCGTGTAAATATCTGAAGGGTGTAATCAATCAGGATGGAGAGAAGGTCTAAAAGAGCAGAAATAGAAATAATGGGATAGAACCAAGGAAAAGAAAATGTAGGCTGCATATCAGGAATGATTTCCCAAGCTTGAGACTAATCACCTGTGCAAGCGGCTCCAATCAGGTGCCTAATTTATAACAGGAACAGACAAAGCAGGAGAAAATGTAGTACATGGAGAACGTCCGCACTTGTCTCTAAGGGTCGGATTATAATCAAATATTCCTTTCCATCTCTACTGCCAGTGATTCTAAGTAATATAATGGAATGCCATTTTATCAGTAGGAAACACATTTGGAGTCCCTGAGAAGACTACATTTCTACGTGCTTTTTAATTTCACCTGAAGGGGGTTGAAAATACATTTCTTGTAAATGGCCTGTTTCTACAGAGCTCTGCAAAGCCTGCTGGAGGCTCCTTGCCAAGATGTTGATTTTTATAACAGGAATGATTTCTTTCTCCTTGTAAGTGCTAAGCAACCGGTTTCTCTTCCTTGGATGCCACACGTTACAGGAGCATAAATGGCACAGAAACACTCTCTACCTGTGTTGATAACCCTTTAGTTTTTCTCTGTAAATTACTAAGTAAATGCAGTGTTGTTACATGTCCCTGCAAGTTATTTGGCAATTAATTATGCATAGATCCACAAATAATCACAGTGTAATTTAAAGGATAGATGTAATCAACTACTTACCCTTTGGTTAGGCATTACTGGGTGATAACAATCAGACAGGGTGAACCAAATTATTAAACTTGAACAGACAGAACACATGCAAGCCATAGGACTGAGCTTGCACAGCACTAGCAGAAACACAAGGTACTTGACGCTGTATTTCAGAGCTTAAATGTCACCTGACGTTGGGCAAAACACAAGGTGAGATGAGACCTTCTGATCTGTGATAACTAGCATATATCTCCCTACCATCAACTCAACCAAGAGTCATGGACATAGTGTATGGATTTGGGGTGGCTAGCCCCTCCCACTGTGTGCTCTGCTGCAGCTACACTATATTTTTAGGGCACTAGCTTGCTCAGAGCTAGTGAAGGCATGTCTCCTCAGGCTTCAATTTACACCTGCAGCTTGACATGTAGACATACCCGACAGGTACGTCTCCATTGTAGAGTTAGCCCAAGTTCTTACTCAGGGGCTGCCCTAACCCCCACTCCCATCCACACACAAACCCCTCTCCCCGGAATTAAGCAGTGCTTGTAGCCTAGGCTAGCTGGCATGGCTGGGAGTATGGGTGGATGAGAGCTCGGGTTTCATTTTCACTTGGCCTGGTTACCCCCTTCCCTCCCACACACACACATACTTTGCATCCTGACCGCAGGATGACAATTCCCTTTTGCGATAGCTTTTGAAGGTTCAAAATGTTTCAGTCTTCACGGGAACAAAACCAGAACCTATCACCAAAACAGAATTGTGTTGCAATGCCCATTTTCATTTCGGGAAGAGGTGTCAAAATGTCAGCTAAAGAGAGTATCTTGCATTGTGGTGATTAGGCTACGAACCTGCAATATGGGAGACCAGGTTCAAGCCTGAGTTCACTCTGATTCAGGCAGAGAAGGGAGTCGAACCTGGGACTCCCATATCTCTCTCCCAGCCCCGAAACACCATTCTCAATTTCATTGAAAGTATTCCAGCCAGTTCTATCTCAACTCCTCCTGTGTGCCCAGCAGGACAGACAAACTGTCCTACAATTCCCTGCAGTCATAGAGCAGCCCAGCTTACTGCAGGACTAAGAACCTGGGGGTGTGCCTCCAGAAGTCCTAGTGACACACACAGGGGAGTGAAGCACCAGTGAGGACACAATTACTTAAGTAGTGCTTTGCAGTGTGGCTGATCACTTTGGGGCTAGGCAAGCAGGGATGCTGAGCACCTGGGCTAGCTCTGCAGGGAAGACACTAGTGGCTTAAACTTCTAGAAGATGAGGTTCTGCTACATTGCATATTTCTACTCCCAGCACAGATCATTTGGAAGTCTCATGCACAAAAGATCAAGAGACCTTTTGCATACTTATTAGTTGGACAATTGTGATTGCCAATTTCCAGGTATACCCAGGAATTCACTTAGCTACAGAAAAATGGGGAATAAGGGATGTTTAAAATATCCCAGACATCTGGGGGCAGTCCTGCCCCCTCTGAAGTCAATGGGAGTTTTGCCATTGATTTCAGCGGGCCCCAGGGTCACCCCTTGTATTTATGGATTGTAATTTTCCACTTGACTTTCTTCACATTGTGAAGTGGCTTCTATCTGACATACGCATTCTACATTTTTGGGGGTGCTGAAGGGCTAAAATCCATATGCTGTTTATGTTACAACCTGATACATAGACCACAGCAGCTCTTTTTACAGGCCCAAAGTCCAGAGTTTGGTCAAGAGGCCAGAGACCTAAGGCAAATAGTGAACAATATTAGCTAAGAAGCAGAACAAACAAAAGACAACCTTGCTTATTGCTGAGATAAGCTTGGTCAGCAAGATGCCAGATGGAGATTTATAATTGGTGGCTTTATCTAAAAGTTGCAAACAGACCTAAGAAATGAAAGGGGCCCTTTTTCTTCTGTACAAGAGGTGCCTTCCTATACACCAACTTTGAGTTTATGGAAGAGGTTCAAACATGTCAGTATGAGATATGACATTCTCCCTCTCACAGATGTACACCCATCCTCCAAGCCATTATCAATGGCGGCCTTAGAAATATAGATGAGCAACTAAAAAGCAATCTTTATTGCCATGTACTTTTCATTTGTCTCTTTTCTTTAACCCCTAGATATGTACCTGTGGACAATCAGAGGAGCTACTTCATTCCTATGGACCTCAAATCAGAATTCAACATATATATTTTATACTAACACAGTTTATACATTGTTTAAAGGAAAACACCTGTGTATGTTACTTGTTAACCTGAAACCGTGGGCGAAGACATTATGTAATCTTTGACTATTGGCTACTGTGCTTATCTTGTCTTACTGCTAGACCTATCCAGGGGTTTGGGACTGCGTACCCCGTCATTTCCCTCCGCCCATGGAAAATACATATAATCCATTGTAATCAATTGTTTGGCAGTGTCTCTGAGCCTAATAAGCAAGGTGACACTCCACCAGCGCTGTGCATAATAAACCCACATGCATGATTCTACATGGTGTCCATACTCTGTTCCTTCAGCGCTTTATGGAGAAAAGGATTTTTGTGTCCAAGCAATTGACCTGCTTCAAGCAAGAATAACACAAACACAGTAGAGGCAGAATATTAACAGGCCCACCTAGCCGGTAACTCATCCAGCTAGAGGAACATGGGATGGACCTAATGGGGTAAGAGAATGGATGAAAATCTGAGCATTTTCATTGTTATGGCTGCCTCAGTAACTCGGGAGGATTGTCTGAACTAACCCATGCGATGCACAGAAAGAAAATAATACTTTAGAAAGCGCCTCAAAATCTGTCCTGTTGCTTTTCCCCCTGCCTCTCTCTGCAAGCAGTTTTCTAGCATTTTGAATCTTTCAAGCTCAGGGACAGATCCTTCTCTGCTCCATCATAACTGTACACATCATCTGCAGTGCTAAGTCTGAGCCATGTCGGCTGTACCTTCCCCATCAATAATGGGTTTCAAATGTACAGAGGGAAGGAGTTAAATAGGAAAGCTTCTAGTGAACAGTTATATGAATATACATGTGCTACCCTGATGGAGAGATTAATTTAGATGGTCTTGAGAGGAAGAAAATAAATGCTGATTCACACCTAATGGATTGGAGAGAGCTGCTTTCCAAACACATTTACTATCAGATGGCCTAAAAATCCAGCCTTCCAAATAGAGAATGAGCAAATCCTGCCTTTGTTCCAGACAGTGCACAGAAGAAGGAAGAAGTGGGTTTTCATTAAGATGCTATATGTGATGGAAAAGGGAGAGTGGGGGCTGTATAGCTAAATACAGCAGGGGGATTGGCAGGCATGGACTCTCTCTGTCAGTTTGTGACTATAGGACAGGACCCACAGTGCTTTGGAGACTACAACCCATGGCCCTTAAGTTTGTTTGTGGTCACAGATCTTGGAGAGCTGATCAATAAATGGGCACACTGTCCTGTGCTGGGAGACATTTGTCACTTATGTGCTAGACTCTAGTGACAGTAATGAACATAAGTATGATGTAAGGAAGTTATTGGTTATTTTTATAAGAGCATGGCCTAGAGGCCCTGTTGTGCTAGGAGCTGTGCATACACACAGTGTGAGAGAGCCCTGGCCCCAAAGAGCTTGCAGCCCAATCAACAAGATAGAAAAATCTGTGGGATGGGAGGTATCATATTAGGTAGGTAGGCATATTAGAAAAGTTAGTCCAGGAAAGAATATAGGAGCTTGCATAAGGGGACAAACATGTGAAGGGGTGTTTCCTGAAAGGGTGTTTGGCATTTAGGTTTGCTATTGATGGTACAGCATGCTTGAGTAGATGGAGTGGTATGTAAATGGCATTTCAATCCTCTTGGGGGGGGGGGGGGAATTGTATAGCCTTTGAGCTCACAAACACCTGTGCAGTATATGAGTTCTCCTTCGCTGCTACAGAGAGCGCACGGAAGAAATCAACAGACATTAGCATGTTGCTAGGTGGATGATTTAACTCCTGGAGGTAAGAGAAGGATGAATGTATGCAAATATATGTAACTGGTAGGGGTGAACAACCTGCTTCCATGTTTGAAAGTTGGTTATAGAAGAAATAACTTGGTGGTGCTGAGGGAAAAAGAGCTTAAAATATTGGGCTACATCACCAGCTACACTAAACAGATGCTGCTTCATTGACATCAATGGAGCACTGCAAATGCACACCAGCTGAGGATCTGGCCTGTTATTTCTTGTGGAATTCTAGACCATTAACATGAAATTCTTTACATAGCTTCCCAGCCCATCTAATTCCCTTCTTTTGTTCCAAACCATGTGGATCGTTTCCCAAGGTACCCAAGTCAGAGAATGTTTACTCTCACTGCTCTTAGGAACACTTGTTTGTCATCCATGGCTTAACTACATGCAGTGCACTAGATGTTACACTTAGCTTGGCTGGAGAAGGCCTTCTCACTTAGCCTCTGCTTACGTCTTTTTTGAACTCTCCATCAGTTCGCCAAGATGCCCTGTGGCCAGGTTTAACACTTGCTGATTTTCCAAGCAGTTTACTGCAATTAATAAACCAGGCACCCCTGATCATGCCAGCTAGGCTCCTGCTGTGTCTTCTCCATCTGAACTGCTTTAAATATGACTATGCCAGAGATAATTGTAAATGAACACAGTTGGCTCATCTACACACTGGCTTCATTCGGAGAAGATTTATTAATCAGTCACTTTCTAGCTGTTCTTCTTCATGCTCTGAAACAAGGCAGAATGTGAAAATAAATTGGTGATTCAACTTGCCTCTTTCTGTAGGTAGGAAAATGGACTTTTTATAATTCCAAACATATTTACCATGAAAGCTTGGGGGAAAGCAGTCAAGCTTGTTCCTTAAGAAAAGCAGTGATTGAAACATGAAGTCTAGGGAGCATCAACTGGAGAAATCTCAAGAGGTGGAAACAGATTGGTTGTGATAGTTCCTTCTATTTGCACTTGTAAAATAGCTTTTGCACGTGCAAATCAGGTAGCTGGGTGGCTAACTCTCTGTCTGCACGTTCGTTTACCTGATTTGGACACACTGTTGAAGGTTTTTTGCAGGCCCAGAGGGTGTATGTCTTTTGCAGATGCATCCATTGTACCCATATTGGACGTCTAGTCGTTCCTGAGTGGAAAAGAACAACTGAAAGGAAATGAGAGAAGGAAAAAATAAGTGAATAAGAAAGCTAAGGCTAGATCCATGGTTAAATACTACTGGGAGAAGGGCTTTAACTGACCTCTGCTAAAACAATGCCATCAGGTGCAACTGAGCACCTAATTTGTTGCAAAATCTGGTCTTGAACTTCTTGTTGTGATCATCAAGATCACCCGTCAGATAGATGTGCAAGATGTGGAAGACATTAGACATGGAGACCTAGTGGTGGAAGACAGGTGATCACCCATTAGGCATGCCAAGTTAGTCTGATGGTCAAGGCCACAGATGGGAGCTGGTGACTTTAGGGTTGAGTCTTTGGGGGGGGGCGGGAGGGGCGTGCTGAATCACTGGCCCTGTGCACAGCTCGCTGAAGTTGTTTGCATCATTCCCATTTCTAAGTTCTGTTAAACCACAGTGTAAATAGAAAGTAAAGCGTTTGCTTAGACATGGTTTGACAGTAGTTGAAATCACTGAAGCCAGCTGTTTCAACCTTCCCTCTGTCATCCCTTGCAGTCTGGACACATGCACAAGGGGGGTATAATTATGGGTGGTTAAGATGCCTTTTTCATTAATTGATGGTCAGACAGGCTTGCATAGCATGTCCCTGAGACAATATAAAGCAAGCTGTGTTACCAATAACAAAATGCATTTCTATACCCCCTACCTGAATAAGGCAAAAAGGTCTAATTTTTAAAACTATTTAATTTAAGTATAATCGTCCTTTGAAACACACTTACAGGGTGTGTGTGTGTGTGAAAGTTTCAACCAGGATCTTTTTGATTACTGCAACTGTCCTAAGTGACATGCTTAGAATTGCTCATATAATCATGCTGTAATTTTGAGCATGCCTAGACAGCATGGGCATTTTTGCATGTGCAGTTTGGGGCACACTGCACATCTTTCTAAACATCAATCCTTTAGTTTTAAAAAGGCTGATTTTCAAACTTGAGCCATTACTCCTGTGCCTAAAGCTTTACAAATGCACATACTTGTGTGTGCTTTTTTGTGCACTCTCACTTGTTCGTACAAGTGATAGATTGTTTATGTGTGCCAATACATTTGTATAAATAGATTTTGTTCGTGAAAATTCTGTCACTGGCACACACAAGTGCAAGAAACTTTCCTCTGTGAGCAGTGCTAGTGCACATGCAGTGTATTAACAACTGGATACTGGGTTGAGGCCCCACAAACTAGCAGGCTCTTATATGCTACTATTAGCCTCTGTCTGTGGTGCTGAAAGTGCAAGTGGCATCTGTGGCCTGATTCTGATATCCAGTAGACTGGTTTCACAATGGTGTAACTTCACTGATCTCAGTAGATTACTCTTGGCTTAAACATTAATTCCCTGTTAAATCCATGCTGTAAAGCTTTTTAATGCAGGCAACTGTGTCACTATTAATTGATGGCAACTGTGACTTACACATTTTTTTGGGTAGACTTTAGAACAACCCTCATCCTTTGTATTAATCAATACTCCCGAACAAGATCATTTGTAGATCTGAGGTTAAGAGTCAATGGTCATTTATTCTGTCTCATGGGGCCTGTCTCTAATTCATTGTTTTAAACTGTCTCTCTAGCTCAGTGGCTATTGCTCTTTTTATCCTGTTGACATATCTATTTCCTTGAAGATATGTGACAATCTGCAAGAAGAAGTGTTGAATTCTGATAAGTCTAACACGTCTATGAAATACTTCCAGGATCATCATTGACGGCTGCTCCTAAAGGTTGTCAAGTATCAGAGGGGTAGCCATGTTAGTCTATATCCACAAAAACAATGAGGAGTCTGGTGGCACTTTAAAGACTAACCAATTTATTTGAGCATAAGCTTTTGTGGGTAAAAAATCCCACTTCTTCAGATGCATGGAGTGAAAATTACAGATGCAGGCATAACCTAAAGGTTGTTTGACAATATGAGTAACGTGGTTTTGGTCTGCTAAACATCGCGTGGAGAAAGCCATCTGTCATGCCAATGAGACAACTGGTAGCTCCTAGAAATGAGACCATATAAGAGAGCTGAATGTGTTCAAAAATTCTCTATTATTATTTGTATTTATTATTTGTATTACAGGAGCCCTAATCATGGACCAGGACTGCACTTTGTTAGGCGCTGTAAAAACACTGAACAAAATTTCTAAATATAGGGCTGACAGACTCATGCATTTTGAGTCCCAGTTCAAAGACAACTGTACTAATCCTAAGCAGATAAGGGGAAAGTGTACATATAGCAACAGGTACTCTTTTACTATCATGGGCTGATATTCTATTTGTGCCCTATAGTTAGAAGTCACCAGAAACTTGTGTTGCTCTCCTTAAAACCTGGCCCAGATGGCAAGCAGAAGAGCTAATTTTCAGTGATGAATGTTTGGTGGGCACAGCACATCCAGCAACATGAACAGCAGCCAGAGCTGGGCAGAGATAGGAACTCAAATCCACAAAAACATTCACATTTTTAACAATGTTAAAATATGGTGCCTCAAAAACAAAGAAAAGGGAGAGGTTTTGTCAATACTCCAGTGGCTCTGCAGCACTTTATATTATAGAGAAGCAAACTTTTTCTGTTCTCACCCTGGCAGGTAAATACAAAGTATATTGAAAAGCTCTGTGGCTGGCTTTCCAAGGGAGAAACTCAGCTTTTCAAGAGTTTCAAGTTTCAAGCAATCCCATAGGAAAACCTCCGGGGTGGAATTTTTCTTTCCTTCTTGCTTGATCCTTTTCTCCTAAACCCTGCAAAATTCTTAGATTCACAGGTTTTAAGCCCAAACAGAATTATTATGCTCTAATTTGACCTCCTGCATAACACCGGCCCAAGAAATTCATCCAATAATAGCAAGCCCGTAAAAGCACACTAGCCTACTAAATTGTGACTGAATGGTCAGCTTTCAAAAGAGCTCAGCTCCCATTTATGCACCTAAATATACTAGCTATGTTTTAAAAAAACGCTCAGTGCAGACAGCTTCCATTGAGAACAATGGAGAATCCTTGCCTGGAGAACACCGGGTGCTGAGCTGTGTTGAAAATCTGTGTCCCAAATATTGAATATACTCAGCCAGATTTTGACCTAAGTTGCGTCTGTATAAGCACATTGACTTCAGTAGGTGGGATGGATCAAAATGAGATTGCAATTTAGTTTACTGGAGTTGCAGGAGTGTGACCGTGAGCCCATATTTACCCATTCTGCAGTATTTGCTGACACTGAATCACCAGCAGAAATGACCCAGCAGAGAGGAAGACTTACCCAGCTGCCATGATGATACTGTTACACCATTCTTCTTTGTCATTCATTTCCTGGATGACATCCTCCCACAACACCATTGTGTAATATTTTGTACCTCAGAGTCTGGATCGTAAAATCCCACTGGATGCAAGCTAAGGTAAGGGCAGTCCCTATCTATCATCCAGGGCATCAGCTGACAAAGGTAGGGCTCAAGTAGGATGGTTTCTTGTAGAGCATTGTACAATTGGCCAGATGCATTATGGGGATTTTCACCTTGGTCTGAAGCTTGTATGTATTGCCAATACAGGTTGAATACTGGACTTGATAGACCAATAGTCTGGTCCCACATACCAAGTACATTCCTGCACTACGGGGAAGTTTGAGAAATCCTGGTTTAGGATAATCAAAAGCTAACAATCACAGCAATGCCTGTCATCTGCAAGTCACTCCTTCTAAGATCACAGGGTCACTTACAAGTCAACAGCTGTAAGACTGCATGGAAAGGAAGCCTGGCTGAGTGGCCATTGTGTGACCTTGGTAAATCACTTCACCTCTCTGTGCCTCGGTTTCCCCTTCTACTCTTTGTCTCCCTCCTCTATTCAGATTTTAAGCTGTTTTGAACAGGGATTGTCTCTACATTTGTGCCTAGTGCAATGAGATCTTGATCTCAGTTGGGTCCTTTAGGTGATTCTGTAATATAAATATGAATAAATAATATTTTGTAGTATATTTCTAGGCAGAGAAATTGTCTAAACACACTTTTTCTCATCCGTTGTCTTGATGAAGGGCTAACCAATCTTAACTGAGATTTATTGGTGTCATTCTACACCCCTCACCAGTGACCATGTAATACCCCGACCTTTGGGAATGAGCTCTAATAGGGCATGATACACTTCTGATGAATTCTGGATCTAATGAAGTCTGCTGGGATTGTGGCTACAGGTTTTGATTGTTTGGTTTTTTTTCACTGATGAAAACAAGTAGACATTTAGGTAGCTAAAACACGTGTCAGGAAAATACTGCAGATGAAATCCAATGCTGTGCTTTGCAGGGGAGTGCTTTGCACACAGTTCCACTGAAAAAGCTTTACTTCTCTAGGGCTGGATTGTAACATTCCATCATGTATATCATTGCACCATTGCCTGCACAGCGGAAGAAGAAAATTTTCATGCTCCCTTGGCAGCAGCTGTCTAGAGACATCTCTTGATTTCTTTTCATGCAGAGATGTTATTAAAAGGGATTTGAGGAATCTCTTGTACTATCAATATCTTTCATGAAGCCCATCTCAGTGGTTGGGTTCCCAATATACTCGGGTGCGGTTGAAAAACATATACTCTTAAAAAACAACTTCAGTAAAGAAGAGAAGTGTGGAATATTTTCAGGAGGAATTCCTCATCGTACACACCCCTTTTCTATCCCTCGCTCTTAGGTACTTTTATGGGCCCCATTACTGTAGTTTCTAAGGCCCAGATCCTCAAAGTATGTAGACACTTAACTCGCATTGATTTTTCAGATCCTATTGATTTCAAGGCGAGGTAAGTGCCTAAATACCTTTGAGGAACTGGGCCTGAGCACTTCACAATCTTTATGGTATTTATCCTCACAACACCCCTGTGAGGTAGGCCAGTGCTATGATCTCTATTTTATGGACAGAGAATTGAGGACCAGAGAGACTAAGTGACTTGCCCAAGGCTGCCTGGGAAGTCTTCAGTGGAGCAAGGACTTGAATCCTCAGGTCCCCTGAGTGCTGTTGGGTGGGAAATGGCTATCCTGTCCTGGGAAAATGGTTGAGCTTTCAATAGTTTTTTTCCCATTCCACACTGGATGAAACCTCTAGAAAGTTTTCACAAAATACGAGAAAGAGAGACCTGCCCCCAAATAGTCAATAGACCAATGCTTAGAGCACTCACATGGAAGTGCAAGACCCAGGTTCAAGGACTCCTGTGTCCCAGATGAGTGCCTTATCTAGGCTATAGAACCATTCCTCTCTCTCTTTGGCCCAACGCATACTTGATTATTGATACAAAGTGGAACACCTCCAGAAGGAGAGATTGAGAGACACCTGCCTAGAATATCCAATAACCCACTGGGTAGAGCACTCACCTGGCATGGAGGAAACTCAGCTTAAAGTCTCTGTTCTGAAAACCTGCCTCATGCACAGCAGGGACTTGAAGGTGCGTTCAAAAGTTTTGTCTAAACTGATACGTTCCAGCAAAAAGTTTCTGTTTTGACATATCGGCATTTTCCAATGAAAGGCCATTTAGTGAAAAAAATTCCCAACCAGCTCTGTTCCTGAGCCCTGGAGTAATGCCCAAGTACAGATACTTTTCCAGGCACATTTCTGTGAATGAGTTTGTGGTTACCTGAATGTAGGGGAATGCCTGTTCTTATATTCACGTATGAGCAAGAGCATTCTCGTGCAAACATAAAGGTTGACTATTGAGGATCAGGCCAGAAGCGATCCTTTCCTGGTTATAAATTTTCAGCAAGTCCAAGAGCAAAAGCAATATGAGACTGAGCACTCATCACAGATACAAACTAGAAGAGAGCTGAAAACATAGTCAAAGCAAAGAGGCCACGGGCTGAAACATGGCAGCACAAAGTATTCAATCGATTAGGAAACACACAGAAATACATCAAAAATCACAGCTGACTCCAGGCCAACTCACACACAGAAAAAGGGCTGAACTTGTTGGATTAATTGTTCACTGCAAATAGTTTCCCCAATTCTAGTCAATATGATCAGAATGAACTTGTGAAGCTGCTTAAAATGTTTTAAATGCAGTCTCTCCAATCAACAAAACACAAAATAGCTACAGCCTGAAACCCCTCTGCAGACAGAGATCTGGGCCAGTATTGGAGAGTTGCATTTAAAATCCCTTGCATTTAAAGTGATGGGGTCAAATACATCCCTTGTGGAACTTCGCTGAGTCAATGCCGGAGCGGTGGGGATAAATATGGCCTGTGGCCTCTACTTCTATTAAACTTTTTAGGCCAGATCCTTAGCTGCTGTAAATCTGCATAGCTCCACTGGGTAGCCCCAGATCAGTCTGGCAGTAACCTGGTTTTTTTGTTTTTGGTTTTTTTTTTGGCCTTCTTCTGCAGTTTGGGGCATGAGCTGCTTGCTTGGATGAGCTGGATATATTTCACTTAATCAGTTCCTTGTCCTTGCAGCAGCTTGGGGCAGTGGTGCATCTCGGTCCCTCCTGTTCTCTGCCTGTGGAACATATCTAGTCTCCTGTGGCTGTAACATTTTGGTTGTTGGGATTAGCGTGCAGGTGCTGGGGGATGCTGGTGGCCTGTAATACACACAAGAGGTCAGACTATGAGCTGGCCATCCCTTCTGGCCTTAAATTAAGTCTGGCCCTTTTTCTCTTTCCTTCCCTGGATTCTTTCTCTCAGGGTCTCCAGGAAAAAAAGAAAGAAGACTTAATTCCTTTCTTTGTCTTCCGTGTGTATTGCTTTGTCCACTAGGCTCTCCTCAGTGCTATTAAAATGCTTGGTCACTCAGAGCACCTTTCCTAGACCTGAAGAAGAGCTCTGAGTAGCTAGAACACTCGGTCTCCTTCCTCAGCAGAAGTTGGTCCAATAAGAGATTTCATTTCACCTCGCCCGCCTGTCTCATTAAAAATGTTTTGCATTTTAAATCAACAAACTGCCTTTTACAATCAGGCCCGAGTACAAGAAATAACTCTCAAAGTGCCAATTATCAATAGTCAACAGCGCTGGGTGCAGCCCGTCACACCACTTGGGAGAGCAAAGAAAAGCCTAATCCACGCAGCTGATGCTCAGCAAAAGTAAACCATACAAAGGATGAGCCTTATTAATGTATCTCGTCTTGTACATGAGTGGGTTGTTAACCTTAATAATACTGAGTACACTTTCTGCCTCCACTGTACATTAGTCAAGGAAACCAAAGTCCCAAAATATAGCTAAGAGGGCACCACAGGGAAATGAAAGCAATAATAGCTTACATAAATGGGCCCCCAATAAACTGAACTGCCTGTTTGACTGTGAGGCAAGGACAGGGCACTCGAGAGAGAAATTAATAATATAGGAACACAAATGAGCATCCACAAATTGATGTAACCTCTGCTCCTTTACACTGGTGGTGTTTTTTCACCTGTCACACTTCTGTTCCCTCTTGAAATCACACACTACTTCAGACATGAGTAAAGCTAGGAGCACTTTGAAGAAGATCCAAGCAGAAATGGATGGGGTGGGGGGGCGGAAATAGGGGGAATAGATAATTCTATTATTATTAATTATGTGTGTTGCAGCAGAGCCTAGAAGCTCCACTTGCCATCAGGGCCCCCATCTGCTAGGCGCTGTACAGACAGACATAGTAAGAGGTGGTCTCTGCCTCAAACAGCTGACCATCTGAACAGATCAGACAGACAAAGAGTGGGAGAAAGAAAAGATGACAGATGGGGAAATTGAGGCACAGCATACAGGAGTGGGTGGGCGAGGCTCGGTGGCCTGGAATGTGCAGGAGGTCAGACTAGGTGAGCACTACTTTCCCCTGCACTACAGGAACTCTATGGCCTCTAGTCAATGAGGCTGGGGTATGTGGAAGAGGAAGGATGGTGGTGTGGCTACAGCACTTGCCATGCCTGGGCCACCGCCTTCCTATTCAGCCACTGGGCAAGTCGCCTAATTTTTCTGTATCTCAGTATCCTCATCACCAGATGAGGTTGGTAATCCTTTTGACCTCACAGGGGCATCATGGACACACATCCATTCACTGTGGGGATGGTTTGTAAAGGAAGAAAAAAAAATCTTTAATCGCAGTGTGTTTGGATTGTGGGTAGTACAATGTGGCTGAGGGCCAGATAGCAAGTGATGAAGATGCAAAGAAATATGGAACAGCTGCCCTGTCTGCCCAGCTCCATTCAGCCCGTATGTGAGGCAGAGTTCTGTGGGAAAACCAGTACATGATCATGTTACGCACACAGCAGAGTTAAGGTTCCAGAGGCAGCCTTAACTGTGTCACTTCCTAACTTCTCAGTGCTTCACTGTCACGCCTTTGCAGGGAACACACATTATGTGATGCAAAGGGGCGAGGAAGAATGGCATAGTGGTTAAAGCACAGCCTAGTTCTGATTCACCAGATACTTCTTATATGACCTTGAGCAAGTCACTGACTGCTCCGTGCCTCAGTTTCTCCAGTTATAAAAGGGGATCATGATACATCTGAGGGAGATTGTAAGGTTTGATTCATCGACGTACTTTGAAGGGAGATGCTAAAGGAGATACAAATACGATTATTCTTCTAAAAATACAGGCCCTTTATTCCCTCCTACAAATCAGTGATGGAAGGCATCTGTGAAGGCAGTTTAACCAACTACTGGGGGATTTCTCTTGCATAAGGAGACTCTCTGGGTAGTGTAGAGTTGACGTAGCACTAAGCCACGCCCCCCCTCCTGGATCCTGATGTAGACAGCTGTGTTGGAAAAAGGGTAAGCTACAGCTAACTGGGATCACCAGAACACGCACTTGGGGCCATTAGCCAATAGGGACGGTGTACAGAAGTGCTGGGACAGCTGCTCCAAATTGCACTGTCCCCAAGATTAGGACACTGCAAATTTGTCATAAAGCCACCTTGCCTCCTTCCACTCTTCTGGTCCTGTGCTGACCGCTGGCCCTGGGTCTCACGAAAGACCCTGGGCCACAAATACTGTAAAGGTTAATAGATCTAATCACTATAACTGACTCCAGTGGAAACTGGCAATTAACACAGCTGCACCCACTTAGCTCTCTGATCCTTGTATTAGATAAAGAGGCTCAGGGAAGCTGGGCTTTTGTATCTGCAAAGTAGCTTTCCACAAGCAAGATAGTTTTTTAATGTATATTTTATAGCCTATTTATTTTAATCCTGATTGATCCTGTTTTCAACAAACCTCTTTTAATTGCTCTTTAGGAGGAAAATACAAATGCCATTGAGAAGGCCATAAACTCTGAAAAGTAACACCGCCCCCCTGTGCCTCAAAACCTGCAGCAGGCATGCTAACCTAGAGCTTCATCAGAACAGCTGAACTCTGTTTCTTTGCAGGAGCAGAGGGTTAGAAACATTTAGCTGAAGTAGCACAGGGCAGAAACAATAGAAGGTAGAGAATGAGGCAGTTCTTGATTGCTGCAAATTCTCTTCATGCTCATATTTGGAAATCTTCATCAAGTTACCCACTGAGTAACCTGTCAGCTTCAGATCTAAGTTTAAAAGCACACCAGTGCAATCTCGCCCTATATCCATACACTAAAAAGAAAAGGAGTGCTTGTGGCACCTTAGAGACTAATACATTTATTAGAGCATAAGCTTTCGTGAGCTACAGCTCACTTCAACTGTAACTCATGTTAATGTTAGATTTGGGTGTGCGCAGAATGCACAATGAAGCAATCAGCCACATATGCTATAGGGAACAATGATGCACTGGAAAGAAGATACAAGGTGAACTAATAGGTCTTTTCTACTGCTAACTGTTCTGGTCTTATGATGATGGCCTGCTATGCGGAGGAGTAGCTGAAAAATTAACTTGTTTTGGCTTGGTGAGAATCTTTTTAGCATCAGGTGCAAAAAGGTCCCATGTAAAATGAAATCCTTTCATCCTCATTTTTCAGGGATGTGTTTTGCAACATTTCCCTTTTCTGCTGGTGAATAGAAACAGCAATGATAGGAAACCTTGATGAACTTGCCCCAGCCAGAAGTAATTTACATTTGTATGCTCTTCTTTTGTGAAAATCAGCCCACCAGTCACACTTGGTTGTTTTTATATTATGGACTTGAATGGCTTTTGGAGCAGGCCCTAAGTGCAGAACGCTTATTTGTATATTTTGCCTAGGTCTGATAAAGACTTTCTGGTCATTTTGACTCCTGGATGAGAGAGAAAATATCTCAGATACTTTATTAGATTAGTGTTGTTTGTATTGGGTAGTGCCTACGTGTCTATTGTGCCAAGATGCTGTATAAACACAAACCAAAAAGACAGTCCCTTAGGTAGGGCTTAGAAAACATACAATATTTTGCTTTAAGAAGAAAAGTTTTCAAAAGTTTAATCAAGCTTTTGAAATAAAAAAAAGTAGCAAAATATCCAATTAAGAATGTCTCCTGGGCACTCATTAATGGCAAGAAAAGGCAATAATTGCACTGACTATCATAATGACAACATGTCAGAGACAAAGAAACAAAGGATTTCAGTTCCCCAAAGCTTTTTGTCATGTCCGTGCAATTTTCAGATCTTTCATATGCTAAATTGAAATTTGTTCTTTGTCCTTTTCATAAAACTACACGCCAGGCTAAAAAGTCAGTTTGTTTAGTAGGAGTGAGAGTAATTTGATTCAATGTGCAGTTATTTAGGGGAAAAAGATAAAGAGGCCAAAGCTCCAGAATTATTTTGAAAAAAACGGTGATATTATCACAAGGATAGCAGTGTCTTAATGACCAGGGCTTCTATTGGTGTTTGGCTACAAAGGATCTGAATATTCAATTTTTCTTGAATGAAGTGAGCATCAGTGTCCTTTTATGAATTAAACTTGACTGTTAAAGGAATGGGAAGTAGCGTGGCCTAGTAGTTAGGGCATTGGACTGGGAGCCAGGGGCTCTAAATTGTGTTCCTGGCTCTGACACTGTTTGGTGACCTTGGTTCAGGTCAACTTTTCAACCAACTGCCATTTTGCTTTTAATCTTCAGCTCTGCACTGGCGGTTGAATGTATTCCAGAACCAGAGAGAAAAAATTAACACCGGATTTGTAACCTGTGATTTTCAAAATACTGTAAGCCCAGGACTCTTACTGCTCAGTGCATTGATAATCTTATTCCACACAGCAGAAGCCTGGCTGCTTTCCCTGTTGCACTCATACTTGATTACCACCTTTTGTTTCCATTCTTGTTCTCACCTGAAAAGGAGTTGAAATGAAAGCTCAGCCCCAAGCAAAGAGACTTCTGAGGAGAGTAATATGGACTTGGGATAGACACATGTACACACAGTGCTCTCCACAGGCCACATCTCATCAGCATGGGAGCCCAGAAAGAGATTAATTAAAGACAACTGAGACTTTAAAAGAGAAAAAATGAAGGCCACAAGGAATAAATGGCTCCAAATATAAATATATTGCCTTAGTAGTAGTGTTTGTCTTAACATTAAAAACTGTAGGAATGCAAATCTGTATCCAGTCTTCATGACTCTGCCCAATCTCTTTTTAGAAATAGCTGAAGCATACAGATGTCTGATAGGAAGGGAAATGCCAAAGGTATAAACTACCAGGGGGCAATTGTAAGTGGGAGCATAAAGATCCATTGTTCCACCCCGAATCGTCTCATAATATGAAAGCCCCCTAAGAGCTACATAATGCTGCAGATAGGTGTGCTACACTGATCCACCTTCGAATTGCTTTGGGTAACCAAGCCTCCCCGTTTAAAATGTCAGCTTCTGATACTTGTGGTACTTATACCATTGCCAGAAAGTTGTTATATCATCCAAAATGGATGGTGGGAAATGCACCACCATTCATATTCTTCCATGAGTGGTGTGATGTGATATATATCATCATCTCCTTTAGCATTTCTCTTCCCAACAAAAGGTCTAAAACATTGAGGGTGCTGCTCCTCCAGCCAAGACGTCCCTTTTCATGCTGCATTTTTGGTACGTTATGACAGGTCTCAAAACAAAGGAGGAGTTGTTGAAGGAGCAGGTGCTTTTGAAGATGTCTCCTTAAACTTCTTTAAGAAGTTCCCTGTGGCTTTGGAGAACTGCAGCAGCCTCCATAAATCATTCCTGCCTCCCCACAAAATCTGGCAGGCTTGTGCAATGTCATTTTTTTAAAGATTTGAAAACAATGGTGGGTAGGCCTTGTCCTCTGCACAAGGGTGAATCCCACCCCCTGAGGGACCACCATGGATCAAGGTGATGTTCGGAAATGCAAAGAGCCCATCCAACCTTAAGACTATTTTCATTGGTGAAGGAAGACTTAGTGTCCGAGCCAGCTGTTTGCAATTGGATGTGGAGGCCTGGCTCCTTTGCAGCCCTGACTGTATACCACGTCCGTATGGCTTGTGGTTGATATCGTGTGCAAGGCAGATGCCTCTCATGGCCAGGGCACAGCATGAGCAGTACCTCCAACCACTGTAGTTGTCTCCATGGCCAAACAAGCCTCAGGATAAATAGGAAAAATAACAAAGTTTATTTTCCCCAGAGAAAGAAAAGTGGATCTTCCTTTGCACTCAGCTCCATTTCCCTCCGCCACCAAGCAATTACAGCCCTTGGAACTTGTGTATGTCCCCAGAGTTACACAAGTGCCAGACACTGTGTGTTTGACTATCCATTTCTCTACAGTCTAGCTCATATCACTGACCCCAGAGAGGTACAGGGCAGCTGTAGGACGGGAGTGGGAGACATCCTGCTCTAAATTAACCAATTAGAGACCTTAGAAAATCCAGCTGCGTATTGAAGTTAGCAGGTCATGGGTTGAAATGGGCACGGCGGCTGAGGCGGTCTGAACAAGGAAACATTTAAGAAGAATAAACATGTGAGATTTAAAAGTGCACTTGCTTTCAAGACCAGGGCCTGAGATTTATTGTGTCTTTTCCCAAAAAATAAAAAGGAGAACAACAGCAGGAAAAAAGAAATCGGCTGCAGAGGTGAAGAATTCTGATCACATATTGGGAGAAATAAAATGGTGTCTGCTCCTTGGGACCCTGAGTTCTCTTAGTTGCCATTCAGAGAGGATCAGAAGTGGATGGAAACAGACGCACTGCCAGCCATTAGTGTTGATGCACACACATCCATCACTAATGCCAAAGTGCTGCTTTTTTCAGAGATCAAGGGAAGGCTCCTTGACAATGTGCATCAGATTCCCAGAAAGCAAACAAGCCAAAGATTTAGGGTGCATCTGAATTAAATTACTGGGTCTGGAGCTTTTAAAATAGCTTGTGGGTGGTCGGTTGTATCGATTTGTACTGCTGCAATTTCAGTTAAATTGAGGCATTATCTGTGATATATTTCAAGGGTGCCTTGATCATTTGTGTAGGATCTATTTAGAATTTGTATAAATCATAATAAATGTATGCTGCAGGCAATGTTAAACATGCTAATGCATGAATTATATCATACATGATATAGTGCATTATATCTAGACTAAAAAGAAAAGGAGTACTTGTGGCACCTTAGAGACTAACAAATTTATTAGAGCATAAGCTTTCGTGAGCTACAGCTCACTTCATCGGATGCATCCGATGAAGTGAGCTGTAGCTCACGAAAGCTTATGCTCTAATAAATTTGTTAGTCGCTAAGGTGCCACAAGTACTCCTTTTCTTTTTGCGAATACAGACTAACACGGCTGCTACTCTGAAATATATCTAGACTGACACCTTAGACTGGGATTCTCAACCTTTTTCATTCTGAGCCCCTTCCCCCCTGCCAAGTGCTATAAAAACTCTATGGCCCACCTGTGCCACAACAATTGTTTTTCTGCATATAAAACCAGGGCCAGTGTTAGGGGGTAGCAACCACAGGGGGCCCTGCGAAGCTAAGTTGCTCAGGCTTCAGCCCCAAGTGTTGGGGCTTTGGCTTTCTGCCCTGGGCCCCAGAAGGTCTAATGCCAGCCCTGCTTGGTGGATCCCCTGAAACCTGCTCGCAGCCCCCCCGCAGTGGGCCCTGGACCACTGGTTGAGAACCACTGCCTTGGACAAGCCACAGATCTCTATGAATCTGCATGCCTCTTTCAGAGACATAGCTGCTCTTAGTCACAATTTTTTCTAGATTAAGGGTAAATAGTAGAAAGAGAAAGTTTTTAATATACAGACAGGCTTTTCCAATGTTGATTGGTAGAAATATAGAACCAGAGAATGGTTCAAATTTTATACCCAAATCTGCATTTTAGACACCTGTTGTTTGAGAGTGCTTAGATCCAGGGCTTCAACTTAGTCCCTGTAAAGTTAGCAGTGATTTATAAAATCTGGTTTTGGAACCAGATCTGTATTTGATCTGGTTCTGTTTTAGACAGGTTCTAATAGCATGCTTGTCAGTGTAGTATCTGAGCGCTTTCCGCTGCGCATTAAGAAACACTGACTAACATTTGTCACATGTTTGTTCTCTCCTCCTCTCTCAAAGGGGGAGCAATATGTGATGGGGAATGTTTTGTTTGGGATTTTTTAAAATAATATACATGTATAAATACACACACAGAGACATACACACATTGCTAGATACTTATGTTAGAAGGCAAGTTCAAAGAAATGCACCTTGCACTCAGAGTGGAAGATGGTGAGGTCTGTGATAGTCCTTAGTTCCTCTAGGAGTTCATTCCCCAGTCTTAGGCTGGCCCCCAAGAAATTTCTGTCTCCTGCACTGATAAGCTTTAGCTTTAGAATGGGAAGTTCCAGTGTGCTACAGAAGCAAAGTTCTTAACCACTTTTCCTCCTCCCAGAAGGTCTGAATTGGAGAACCTGACAAGTTTTGCAGTGGGTTATCTGAAAGCTGGGTTAACTAACTGCCTGAGGATTCCCCCTCGGTTGGGGGATATG
Source organism: Dermochelys coriacea (assembly GCF_009764565.3). Classification (NCBI taxonomy): domain Eukaryota; kingdom Metazoa; phylum Chordata; order Testudines; family Dermochelyidae; genus Dermochelys; species Dermochelys coriacea. Next base: position 5,457,419 of record NC_050080.1, read on the forward strand.
TGAGGGGGGAAAGTGAGAATTGTTAGGATATATACAGGTCTGTCTGGAAAGGCCTGTACTCTAAGAATTTAGGTGTATTCCTATCACTTGGCTAGTTACAGAGGTATAAAAGAATCAAAATCACTGTCGGCTGGCGTAAGGTCCTTCTCTTACCGTGACAGTCTGAAGCCCTGTGCTTAGGCTAAGGCCTTTGGCTAAGCAGCAGGGGCAGCCATAAGCTGTGAAACGACCGGTCACCTCCTCACGTTCCAAACTCGTCACATTGAAAGACGGTTCTATTGGGCTGTTAGGATACAATCCTGTCCCTGATAGTGCCTGTCGCCTCCAGAGAAAGGGAAGCGCCTAGAAGATGTAAAAGGAAACTTAGTTTGATAGCATCCTGTCTGGCAAGCACTCACTTATCAATAGCTGGGATGTGAAATCCTCATTTCTGTATTGTTTTGTCATTATAGTTCTCACTTTGCCATTGTTTGTCTGTATAATCTCTGTCTGGTTCTGTGATTGTTCCTGTCTGCTGTATAATTAATTTTGCTGGGTGTAAACTAATTAAGGTGGTGGGATATAATTGGTTACATAATCATGTTACAATATGTTAGGATTGGTTAGTTAAATTTCAGGAAAATGGTTGGTTAAGGTATAGCTAAGCAGAGCTCAAGTTTTACTATGTAGTCTGCAGTCAATCAGGAAGTGGGTGTGTGGGTGTGCGTGTGGGGGAAATGGGAACAGGGAATGGGGGTGAGGAAATTGGAATCATGTTTGGCTAAGGCAGGAATGGGAAGAGGGACATGGGTGTAAGGCTCTGTGGTGTCAGAGCTGGGAAGGGGGACACTAAGGAAGGAAACTGGAATCATGCTTGCTGGAAGTTCACCCCAATAAACATCGAATTGTTTGCACCTTTGGACTTCGGGTATTGTTGCTCTCTGTTCATGCGAGAAGGACCAGGGAAGTAAGTGGGTGAAGGAATAAGCCCCCTAAAAAAATGGCCAGGAGCTGCTACACCCAGTCAATCTCAGCAGCCATTGCTAGCTGACCCAAATTATAGTAGCTCTGAGGTTGCTCTTAGTTGTGTCTCAGGACCCAGTTAGTGCCCACAAGTTGTATGGGAGACTGAGGTAGTTTAAAGCCACCTCACAGCCAAGCCATTTCCAGTGAGCTCTGGGCACAAAAGGGCCAGTCCGGAGGTTCTGGCCATTCAAATGCATTATCTAACTGCCCATTTCTATGGAATGGAATCATAAGGAGATGATGAATTCAGACTAGAATCTGAATTTAAACTTTAATTAGGGTTAGAGAATAGAGCTGCAAAGATACTAAGTGAAACCTTGGCAATTGCCGTTATGCAGTTGCATGGAGTGCAAAGCTGCTCTTGTCCCCATGTGCATCTCCCCCAAAGATACATGACTAGTGCAGCTATCGACAACCCTATGTTGATAAATAGGAGCTATTTTTGCCTTGCATTGAAGACTCCCTGCTTTTGATACACTGTTGATTATAGGAGTGGGTGGTACATAGTTAGAAGACTCATTCTGTCCATGCAAGAATGCTTCTGTTTTCCAATCACTTTCTTATCCAGTAAATACACGTTTGTGCATTGCCTTTTTCATCATGGGTGGGTGGAATAACTTTTGTATTCCTCAGATTTCTGTGAGAAGCACTGTCAGTTACTTCAAATGTTCACAGACAAAAGGCTTTCCGGTACAATGCATGAGAGCATTCCTGAACCATAGTCAGTGATCCAGGAGGATGTGCCAGACTGACTCAGTTAATGTCAGTGTCTTGTATGCAGAGCATCTCAACTTGCATAACGGTGCAATGTAGTGGATACCAGTTGTGCAGAGACCATGTAGAGAAATCTGGCCATTATCTCATGCTTCTTAGCTCCCCTTCATGTTGGGACAATAGGGTCAGCTTTGTTAAAGGTGAAGCAAGAAGTTTCTGGTGAGACAAGATCCAAATTTAGGGTTCTGTTTCTCCCACAACAATCCCATCACTGTCATCTAAGAGAGTAATGTCCTATGTTTGCAACATAATTTTAGTGCTCATCACTGTGAATGGGGAAGTTAATGCAACTGAAATGAAAACCAGCCTCAGCACAAGAACCTTCCTTCAAAACGCTGAATAAAATCCACTGAGGATTGCAAATGTTCAGATTACTTCCCCCCCGCCCCAATTGTTATTGCTTTGCTTATTTTTTATGCCTCTGAGCTTCCTGAGTCTGGCCGGGGCTAGCAAAAGGAGTGCTGGAAACCAGGGCACAGTTTTGGGGGTATTTTCAGCTCCAGACCCCTGAAATATGGGACATTTCAAGAAAGGGTCCTTGTGGAAGGGACCCTGTCCTTGTGGAAGCTCTGTCCAACAGTTCAGCAGTCCACAAAGCCTAGACCTGCACTCTAGCCTCAGCATTAACACAAGCCAAATTCTTGGAGGCAGGAGCAATACCAACAGACATCTGTTGTGGTGACAACACCTGTTAGAAAACATTCCTGTATGTTATATGGAATACGGTGCACAATTCCAGTCACCCACGTTCAAGAAAGGTAAATTCAAATGGGAACAGGTGCAGAGAATGGCAACTAGGATTATCAGGGAAATGGAGAACCTATCTGACATGAGGAGACTCAAAGAGGTTGGCTTGTTTAGCCTAGCAAAGGGCAGGCTGAAAGGGGATATGGTTGACCAGGGGGGTAAATACTAGGGAAGGAGAAGAACTATTTAAGCTAGAGGATATGAGTCAGATATGATATGGATATGAGTCTGGATATGAGTCAGCAGTGTGCCCTTGTTGCCAAGAAGGCCAATGGCATTTTGGGTTGTATAAGTAGGGGCATAGCGAGCAGATCGAGGGACGTGATCGTTCCCCTCTATTCGACACTGGTGAGGCCTCATCTGGAGTACTGTGTCCAGTTTTGGGCCCCACACTACAGGAAGGATGTGGATAAATTGGAAAGAGTACAACGAAGGGCAACGAAAATGATTAGGGGTCTAGAGCACATGACTTATGAGGAGAGGCTGAGGGAGCTGGGATTGTTTAGTCTGCAGAAGAGAAGAATGAGGGGGGATTTGATAGCTGCTTTCAACTACCTGAAAGGGGGTTTCAAAGAGGATGGCTCTAGACTGTTCTCAATGGTAGCAGATGACAGAACGAGGAGTAATGGTCTCAAGTTGCAATGGGGGAGGTTTAGATTGGATATTAGGAAAAACTTTTTCACTAAGAGGGTGGTGAAACACTGGAATGCGTTACCTAGGGAGGTGGTAGAATCTCCTTCCTTAGAGGTTTTAAGGTCAGGCTTGACAAAGCCCTAGCTGGGATGATTAACTGGGACTTGGTCCTGCTTTGAGCAGGGGGTTGGACTAGATGACCTTCTGGGGTCCCTTCCAACCCTGATATTCTATGATTCTATGATTCTATGAGAGGACAATGTTGGCACAAGAACAAATGGGTATAAACTGGCCATGAATAAGTTTAGCCTGGAAATCAGAGGAGTGAGGTTTTGGAACAGCCTCCCAATAGGAGTAGGAAGGGCAAACAATTTCATGCTAGTTTTAAGATGGAGCTCACTGAATTTATTAACAGGATTATATGACAGGGTTGCCTATGATAGCCGTGCACTGGACTCAGTGACCCAGGATGACATTGGCAATCCTGTGTCCTGTGTAATAGGGACTCTAATTGTCAGTGGGTCTGTGTCCAGCCAGGCTCAGATCTTCCTCAGGTTTGAGAGATCCCTAATGATTCATGGCCACACCCAGTTAATTGATCTTTTCTGTTTGGCTCCTTTGCCTAATAATTGAAAAGGAATTAGGCATTTTGCATGCAAGCTGTTCCAGATATGAATATAATTGACGTTCACAGAAGTGTATGGATACATTATTTATTATCATGAAAAGTTTACAATGTATCTCAAGGTCCATTTTTTCCCTTTCTACATTGCTTGACAGAGGTCATTCTACTACACCTTGGAAAGTTCCCTCACGGTAGGCGATAATTTATATCCACTAATGAAGCCATAAACTGATGTCTAACTAATAAAGGTTGGGAAGAAACTTTCCCTGTAGGCAGGTTATTCCATAATTGCCTTCTGCAGGTTTCCTTTGAAGCAGCTGGGCTGTTGAGACTGGCTATTGGATTAATTTGATCATGATCTGAATTGGCATGGCAATAAATACGTTTTCCCCAGTCTCACTCCCAAGCTTTCATAGCCTGGCAGCACGTGAAATTTCCCTGTGTGATAGTGCTATTATAGATACTGGCACTGAGATCTGCTTCTGGGTCATGGTAACCCTTTCCTCATCCCCTTTGTGCTAGACCTAGCAACAGCTCTGCTTAACTCTGTGGTGTCTCTCTGTGAGGTATGTTTCCTTAGAGGTGGCAGAACTGCATTAGCATTCCTCGAGCATTCATTGGAGGCAGGATGCATGGACCTCCAGTACAGCTGGTCAAAAATGTGTCTGTTTTCAATGGAAATGTTCACGAGACAAAAATAAAATAAAAAATCCCAACCAGCTTGAACCTCCAGCCCTTGTTTTTGTGGATCAGCCCCTAGCAAGCGCAATTGCTTAAAATCCGGTAGCTTTTTGTCTGTCACAGCAGCATGCTGCCTCCCACTTTCCCTCCACCTCTGCCTAAAGTTAGAGCATGAAATGAATTAGTGGAACACCGGGCGTCACATGGTTTGCCGTGCCAGTCAGAAGCATGGGACAGGGAATGAGTTCACAGAACAAAGAGCGATGCCTTTTACCACTCTCAGCCTTCCTCCTAAATGAACGGCAAAAAATGAGCCATCAATCCAAGTAGCCATCCAGAGCCAGAGCAGAAGAATCAGACTGATTACTGACGAGGTGAGCATTCAGTGTCTGTCATTCATAGCACCTGGATGAAACATTGTGAAGAGTGGGAACGGTGATTTAGACAGCCATGAGGATTGGATTAGGAATTGGGATACCGAATATTTTAATTCTTGGTTTCTGGTCAAATCCATCCCAGATGATTTATTGTTTTATTTTGATTTGGAATCAATAAAAGGTCCCATTCACAGGCTTTGAGCACCTGACCAATTCTTTAAAATTACAAAACCCAAATGAAACACAATCAGTTCACACCTTTACCAAACAGGCTGTTCAGAGGCTGTGCATGTGCACTGAAGCAGCTGGGGGTGGATCAGGCAGTTTGTTTTCAATGCAAAGCAGTGGAGAGATGGAGGAAGTTCTTTGCTTAGTCTGGAGAGAGACTGTCTTTTACCAGGAAATGATATCTTTCAAAAAACTATCGGGGGGAAATCTTTAAAACCCCAACACAGCTTCTACAATAACTCGCAGATGTCAAGCAGTCCCCTAATGACAGAAAGGCAGCTGATAATAATTGCTCATGGTATTAAGAAGTTTGGATGAGGAATATATTATTAGTCTGAAAGCTTAAGTAGATGGAAGGGGAGAAAATCTCTTTATTCTGTGTTTTTTGATCATCTGAGTGATGGGCCCAATTCCTGGGTCCGTTCCAGCTGCTTTAGACTGCTCCTGTAGTGCAAAGCAACTGGAAATCCATCTTCAACAGCCCCCCGAGGAGTCTTGTTGGTATGTTAAGGGGCTAGTCCCAGCACAGTGGTACTATACTACCCACTCTCCTTGCTCTCATCGTAAGAGGTGTGGCAGGGTATCCCTGCAGCTCAGGGACCTCCAACTGCTAGAATGGCCCGAGACGGTTGGTGGTGGTGGGGAATTTAGGGCAGACCCAATGAGGTTTTAATTACTCTGTGGGCTGGGTCAACTTCCGGACAACCCCAGAGTTGAGGGAACACAAAAGGCATCTTAGACCTTTATCTTTTCATTGGTACGTAGATTCCGAAATAGCCTTTGCCACCACAGCTGGGTGTGCAATTGCTGGACAATAACAGGATAGAGGTCATGCAGACTAGTACAACTTAATACCTCTAGTTATCATTGTATTCATTCAACAAATGGCTTCTCAAGGTGGGTATCCATTGGAGGAAACACTTAGCCTTGGCTGCTCTTCTTGCCGTACCAGTGTGGAATGATTGCCAAATTGAAGTTGGGAAAGAATTATATCCTGCGGCACATGGGCTGGGACCATGAGGAGTTTTATTCACAAATTCATCGATTTTAAGGCCAGAAGGGACCATTATGATCATCTAGTCTGATCGCCTGCATAAACAGGACAGAGAACCTCATTCAATAATTTCTGCATCAAGCCCAGTAACTTCTATCTGAACTGTAGTGTGACTTTAAAATGACACCCAGTCTTGATCTAAAGACCTCAAATGATAGAGAATTTACCACATCCCTGGGTGAGTTGTTCCAATGGTCAGTTACCCTCACTGGTAAAAATTTGTGCCATTATTCCTAGTCTGAATTTCTCTAGCATCAGCTTCCAGCCATTGGCATGCTGTTTTCTGCTAGATTAGAGAGGTGCCCACTATCAGAAATCTCATCCCCATGCAGATATTTGTAGATTGTGATCAAGTCATCTGTTAACCTTCTCTTAGATAAACAAATGGAGCTTCTTTAATCTTTCATTGTAAGCAGGTTTTCAAGACCTCAAATCAGTCTTATAGCTCTTTTCTGGATTCTCTTAATTTCTTTCCAATTTGTCAACTTCCTGCTCTTTCCATTTCTGAAACACGGAGTAGGGGGTTATCGGTTAGGATCAAGTGAACACACATCACACAATTCAGTTCCATCAGCTGCTTGCATTGGGCATTGGTAGACAGTGATCTTTCCCTGGTTCTCGTTCTGTGTTTCTGGGACTTGATATAGTTATGTTCATAGCACATTACAAATATTAATTGAGCACTCCTCACAGCTATCGGTTGTAACAGACTTTGAATGATGTAGCTTTACACATTTATTGCTGCTCTCCACAAATAGTCCTCTGTCTGGACTTTTAAAAATCATATTATGGCTTCTGCCCTATAGTTCTCTCAGTTACAGTTTAGGATGAGCACTGTCTGGTGTCTCCATGCACAACATGTTCTGTTGTCGAGAAAGTAAGCCAGTGGGGAGGGAAGTGTATGTGTCAAGCCTTTCAGCACTGGTGTGAATACAAACACAGCTGCTGAAATGGGGCATGCATCCCAGGGGCACAACAAACCCAAGATGCCAGTGGCTGTTGGAGGGCTGTTAACCTTTGAAAGTCTCTCCAGCATTTGTTTGGAAAATTACTTTGTAAAGAACTTGAAACATTGTATTTTTAAATAGTTATTTTGTGGACACGGCTTGTATAATTTTGCACAGTGCAATATCACATCCCTTTGATGAATAGGGATAATTTCTGAGTGCAACCCCTCCTTTAGGAGGCAAACAGGAATGCATTGTTGGCAAAAGAGGACTGGCTTTCATTCTCCAGGGGAAAGGTTCTCCAAAGCACCAAAGGGAGGTGTTCTTCCCACTGACATTTATTTTTATATTTCTGTATCTCAGTTCTTTCATTAATGGAGCTTTCCATGTGATGCTCCCAAATACTAGTAACTGGATAACATTCTATGGCTGTGCTATTCAGGTCAGACTACATGATCTAATGGTTCCTTCTGCCCTTCAAATCTCTGACTCAACAATACTTTCTATGATAATCTCAATCTGAAATTTCTAGGGCAAAAGGGCCGTGGATGTTGGCTGGGAAAATCCTATCACACGAGTAGGGCCCTACCAAATTCATGGCCATGAAAAAGATGTCACGGGCTGTGAAAATTGGTCTCCCCTTGTGAAATTTGGTCTTCTGTGTGCTTTTACCCTATACGATACAGATTTCACAGGGGAAACCAGCGTTTCTCAAATTGGAGTCCTGACCCAAAAGAAAGTTGGGTCACGGGGGGGGTCATAAGGTTATTTTAGGGGGGTTGTGTATTTCCACCCTTACATCTGCACTGCTGTCAGAGCTGGGTGGCAGGAGAGTGGCGGCTGCTGGCCAGGTGTCCAGCTCTGAAGGCAGCTCCCCATCAGCAGCAGTGCAGAGGTAAGGGTGGCCATACCATACCAGGCCATCCTTATTTCTGCTCTGCTGCTGGTGGCGGCTCTGTCTTCAGAGCTGGGCTCCCGGCCGGCAGCTGCCATTCTTCAGCTGCCCAGCTCTGAAGGCAGCCCACCTCCTGCAGCAGTGCAGAAGTAAGGGTAGCAGTACCGCAACCCCCTCTACAATAACCTTGTGACCTCCCCCACCACAGCTCCTTTTTGGGTCAGGACCACTACAATTACAACACCGTGACATTTCAGATTTAAATAGCTGAAATAATGAAATTTACTATTTAAAAAATCCTATGGCCGTGAAATTGACCAGAATGGACTGTGAATTTGGTAGGGCCCTACACACAAGGCAAAACCAGTGAATTTTGTTGAAGGGGACATAAGAACTGGCTTATTGAAACAGACAAATAGTCCATTTTGTCTAGTGTCTTATCTTTTGATAGGGATCGATGCTAGACACTTCCAAGACTGTATCTCAGAAAGGAGTAAAACTCCCATATGAGTCGAATTGCGCAACATTATACCTTGGGGTGAAATTTCTCCCTTGATTCCAGTTAATGTCCTGAAGGATGAAGATTAATAATCCTCTTATTTTCTTGGTGGTATAGTTTCAGACAATATCCTTGTTTATATAAATATCTATTCCCTTTCTGGAAAATACTAAGGGCTACTCTGCACACAAACTTGCATTGAAAATAACTGAATTGGTTTGAATCCACACTTTGTGTTCTTTCAGTGCAAGTTTGAGTGTGAACCTTAGAATCATAGAATCATAGAATCATAGAATATCAGGGTTGGAAGGGACCCCAGAAGGTCATCTAGTCCAACCCCCCGCTCAAAGCAGGACCAAGTCCCAGTTAAATCATCCCAGCCAGGGCTTTGTCAAGCCTGACCTTAAAAACCTCTAAGGAAGGAGATTCTACCACCTCCCTAGGTAACGCATTCCAGTGTTTCACCACCCTCTTAGTGAAAAAGTTTTTCCTAATATCCAATCTAAACCTCCCCCATTGCAACTTGAGACCATTACGCCTCGTTCTGTCATCTGCTACCATTGAGAACAGTCTAGAGCCATCCTCTTTGAAACCCCCTTTCAGGTAGTTGAAAGCAGCTATCAAATCCCCCCTCATTCTTCTCTTCTGCAGACTAAACAATCCCAGCTCCCTCAGCCTCTCCTCATAAGTCATGTGCTCTAGACCCCTAATCATTTTTGTTGCCCTTCGTTGTACTCTTTCCAATTTATCCACATCCTTCCTGTAGTGTGGGGCCCAAAACTGGACACAGTACTCCAGATGAGGCCTCACCAGTGTCGAATAGAGGGGAACGATCACGTCCCTCGATCTGCTCGCTATGCCCCTACTTATACATCCCAAAATGCCATTGGCCTTCTTGGCAAAAAGGGCACACTGCTGACTCATATCCAGCTTCTCGTCCACTGTCACCCCTAGGTCCTTTTCCGCAGAACTGCTGCCGAGCCATTCGGTCCCTAGTCTGTAGCGGTGCATTGGATTCTTCCATCCTAAGTGCAGGACCCTGCACTTATCCTTATTGAACCTCATTAGATTTCTTTTGGCCCAATCTTCCAATTTGTCTAGGTCCTTCTGTATCCTATCCCTCCCCTCCAGCGTATCTACCACTCCTCCCAGTTTAGTATCATCCGCAAATTTGCTGAGAGTGCAATCCACACCATCCTCCAGATCATTTATGAAGATATTGAACAAAACGGGCCCCAGGACCGACCCCTGGGGCACTCCACTTGACACCGGCTGCCAACTAGACATGGAGCCATTGATCACTACCCGTTGAGCCCGACAATCTAGCCAGCTTTCTACCCACCTTATAGTGCATTCATCCAGCCCATACTTCCTTAACTTGCTGACAAGAATGCTGTGGGAGACCGTGTCAAAAGCTTTGCTAAAGTCAAGAAACAATACATCCACTGCTTTCCCTTCATCCACAGAACCAGTAATCTCATCATAAAAGGCGATTAGATTAGTCAGGCATGACCTTCCCTTGGTGAATCCATGCTGACTGTTCCTGATCACTTTCCTCTCCTCTAAGTGCTTCAGGATTGATTCTTTGAGGACCTGCTCCATGATTTTTCCAGGGACTGAGGTGAGGCTGACCGGCCTGTAGTTCCCAGGATCCTCCTTCTTCCCTTTTTTAAAGATGGGCACTACATTAGCCTTTTTCCAGTCATCCGGGACTTCCCCCGTTCGCCACGAGTTTTCAAAGATAATGGCCAAGGGCTCTGCAATCACAGCCGCCAATTCCCTCAGCACTCTCGGATGCAATTCGTCCGGCCCCATGGACTTGTGCACGTCCAGCTTTTCTAAATAGTCCCTAACCACCTCTATCTCTACAGAGGGCTGGCCATCTCTTCCCCATTTTGTGTTGCCCAGCACAGCAGTCTGGGAGCTGACCTTGTTAGTGAAAACAGAGGCAAAAAAAGCATTGAGTACATTAGCTTTTTCCACATCCTCTGTCACTAGCTTGCCTCCCTCATTCAGTAAGGGGCCCACACTTTCCTTGGCTTTCTTCTTGTTGCCAACATACCTGAAGAAACCCTTCTTGTTACTCTTGACATCTCTTGCTAGCTGCAGCTCCAGGTGCGATTTGGCCCTCCTGATATCTTTCCTACATGCCCGAGCAATATTTTATACTCTTCCCTGGTCATATGTCCAACCTTCCACTTCTTGTAAGCTTCTTTTTTATGTTTAAGATCCGCTAGGATTTCACCATTAAGCCAAGCTGGTCGCCTGCCATATTTACTATTCTTTCGACTCATCGGGATGGTTTGTCCCTGTAACCTCAACAGGGATTCCTTGAAATACAGCCAGCTCTCCTGGACTCCCTTCCCTTTCATGTTAGTCCCCCAGGGGATCCTGGCCATCTGTTCCCTGAGGGAGTCAAAGTCTGCTTTCCTGAAGTCCAGGGTCCGTATCCTGCTGCTTACCTTTCTTCCCTGCGTCAGGATCCTGAACTCAACCAACTCATGGTCACTGCCTCCCAGATTCCCATCCACTTTTGCTTCCCCCACTAATTCTACCCGGTTTGTGAGCAGCAGGTCAAGAAAAGCGCTCCCCCTAGTTGGCTCCCCTAGCACTTGCACCAGGAAATTGTCCCCTACGCTTTCCAAAAACTTCCTGGATTGTCTATGCACCGCTGTATTGCTCTCCCAGCAGATATCAGGAAAATTAAAGTCACCCATGAGAATCAGGGCATGCGATCTAGTAGCTTCCGTGAGTTGCCGGAAGAAAGCCTCATCCACCTCATCCCCCTGGTCCGGTGGTCTATAGCAGACTCCCACCATGACATCACTCTTGTTGCACACACTTCTAAACTTAATCCAGAGACACTCAGGTTTTTCCACAGTTTCGTACCGGAGCTCTGAGCAGTCATACTGCTCCCTTACATACAGTGCTACTCCCCCACCTTTTCTGCCCTGCCTGTCCTTCCTGAACAGTTTATAACCATCCATGACTGTACTCCAGTCATGTGAGTTATCCCACCAAGTCTCTGTTATTCCAATCACGTCATAATTCCTTGACATCACCAGGACCTCCAGTTCTCCCTGCTTGTTTCCAAGGCTTTGTGCATTTGTATATAAGCACTTGAGATAACCTGTTGATCGCCCCTCATTCCCAGTATGAGGCAGGAGCCCTCCCCTCACAGACCTTCCTGCCTGTGCTTCCTCCCGGTATCCCGCTTTCCCACTTACCTCAGGGCTTTGGTCTCCTTCCCCCGGTGAACCTAGTTTAAAGCCCTCCTCACTAGGTTAGCCAGCCTGCTGGCAAAGATGTTCTTCCCTCTCTTCGTAAGATGGAGCCCGTCTCTGCCCAGCACTCCTCCTTCATGGAACACCATCCCATGGTCAAAGAATCCAAAGCCTTCTCTCCGACACCACCTGCGTAGCCATTCGTTGACCTCCACGATTCGACGGTCCCTACCCAGGCCTTTCCTTCCACGGGGAGGATGGACGAGAACACCACTTGCGCCTCCAACTCCTTTATCCTTCTTCCCAGAGCCACGTAGTCCGCAGTGATCCGCTCAAGGTCATTCTTGGCAGTATCATTGGTGCCCACGTGGAGAAGCAGGAAGGGGTAGCGATCCGAGGGCTTGATGAGTCTCGGCAGTCTCTCCGTCACATCACGAATCTTAGCCCCTGGCAAGCAGCAGACTTCTCGGTTTTCCCGGTCAGGGCGGCAGATAGATGACTCAGTCCCCCGGAGGAGAGAGTCCCCGACCACCACCACCCGCCTTCTCCTCTTGGGAGTGGTGGTCGTGGAACCCCCAACCTCAGGACATCGCATCTCATGCCTCCCAACCAGCGGAGTCTCCTTCCGCTTTCTCCCCCCAGACATATCATCTGGTCCACTCTCCGCATTGGTACCTGTGGAGAGAACATGAAAGCGGTTAGTTACCTGTGTCTGTGTTACTGGAACCCGGACATTCCGCTTACCTCTTCTGGAGGTCACATGTTGCCAAGCTTCTTCACTGGCCTCTTGGCTCCTCTGTGCAACCTGCTCTATATCTTTAGAGCTTTGTGCCCCTAGAAGGCTATCCTGAGTTTGGTCCAGAAAATCCTCAGTCTCTCGTATACAACGCAGGGTCGTTACCTGTTGCTCCAGACCTTCAATCTTTTCTTCCAATATGGAGACCAGCTTGCACTTTGTACAGACAAAGTCGCTTCTGTCCTGTGGAAGAAAGACAAACATGGCACATCCAGTGCAGGTCACAACAGCTGAATCCCCCCCTTCCATATCACCTACCTACTATGAGCTTCCTCAGAGACGTTGGCAAGATGTAAGCCTCACTGGGCTCACTCCAGGCGAACTCCCAGGCAAACTCCTGCTGTGAGCTGCTCTGCTGTCCCCGCTGCTCCGCTGCCGCTCAGCTGGTTCGCGAGGCTCTGGCTATTTTTAAACAGCCAGGCTTCCCTGACGCAAACACACAGACACCCTAATGCCCGCCCCCTGCAGGCTAGCAGCCAATCAGACACTCACTCAGGCTCTCTCCCTGCCCTCCCTTCTTGCAAAATGAAAGTGTCCTATTTTGATTTAGTGTCATTTGGTTTAAAGTGTTTTACACCAAGTTAGTTATTTTGGTACGATTTTGTAAGGGTAGAACATCCCTAAGCCAATTGGCTTCGTACCTCAGGAAGTGTATTCCACACAGTAAAAATATATATATTCCATCCTAAATTCACTGCCTTTTATTTTTTTTCTGAGCCTTCTGATTCTTGTCTTTTGGGAAAGGGTTAAGCAAGACTGTCATGGATCTTATCTAACTCATTCATACTTTTCAGAGACCACTCACTTTTTATTATAGTCTTTTCACCATTTTAACTCAACAAGCATTGTCATTTCTGCCAATGCAATTTTGCTACTTTCCCCCAGAATGCCCTGGTTCCACCCTTTCATCCTTTGCCACAGAGTTCCAAGAGGAGAGGGCCCAGTACACCGTGGAGTTTATTGCAGTGGTTGATCCTCACCTCGTAAGAATGGAGAATGAAGGCAATTTAAAATCCCCAGATAACCTCTGAAACTCCTTTGAAACCCACAATTTTGCAATCAGGTCTTTGCTTTCCCATTATCAAATGAAATATCACTTGACCCAGATTTGCCATTTCACAGAATTACCTGTGCTTTTTGGGATAATACACTCCATGGTTCTCCTAATTGTATATCATTATAACCCCCATTCACTCACTGCTGTTCAAAGCTGCTGTCTTCTGCTGAAAGTTAGCATGATAAGGGCCAACTCTGATGGATACACCTGGCCTTCAAGAGTCTCTGTAGCACTGTGCTGTGTCATCTTGGGAGGAATCTAATCCAACATTATTCCCAATGACAAGATTTTGGATCCAGACTGCTTCACATCCAAAAAGAGATTGATTCCATACTTGGAAAGTAAACCATACTCAAGCTTGCAGACATTTGGCTGTGATTTTAAGGGATCTCTTAACAATTGTGGGCATGTTTGGGGCTTGTATGAATGACAGTCTGGCAGCTACAGTTGGGCAAGCGAAAAATATCATTGCATATTTAGTCCCATTTATCAGCTCACAGTTCATTCACAAAGGAGACTAGTTTCTATGAGTCTAATCACCAGTGATAGTTATTCAATGAATGAACATAGCGTCTGCAAACAAGTTTCATCCTATGAGCTGTTCATGAGCGGCTCACTAGGCCTCTAAAGGGAGAAAAAGGGTTGTGGCAAATTCAGAAGTACTGAATTCCAAGTGGAAACTAAAGCCAAACTCAGAACTCATTTCCTAATTTAAGCTTTGTCATCACTGAGCCACAGTGAAGTTCGATGGTAGAAGCGCTCCTAGATCGTCACTTCTAGTCCAGCACTCATGCAAATCCCAGTTGGGCTGCTAAATCCATCTGCACAAGGAGAGAGGTTTTCTAATTATTTTGTGCATTGAAGGGTTCAGTTATTAGAATCTGGACAGAATATCATGAACACAGACAAGGACTGTCATCCTCAAACTTTAACTGTCACTCAAGTGCAGTCTGCTGGTCAGTCCTGAAGTTATTTTCCAGCTGCCTTCTCTTCTCAGGAGTGATAGATGTGTCTAGTGGGGGCTGATAATTGAAATTGATTTGGTTGATTTCCTGAGTGACATGAACTATTTCTTTTGTCAGGTTGTGGAGGGGGAGAAATGGTTAGAAAATCAGATGAACTGGCACACAATTAAAAAAAATCTATGCATATTTTAGGCTGCCTGTTATTTATTTATTTTCATGTTTTAGAAATGTCTGAATTATCATTATAGGATCATGGTTGTCACCGTGCCTCAGTGAGTCACAGCTGAGAATACCAGATTCAGGACAAACTGCTGCGAAATAGGGCAGACTCACCCTAAACTGGTGGTTTTTCTACCATTAGATATACCAAGCCAGTAACAAAAGTAAACTGCTGTCTCACCACACTGGTTAACAAGAAGTCAAGAATGCAGTTGCCTTGGGCATTCCAGCACTTATTTTACCACCCAGACACTAGACTTTATGTTGAGCGGTTATTGAAAAATATTTAATCAAAAAAGGGTTCTTCTGATCTCAAGAGATCAGCCACATAGCCAGGTCAATATATAACTCAGATCTTACCCAATGGTCAAACTGTTGCCAATTCTTTGATAGCTACAATATAAGAGAAAAGAAATAGAGAGTTAAAAAGGCTAAAGCATTCATGCACATACAAACATTGCAAAGTTCTTGTGTCAGGTTTGAAGCAGTGATGGAATAAACTGCTAATCTGCAAAAAGTCCCTCTGGAATTACCCAGACAGAGTGGGGTTCATTAGTCCTTGTTTAGAGCTTCCTTGTTAGAAATCTAGTCCAGAGAAATGAAGCAGGAAATGAAGACAAAATGGAGATGTTTCCAGCAGGGTCTTTTATATCCTCTTCCATGTGGATGGAAGTTTACCGTCCCCAAAAAAGCCCCCAGTACAGTTTGTGGAAAAGTACAGAAAGAAGATGGAGTCCAGGGTCACATGAGCCAGTCACATCAATGACCTACGTGGTCATATTTCAATCATATAGCATCACAATGGCACATAGTTTTTCTTCATTTATCCATTTCTGACCAAAACGCAAACCCACTCTCTAAAATATCTCTGGTAACATAGAATCATAGAATTGTAGGATTAGAAGGACTTCAAGAGGTCATCCAGTCTATCCCCCTGGGCTGAGGCAAGATAACGTGTACCTAGACCATCCCTTACAGGTGATTGTCTAACCTGTTTTTAAAAACTTCCAGTGACAGGGACTCCACAACCTCTCTAGATGAGCTGTTCCAGGGCTTAACTATCCTTATAGTTAGAATATTTTTCCTAATATCTAATCTAAATCTCCCTTGTTGAAAACTAAACTGATTTCTTCTTGTTCTACCCTCAATTGATCACTATCCTCTTTATAATAACCTCTTTGCTAACATGGTTATTTGTGTGCACCCACCCACAACGTTCAACTTGCTACTTTTTCCTCTAACCCAGCAGAGAATACCATTCTTCTGGATTTAATGGCATTCCAGGTGCTACTGTAGAAGTCATTAGACAAACTAGAGAGTTAAGACTGGAGCCATTTCATGGGCTCAAGTGAGAATATTTTTTCAAGTGCAAGCTGATACTTTTGACAACCAGTTACGACATGAACTTCAGTGCCAAGGAAGAGGGGATGTTTTAATACTGTTAGTATCTTCTGCTCCTCTTTCCTCTCTACTCCCACCCCAACTACTTGCCTGGGAAGGGGAAGTATGGGGTGAGTAGCTGCTGCTCTGCCATTCATGGTTGCATTCCTAATCTGAGAAGGCTAAGCTGTGTTCCGTGTATTGTGCGCAAGGGAATAACATGAAAGGACTCAATGCTTGTAAAACTAAACTGGCTTTTTCTTAAGATGCCCATGCAGAGCTCCTGCAAATGGAGCTAGTATTCTAGCCATGTGCTCACAGGCTGATTCCCCTCCTACCGCCTGTGCTCCTCCCTCCAGGTTCCATGCAGGTTGCTACGGAAGGATCAAAGGGGGCTCTACTTCTTCTTATGCCCCTACATGACTGAGCAAAGGCTGCGACAATCTAATCTCTTAGGTTAGTTCGTTTTCCTTTCTTTTCCCTTTGTAGTAGAGATGGGCTACAGCCAGCTGTTTAGCTGTTCAGCCTTACAAACAGATCCACCCTTCCCCAAATGTTGTGTCCCCTTCGTGTCTGTCTCCACTTTCCAGAACATTAGGTGACTAAGTCAGCATGACACAATGCGGCTGCACCACTCAATAGAACAAGGGCAAATTCATCAGTAGGAGTGAAAATTGGATTTTGGGTAGCCAAATTTGATCTGTGCTGTGCTCTTGCAAGCAGTATGGCAAGAAAGCAAATCCCACTGTATTTATCCCCCATTAGCTAATTCCTAGTGATCGACAAACCTCATTAACAGGAAAGAGATTTGGAACAAGGACGAGGTTTAACCCGCCCCCAAAAACACTTTGTTGCATAGTTCATCAGTCAATTTTATCTTACTTTAGCCTGCAGGCATTTGCCATGGGTGCATCCTGCTCTTGGCCCCCATTCTAATCACCCCCAAACCTTTGGGACTGGATGAACAGCTCAAGCTTTTCCTTTCATTTATTTCTCCTAAGTCCTTTTGCAGACAGCATTGAGAAAGCACATTTCACACAAGTGTCCCCTCTTCTGCATTATCTTTCCATCTTATTGTGTGGGAGCACTCAACCATTATGCCTTCCACTTTCTTTGTAACCAGACTGCTGTCTCCCAGAAACCATAGAACTAAACAGAAGAAACCAATCTGCAACAAGTCAGTACGTATTGGCACCAGCGATAACTGAAGAAAATATGGCAGATGCTATCTTTGCTTAACAATGTCCCTAGAGCTCAACTTTAGTTAGGTGTCCTTGCTGATAATCGACAGGGAATTGAAGGCACAAAGCTGGGCAAATTCCTTTCCCCTTAGCAAAAGAAGAAAGCCAGATTATGTAAACATCCCCAAAGCAATTTCCTTAATCTGTTTGTGTCTTGTCTGAACATAAGGTCAGAGCCTCAGCTGGTGTAATGACTTCAATGGAGCTTTGAAGATTTATGACAGTGGAGAATCTGACCCAGGAAACCCAACTTGGAAATTAAAAATTCCTTCCCATTTTCTGGCAGCGCAACAGGCTGAGTTGTTATTTCTTTTACTTGGGCCTACAGGTGCATTCGCAGTCACCCTACATCATGTACCATGGACAGTCACCTGTGGTTTAATCTCTTGAAGTTCCCATTTCTGCCTTTATTTGGCTTTAGATAAAGTGAGACAGCTGGTAAATGTTACCCCATTTAAGTAGTGTTCATTAGTGCAGAAGTAGTGGCCCTAGGGTTCAGCTAGTGCCACTCTCACCTTGGGGAATGGAAATGTTGGCTTCACATATTTCAGGAGTTAGGCCTACAACCTTTCTGGTCTATTACAGGGTGGCACTGTGAGAGCTGCCGTCCTCGGGGATGATATGTGAAACCACCAATGTCTCGCTGCTTTTCTCAGGGGGGTTAGATGGCTGTTAAAGACCCCATGGATCTTTTTGTACAACTGCCGAGGGCCTTGGATCTTGGCACAACACCACCCTTCATAAAAACAGCATCATTGTGTGAGGTTTTGCTGGGCAGTATAGCTACTCCCTGGGTCTGTAGAGTCATTGTACTACTCGTATATGCATCGCGACTTAAATATGAAAAGGAGGTATAGACTACATGATTCTGCTAGAACAGTGGTTCTCAAACATTTTTTTTCGCAGACCACTTGAAAATTGCCAAGGGTCTCGGCAGACCACTTAATGCCCCACATACCATTGCTGAGTCATTTGGGGGGCAGATTTTTAAAATTATATGTGTCAGTACAGCTTCACATGCCTAATCTATATGCACAAGCAAGTGCTGGAGTAAGAGGAAACGGGGCTTGGCGGGGAAGGAACACAGCTTCCCTACCTCTGCTAAAAAGTGGAGTAAGTGCTCTCACATCTCTGCCTTGGTGTGGGTAAGCTGGGCTCCCTCACATTTCCTCGCCTCCTTGGCTAGTGCCAAGGGGAGCTCCCCCTGCTATTTCAACCTCCTTAAACCTCTGTGCATAAAGACGCAGTGTGCTCATACAGATCAGGTATCTGTTTATTGCACATGGGGGCAGATACAGTATGATCCTGGTTGGACACGGATGGGGGTCAGATCCTCAACTAATTGAAATCAGCCCAGCTGCATTGACTTCAGTTGGGCTATGCTGATCTATGCTAGCTGAGGCTCTTACTTTATGTGTGTAAATACTTGATTTTTGCACGCACACTGGGTATTTGCTCATGCGAGTTCGACACCTACCCAGCCTTGCAAATCTTGTTCTTTGTCTCTAAACTATATACAGGAGCAGTCTACTTTAAAACAGGATTGTCAAGGTTCCTTCCCCACTCTGAACTCTAGAGTACAGCTATGGGGACCTGCATGAAAGACCCCCTAAGCTTATTCTTACCAGCTTAGGTTAAAAACTTCCCCGAGGTACAAACTTTGCCTTGTCCTTGAACAGTATGCTGCCATCACCAAGCGTTTTAAACAAAGAACAGGGAAAGAGACCATTTTGAGACATCTTCCCCCCAAAATATCCCCCCCCACCCTACACCCCCTTTCTTGTGGAAGGCTGATAATAATCCTCACCAATTGGTACAGGTGAACACAAACGCAAACCCTTGGATCTTAAAAACAATTAAAAAATCAATCAGGTTCTTAAAAGAAGAATTTTAATTAAAGAAAAGGTAAAAGAATCACCTCTGTAAAATCAGGATGATAAATACTTTACAGGGTAATCAGATTCAAAATATAGAGAATCCCTCTAGGTAAAACCTTAAGTTACAAAAAAGACTCAAAAACAGGAATACACATTCCCTCCAGCACAGCTTATTTTACAAGCCATTAAACAAAAGAAAATCTAATGCATTTTCTAGCTAGATTACTTACTAACTTTACAGGAGTTGTAAGGCTGCATTCCTGATCTGTTCCCGCCAAAAGCATCACACAGACAGACAAAACCCTTTGTCTCCTCCCCCTCCAGATTTGAAAGTATCTTATCCCCTCATTGGTCATTTTGGGTCAGGTGCCAGAGAGGTTACCTTAACTTCTTAACCCTTTACAGGTGAAAGGATTTTGCCTCTGGCCAGGAGGGATTTTATAGCACTGTATACAGAAAGGTGGTTACCCTTCCCTTTATATTTATGACAAGGATTTTATTCTTAAGCAGACAACTCACGATTCTGATGATACATAAAGTCTGCACAGAAGCAAATCATCCTGAACTGGTTCAGTCTCCCATCATGGAAATTTCAGTGTGATAGGTACCTGTTGCTCATTAACTGTGGAATGCAATCTGGTAGATCATTGTTATCAGGCACTCTCCTGACCCTTGCTGGGACTTAAGTCCTCTTTAGGACCATGCACCTGAGTTCAGATTTGTGGCTGCATGCCCAGACTATCTATCTTGCTTCATCTGTTCTTCTGGCTTGCCAATGCTGGTTGTTTAAGTAACACTTACTCTCTCCTTCTGTGATACCAGGGATGAATCCCACTCCAGATGGTTATAAAGGTCAACAGGAACTTATGCAGAGCTTATGTACATTGGGCAAACTGTCTCCCAGTTGGCATTAACTAAAATACCTGCCTATACAACACAGCATTCCAATGCAGCTGGCCATTACTGGCAGCTGCAGAATGTGAAGCTGTCAGACACAACACAGTTCTCTCTCCTCTAACATCATTCTCCCATATGGTCAGGTAGTTATTTTCACGGCACAATGTCAATACAGCAGGACTAGACTCTGCTTTACAGAAAAATGTGCCCTGAATTGTACATCCATAGATCACAAGCAAAATCTGTTAAGTTTCTGCCATAAACATCTGCTGTCATGAAGTCTGCTAATTGCACATGGGCAATTGATTTTTTGCCTAATTAGAACTAATTTGATTCTTTTCCTGCTTATAAAACCACTCAAATCAGTGGGAGTTTTGCTGTAGACTTCAATGTGATCAGAACTGGGCCCATAAAGAATCTCTCTAATTGCGTTGGCAAATCTAATGCAGTCTCATTGTCTCACTATTTTTTCCCCTTATAACACACATTTAAAATGACAGCAAACAAGAACAGGAATTAAAGAATTATCCTCCAGTCTTGAATGATTTCTAGTTTTATACCCACTGTGTATCTGGCTGCCAGTTAAAGTCTTTCATTAAAAAGACAAACACAGAATGTGTAGCGCCAAAAGAAACAACACATGGTAGGCATGTTTTCTCAGTAATCAGAACAGACTGTGATGAAAGACAGAGGATAGAATTAGGAAACCCTATGAGCAATGGACCAAGTATGAAGAATGGAATGGTAATTATTTCAGTGGACTTGACTTAACTTTTTGGATTGAAATTTATTCTTTTCGAACAGTAAGAAAAATGTAAACCAAACCAAACCCCCTTTCTGCATTTCATGAGGGGGAAGGAAATGCAGCTGCTATTGTTGTTTATTGATGAACCAATGGTGAGAGACAAATGTGGCTAATGTTACCTATGTGAGTAGCCCCATTTAAGTTGATGGGACCACTCAAGTGAGTAAAGTTATGCACGTGTGCATTTGTAGGTATGCGGCTTACATCTGTGATACCCTGATATGTAGAAAAGCTATTTTATAATAAATATTGGAATTTTCCTTCTTTCTTTCTCCTTCCAGTTGTTGAACAGAGCTATGAAACTATATTTGTTCTATTTCATCCTAGACTACTGTCAGTCTGAATGTCTGATATCTTAAGAACCATCAGGGTTTAGGAACATCTATGACATCTCAGTAGAGGACGGGCACTCCAGGCCTTAAGTGACAGAAACACTTGGATCTACCCCAGCAAGCACAGATTTTAAAATTCTCGCCACCCTAATATATATAGCCAAGCAATTTTAAATGGCCTCAGTAGGCTCTCGAATTAAACTGGTATAGATAATAAAAACAAAAAGGAAATAATCCACCACAAGGGGATAAATAAGAAAACTTGATGGCAACCCTTTCTGAAAAGCATGTGAAAATTTTGATTAGATGGATATCAACAAGAGGGTTTTGTATCTTCCTTCCTTGAAAAATGTAGATATATCTATAAACACATTATAGGCCTGCTGCTGATTTGATATGACATGATTTTAGACTACTGAAAGTGAGAAAAAGAGATTGTTTAATCCCCAGGTGTATACCTCCTCAAGACAGAGTTCTTGACTATAGATGCAATTTTGCTGTTAGATACAGACATAAATAGAATCCTTTCCAGCCTGAGATGTTAGGTGAATTGGATTAGCTGTATATTATAGGATATTCAGATGAACCAAGGAAAGCGCCATGTGTCCATTTATTTGTTAGGAAGATGCTAATGTCTCCATCCACCTCTCTGTCTATGGGTTTGATTCAGCGGGACTTTTTCCTGGGTATGCTCGCTGGTCCACTAGAAAGCTCTTGGGCTTCATCACTGTGGAAACTAATTAGGATAGTTAGTGATTAATGAAACCTAGTCCCCTTCTTCAACACCTGTGCAATGCACATTATAATATACAGGAAGAGGCTGCAAAATAGAGACTGTTCTTTTAAAATGTGGCCTGGAGTAACACAGGCAACCTGGCTTCCCATGCAGAATGGATGAAAAAAATACCAATTCCAGCAATTTTCAAACCAGTGCAGCACGGCCATTTGGAATCATCTGCATAATTCAGTCCTGCCTTCACTACCCATGAATAATGCTGTCATCTCAAGTTTATGTGCCAGTAAAACCGAGAGAGCACCACATTCTACGGCAAGACTGCTACTGATGTGGTGTCTCCATATCCGCAGCGGTGCTGTGAAGGCTTAGAGTGACCAGGCGGCTCCGGTCAGTACTGCTGACTAGGTTATTGATTATCTGGTTGGTGGCACCGTGCAGTGGCTCTGGCAGACACCCTGCTAGCCTGCGCGCCAAGCAGCTCCTGGGAAGCAGCCAGCATGTCTCCGCTCCGGCTCCTATGTGTAGGGGAAGCCAGGGGGCTCTGCACACTGCTCCCGTCCCAAGTGCCAGCCCCCGCAGCTCCCATTGGCTGGGAACCATGGCCAATGGGAGCTGCGGGGGCAGTTCCTGCGCACGGGGCAGTGTGCAGAGCTGCCTGGCCGCGCCTCCGCATAGGAGCCTGAGCAGGGACATGCCGCTGCTTCGAGGAGCTGCTTGAGGTAAGCACTGTCCAAAGCCTGCACACCTGACCCCCTCCCAGGCCCCAACCCCCTGCCCCAGCCCTGATCCGCCCTCCCAGCCTCTGAACCCCTCGATCCCAGCCTGAAGCACCCCAAACCTCTCATCCTCAGCCCCACCCCAGAGCCCTCACCCCCAGCCAGAGCCCTTACCCCCTCCTGCACCCCAACTTCCTGCCCCAGCCCAGAGTCCCCTACCACACTCTGAACCCCTCATTTCTGACCCCAGCCCAGAGCCTATACCTCCTCCCACACCCCAACCCCCTGCCTCATCCCAGAGCTCCCTCCCATACTCTGAACTCCCCAGCCTAGAGCCCCTCCTGCACCCCAAACCCCTCTTCCTTGGCCGCACCCCAGAGCCTGCACCCCCAGTGGAAGCCCTCATCCCCTCTTGCATCCCAACTCCCTGCCTCAGCCTGGAGCTCCCTCTTGCACTCTGAACTCCTAATTTCTGGCCCCACTCTGAAGCCCTCACCCCCCCCATCCCGAGCCCTCACCCCCTCCTGAACCCCAGTCCCCGAGCCAACCAGGCAAAAATGAGTGAGTGAGTGAGGGTGGGGAGAGTGAGTGACAGAGGGAGGGGGGATGGAGTGAGCAGGGGCAGGGCCTCAAAGAAGGGGCAGGGCATGGGTGGGCCTATGAGGAGGGGCAGGGCAGGGGGTGAGGCAAGTGTGCTTATCATAGAATCATAGAATCATAGAATATCAGGGTTGGAAGGGACCCCAGAAGGTCATCTAGTCCAACCCCCTGCTCAAAGCAGGACCAAGTCCCAGTTAAATCATCCCAGCCAGGGCTTTGTCAAGCCTGACCTTAAAAACCTCTAAGGAAGGAGATTCTACCACCTCCCTAGGTAACGCATTCCAGTGTTTCACCACCCTCTTAGTGAAAAAGTTTTTCCTAATATCCAATCTAAACCTCCCCCATTGCAACTTGAGACCATTACTCCTCGTTCTGTCATCTGCTACCATTGAGAACAGTCTAGAGCCATCCTCTTTGAAACCCCCTTTCAGGTAGTTGAAAGCAGCTATCAAATCCCCCCTCATTCTTCTCTTCTGCAGACTAAACAATCCCAGCTCCCTCAGCCTCTCCTCATAAGTCATGTGCTCTAGACCCCTAATCATTTTTGTTGCCCTTCGTTGTACTCTTTCCAATTTATCCACATCCTTCCTGTAGTGTGGGGCCCAAAACTGGACACAGTACTCCAGATGAGGCCTCACCAGTGTCGAATAGAGGGGAACGATCACGTCCCTCGATCTGCTCGCTATGCCCCTACTTATACAACCCAAAATGCCATTGGCCTTCTTGGCAACAAGGGCACACTGCTGACTCATATCCAGCTTCTCGTCCACTGTCACCCCTAGGTCCTTTTCCGCAGAACTGCTGCCGAGCCATTCGGTCCCTAGTCTGTAGCGGTGCATTGGATTCTTCCATCCTAAGTGCAGGACCTTGCATTTATCCTTATTGAACCTCATTAGATTTCTTTTGGCCCAATCCTCCAATTTGTCTAGGTCCTTCTGTATCCTATCCCTCCCCTCCAGCGTATCTACCACTCCTCCCAGTTTAGTATCATCCGCAAATTTGCTGAGAGTGCTTGGTTTTGTGCGAGTAGAAACTTGGCAACTGTTTAAGGCTGACCCTGTCTCAGAGCCCTAAGTGGCTAGGGGATTGGCCAGAACCCTATCTGATTACAGAGCTAGCAGAAAATCCCGCCCCTACTTCCCAGGCCAGCTCTCATCTGATGGAGGACAGGACTGCCATTTGAGAAGGGACTGGACAGGGCATGTGGCGCTGCTGTTGCCCCAGCTGTGGGCGCACAGCAGGGGAAGTTGAGGGTTTGCTCTCAGGGTGGGGGGCCAGGCCCAGGGATCAGCCTGGTTCTGTGGCTACTGTTCGTTTGTAGCGCATGTGAGAATCAACCAGAGGCCAGAGGGAAGGACGTGCCCTGGGTGGGGGGACTGATGTTAAGGCTAAAGGTACCACAGAGCACTCTTCATACGTGTCGCAGAGTCTCTGGCAGAAATTTCACTTCCTTCTTGGTTGTGCTGTGATCTAGTTGTGTGCCTAGCGGTTACACTCCACCCCAGAGGTGGCTGCATGTTAACAGTTGACTGAATCATTAATATATTTTGTGAAATATTTTAGGATGCATCAGGATGAAAGGAGGAACATGAATATTGGACAATACTGTTAGTACATATCACACATTTGAAGAATATGTCTTTTTTATCCATTGTGTTTGTACTGAACCTCAATGAATCACCTAGGTACCATTCTCTTAGTTATAATATAGGGAACTGCAAGTTACAAACAACATAAAGAGCAAACACAGGCATTCTGGTTCAGGCACTTCGAAGATGGAGAGATTCCTATCTATACCCCATACATACCCCTGGAGATATCAAAAAACATCCCAAGTATCAATGACTCTTCTATAATGGAAAGGTGGACTGACTTGTCAGGAAACCACTTTGTTTCTATTTAGCATGAACTGTCTTCAATTTGACACATTGTATGGAGCGCACACTTTCTGATGCCTTTCTTCTGAGAGGCTTGTCTCTGCATTGATTGCCGCAGTCTCTATCGGCTAGTTTTGCTATGATCTGAATTTGTTTCTCTTGGTTTTTTTATCTGCATTCTTCCCAGCCATTTGGAATAATACATTTTTATTGTGTTTTATTACTTAATGTATTCTCTATCTTTTCTCCCTTAATTCTCCAAGGCAATTTTCTATTTGTTCTCTGTCACTTCTTAGATATGTTCATACTAACTCCCTCACTGCTGCTGGACCATGTATATAGGTGTCAGCAGTTGTTCTCAATTAAGCTTCAGAATGGACTGGGTCCATCTAACCTAACTTCAGAAGCCCATTCCCTGGACATGTCTGCTTCATTGCACAGCTCTGCAGGGATGAAGTTTTGGTGTTAAGGACATGGTCATGAAATGAGGGCTTTTTCTTACAGCAGTAACGCTTCTGTCATTGTCTAGCCAACTCTTTAAAGTTACATTAGCCACTTCATTTCAGGGAGGTTGAAGTGAGGGAATGTATTGTAAGGACCATATCAATTATTCCACTGCCAACACAGGTATCTCCAATCCTTTATTGGCAACTATTTCAAGTAGTGTGAAATTTGCCTTGTGAACAAGCCATGCACATCATTTAAGATTCTATCAATAAAATGCAAAGGCCTTGTGTGTGATCTCTGCACAGGGGCGAATCTCACCCATTGAGAGCCAGTGACCAGAGCTTTTGAAGATAACAATAGCTATTGTCTAGGCCAGTAGAAAAAGGCTATTTTGTGATAACCTCAGGCAGAAAAAGGGTAACAAATAAAAGAAGATCCTAGGATTCAACTGTGCCATTGTCTACTCTCATTACCATCACTGTCCTAGGGACAGTGCAGTTGACATTGAATGACTCATACCAACAGCAAGTGACCTTTCTGGTGATGTGTACGTTGGCTGTTTGTCCGTTCCACCTCTTTCTTCCATGGTGCTTATGATGCAGAGAGAACAATGTCTTTGCAGGACACACAAAAAGTCAGCAAATTCAGGCTGTTTCAGACCAAGTTCCTCACAAAGTATTCCCTGCCAGCTCCTTTCCTCTCTTTTATAGTGAAGAGAATCCAGCTCATGCACCTCTGCTGACTGTTGGTGTGCAAGTACCTCATGGGGGGAGAGGTGATCCCCCAGGCATAAAACTATAAGGTGAATCCTAGGAAAACCATGGAGATGTGGCTAGCAAAGAATCCCAAGAAAAGTAGAAAGTCTACAAAACTTGAAAAACCAAGCCTTAGATAAAAAAACTCATTTTGGGTCAAATATCACCCTCATTTTCACCACCTACAAAATACTCCCTGTTCAGGAGAAAGCTGGAAAACCAGACTCAGTGCTCCGGCAAAAAACAAACACACCTCTTTCTGACAGACTGAGGTACCATTTTCATCATGGCAGATGCTGGGCAACAGACAGAGAAGAGAGGCCATTGTGACCCAACTGTGATATTCGCATCTTTGTCTTAATGACAGTAATGAAGACATTGCAAAGCCAGTTGGAGAAGAGTCATCACCTTATCCTTCCATCATCTCTGCAATATTGCTGATGATTTAACAAGGTAGGCACAGCAAAGGCTTCCCTCCTCCCACCTTTCTAATAAACAGCTAATTGTCCTTTTGTGCTTTTGTTTCATCTGGCTGACCTTGACTCAGCTCCAGACACCTGCAGATGAAGACAAGAGAGAGCAAGGGTCACATTCTAGTTTTCATGAATGATTCAGAAAAGCAGTGAAAGCAGAATGTAGATGGCATGGGACAGGGATGGGGAAACTCTCACCATATGCACCACTGGAAATGAACATAAAAGCTCTGATGGGCTGAGTTTAATTGTTCTAGTGCTTGTTATTAGGAAAAGGAAATGCAAATGTCTCTCCAAAATGAGTTATAATGAAGGTTTTGACTATCTTTAGCTAATGTAGTGTCATGTAGTTTAGAAAGAAATTTTGAATATGTTGAACATGAGATAATCATAGAATCATAGAAATGTAGGGTTGGAAGGGACCTTATGGGGTCATCTAGTCTATCCCCCTGCACTGAGACAGGAGTAAATATACCTAGAGCAGAATTAATTCTACTTAGAATATGTGTATGTGCAATCTTTCTCTGTCAGTACATGAAATGTGGGAAAAAAATTGTTAAATTTTTTTTAAAAACTCAGGTTTCAGAGTAGCAGCCGTGTTAGTCTGTATTCGCAAAAAGAAAAGGAGTACTTGTGGCACCTTAGAGACTAACAAATTTATTAGAGCATAAGCTTTCGTGAGCTACAGCTCACTTCATCGGAAGTGAGCTGTAGCTCACGAAAGCTTATGCTCTAATAAATTTGTTAGTCTCTAAGGTGCCACAAGTACTCCTTTTCTTTTTTTAAAAACTCAGAGACCTTTCAAGGCCCCAGAAACCCTAGTGCAGGTGCAAATTTTGCACCCAAAATAGAAGTCCTGGTCAAAACCCTTTTAATAATTTATCCCCTCATGTACACCAGAATTTACACAGCACTCCTCTTCATTATTGAACTGGGACCATTAGTGAATGGATGGGTGAAGTGGGCCAGTATGGATTTCTGGTCATTTTTATTCTGATTAAATCAGATTTTGAAACAATAGTTCAGTGTCTTGATTGGAGCACCTTTTCCAATAATTCCAGCACGTTAGATAGTGCTCCCCAACTCATGTGACCCTTAATACAGTGCTCGATGAAGGGCTTGTCTACACTGCCCCGCAGTTCACACTATGGAGGTGTGAATAGTAGTGTGCACCAAAGTGCTGCGGTGTAACTCCCCCATGTGGATGCTGTGAGCACCTACTAAAAGGTTCCTAGTTCACATTAATGTTGTCCTCTTCAAACAGGTACAAAAAGAACAGGTGCTTTATAGAGGTGGGTTCCAACCAGAACGTTCCATTTGAATGGCTCTGAGGTTTGTGAGAGCTCAGGGCTGGATCTGAGCTTTGTGGCCATGCATCCATCTCTAACCCTTTCTAGAGTCTCCTGTAAAATATACTAGTGACCTGTAAATCCCATAGTTTCCAGATATTCTCTTCTCTGTAAATGAGGTAATAGACTGTGCTGATGGAATCACTTACCCCCTTGGCTTGCGGACTGATTCCATCCATTACCTTCAAGGACCTTCGGCACACTCCATTGGCTCCTGCATAGGGAAGATAAACAAGCCGGCATATTTTCGTCGTCATCTTTGCATTTCATGGATGAGATGCGAAATGGCGTTTTGGGATGAATTCATAAGTCTGACAAGAGGAGGAGTTCTCTCAGGAAGGCCTGGGAATCAGTTAGTTCAGTTTGTAAGTGACTGTAGAATTTTTGAGTGTGAGGCAGGCAGGGAACAGGATGATAAGTGACAAGTCTATTATACACCATTATCCAACACAGCAAGTAGAAAAATGTATTCACCTTAATGGAAGATTTGTCTCCCTTCCTCATGGACAAGATAAAAACAAAGAAGGGAAGAGTAATAACTAAGAAATTTATCTTGTAAGTGCACAGCCAAGCATGAGTTGAGATCCTTGCTATAATTAATGTACAAGCAATCATGTTCTGTTGGATTATGCAGTGAATTCCAAGCAACTGCTCTGAAAGTCTTTAGGGGACTAAGTCATCTGTGTGAGTTTATGGAGAGACTGGAACGTAGTTGCACGTCAAGGAATGTATGGAACGAAGAAGATGCTTCTCACCCTTTTCCTCCTGGGCAGATTTGAGACTCAACTAACAGGCTAACATTGAAAGGAATGGAAAAGCAGGTGGGACTTAGGCAAAGTCTTTTACTGAGAGCACAATCTAAATACCAATGTAAAATAATAAAATCACATTTAACACATTGACCAATATCAATTAAAGAGCTTCTTGATTTAAACAGAACTCTACCAGCCTCTCTTGCCTCTGCAAATAGCCCCAGTAAATAAGAGCCACTAGTCTTAAGACCCATTGGTGCAAGAAGGTGCAATTTGCAGATTGTATCCTTCTGCACTAGAAAGTACTGCTTGTCCCAGAAAGGATTCACTGCTGTTGCTTTCTGCTGGTGATAGCCTCGCACTAGGGCTGTGTGAAAATATTTTTAGCCAAAAATGCAGATTTGTGTTGAGCTAAATATTTTGCCACATGTCTAACTTGACTAATTGTTTTAGTTGAAAAACAAAACAAAAAAATTCCTAAGATTCTAAATGTGTTGATTTTTCAATTCAAAACTTTTGTTTTCAAGTTATTTTTTCATATTTTATTTTAAAGAATGTGTCAATTTCAAAATGAAAACAAAGCATTTCATTTTGGGTTCTGAGTTTCTGGTTCAGGGAAAAATTTGAATATTTTTTTGTGTTGATCCAAAACAATTTTTTTTTCAGAATGGCCAGCAAACGGAAAAATCATCCACACTACTCTCCCCATGACAGACCTTCCACTATTGGATCTGTTTTCCTGGCTGAATTTGCATGGGTGAAAACCAGCACAGACCCAGTAATAAATAGGGCACTAAAAATTTTGTGAAATGCTCTGGGATCCTTCAGATGAAAAGTATTCATCACTCCCCCTTCAAAGCACTTCCTTACTGAGATATAATTCCCACTAAAATGAATGGTACTGCAGTGGGCCCTCCCTCCTGCATCAGCTGTCAGCAGTGTTTGAACTGTAGACCTTCACTACCAGAGCACAGGCCTCTATGACTTCAGCTAAAGAAGAGGCTCCACAAGGTGGCAGCAGTACCAGGCAGTTATCCTAGAGTGGACCAGCTGCAACATGCACTCTGTTAGTGGTTTCCAAGAGTGTTATCTCAGTGAGGATTAAAGTCTGCAACAGATTTTGAGACCCAGAAATCCTGAGTAGGTTTTGGGCCATGTATTATACCACTTTCTATGGAGGCATTCCTTTGGGATATCGGTGTCTCAACGTTATCCAGGCATTTTTTCTTCTAGAGCAGAAATAAACTTTACAAGTGATATTGAAAAGACTTTTTAGTGTTAGCATCCACAGCAGGAAGAACACTAATAAACTGAAATGGCTATTGAATGTGCAGTGTCAATGAAGCAATTACATTTTGTCCACATGCAGTTTGAAGAAGCCGATAATTAATGACCTAATGAGGAGAATTCAAAACAGTCCATTGCTCAGCTGAGACCACATTTTTCTGTCACTCTGTACATTGGATTATTAATTTATTTTGCAGAGCTGGAAGAGTCTGATAATTGGTTATGCATGTGCACACACACACACAGCTCCTCCATCTTGTTTAGCCTGTGCACACGCAGAGAGACATTGCCCTGTGTGCACACACATGGAGCATCTTGTTAAGAGTGTGTTTGTGCAGATAGAGTTTTGTTTGATGCGCGAGCACACATAGATTGCAGTGATTGCAAAAACCAAACACAGACACACTGTCTGGTTGTCTAGGACATTTTAGAGAAGCTTAGCTCACCTACTCACATCTCTTGGGGCTCCATCTCTTGATGTGCCGTGATCAAGGTTTTCATTGTAACCCCACTTCCACAGAAGGTGAGCTGAAAACCCACTGGCTCTAGCAAGGGAAGTTCCTGAATTCTGGAGAGTATGTTCAGCAAAGCTAAAGATTTCAGTAATTATAAATCCTGCCTATCCATAACCTTTTCGCATAAATACATTATCACAATCTGCATTATGGACAGTCTATTGGAAAGGTATTGTATCCATGGTACCATGTGAGAATACAAATGAAAGGCCTTTGTGTGACCTACAGTGAATTATATTGAAAGAAACAGGAAGAAGTTGCATGTTTCACTTCTCAAACCAATAATCTTAGGTGTGGGGGGAATTGTTTTTTCTGCTGATTTTTGATGAAAACTCCAAATTTAAAAGTCATTTGCTATCTGGCTGAAGTGAGAATGCCCTTCCACCATTTCCACAGGCACTTCTCAATCCAGCGGCCTGAGGATCTCAGTTGCTGTAACGGGGAATGAGAGGAAGCTTCCTACATCACTAGCTGTATTTTGATCATGCAAATTTTTCAGGTGCTATCAAGTCCAAGAGCAGGAGGGAGAGTATGTGAGGTGGATGAAATAAGGAGAGGCTTATGTGAGGTAAAAAACAGAGACAGGCATAATCCCAGACAAGCCTTGAGAATCCTCATTCCCTGCTTCTTGCGGGCTATCTCATTCTGTCAGCTGCATGCAGGCTTCTGCACCTATGGTAACCAGAATCTTGCATCCAGCCTGAGGCCTGGCGAGTTGAGGCCTGGTCATTAAGTTAGTCTGTTGCAGCTTGTTAATGTTACAGCTGGGTAGAGTAAGCAGGACCATTTAATGGGCACTAATGAGAGGGAAGGGGAGAACTGTCAGCCGGAAGTTTTGAGAGTGAAAAGAGGCTGAGGCTATGTCTACACTGCAGCTTATGTCGGCAGAAGTTATATCGCTAAGGGTTGTGAATAAACCAATCCCCGGAGCGACATACGTTACACCGATATGAGCCCTGGTGTGGACAGCGTTATGTCAGCAGGACAGCTTCTCCTGCCAACATTGCTACTGCCTCTTGCAGAGGAGGTTTTTATTGTGTCGACAGGAGAGCTCTTGTGGAGCTTGATGACTGTTAGTAACTGCAGCACTCTCCTTGGACAGGAGACCCTGAGGCTGATTCTGTCTGGTGCCAAGGCTCTGCTGAGCACAGGAAAAGGGGTGATGGTGGTGTCGGGGAGCTCACGGTGTTGGTTTCATCTCCCTGATTCTTGGGACTAGCCTCATCCCCACTGATACCACTTAGAGTGACTGCCAGTCAGAAGTTCCACATCTGATTTGGAATCCCTAACGGACTCTCTGGAGCAGAAGATAGATGCAGGGAAGAGCTCTATGACCCTCCCTGGTATTCTACCCCTGACATGCTCCCTAGATCAGGAGCATCAGACACCAGCCTGGAGCTGACACTTTTGCCAACAGGGAGCTCACCTACACAAGAAGAAAAGCAGTACTTGTGGCACCTTAGAGACTAACAAATTTATTAGAGCATAAGCTTTCGTGAGCTACAGCTCACTTCATCGGATGCATTTGGTGGAAAAAAAAATTTGCAATTTGCAGCCAGTTTACAGTCTCTTTGCACCCCCTAAATGGCAGATAAGGGATAGATTTCAATAGCTAATCCAGCCCATTATATATATCCATCCTGCCTCACTATACCATCATTGGGAGCATACATCTCAACCCACCATAGTCCCACTGGAGGTTCAAATGCATGACCAAGCTCCAGAACCAGAGAGACAAAAAATGTACATGTTTAGGAAAGGTACAATGCAGCCCAATTCCTTCCATTAATGTAAACAGCTTTTTCTACAGTCCTGGTTTCATGATTCTGTATGGCTGATTTTTGACAATGGAAAAATTGGGGCTCCAGATTTGGGAGGAATGTAGGTAACATTGGACAAAAATAAATGACATTCTCTGCAATGTTTCAGAGTAGCAGCCGTGTTAGTCTGTATTCGCAAAAAGAAAAGGAGTACTTGTGGCACCTTAGAGACTAACAAATTTATTAGAGCATAAGCTTTCGTGAGCTACAGCTCACTTCATCGGATGCATCCGATCAACTGAGCTGTAGCTCACGAAAGCTTATGCTCTAATAAATTTTTTAATTTCTAAGGTGCCACAAGTACTCCTTTTCTTTTTGCATTCTCTGCAATGACAGAGAAGAATGGCTCTGAGCTGGGGCCAGGTTTCCCCACAGTGAGAAATCATCACCAGGGTGTAAGGCAGAGTGCAGGTGCCCAAAGTGAAGAGCACATTGTGGCTTACAGAGCTTTTATGAACCTAAGACTGGCATTTGACACTACCGTTAGCTAGGCTCCTCTGCCTTTCACTAAGCCCAAGTCTGGTTTCAATCAAAAACACATGGTTCACATGAGTTCAGTCCAACTTTATCTTGTTAAGCCAATTTCTGCTGATTTGTGAATGCCCTTTGCCTTCTTTCAGAGTAGCAGCCGTGTTAGTCTGTATTCGCAAAAAGAAAAGGAGTACTTGTGGCACCTTAGAGACTAACAAATTTATTAGAGCATAAGCTTTCATGAGCTACAGCTCACTTCATCGGATGCATTTGGTGGAAAAAACAGAGGGGAGATTTATATACACACACAGAGAACATGAAACAATGGGTTTATCATACACACTGTAAGGAGAGTGATTACTTAAGATAAGCCATCACCAGCAGCAGGGGGGGAAAGGAGAAAAACCTTTCATGGTGACAAGCAAGGTAGGCTAATTCCAGCAGTTAACAAGAATATCAGAGGAACAGTGGGGGGGGGGTGGGGTGGGGGGGAGAAATACCATGGGGAAATAGTTTTACTTTGTGTAATGACTCATCCATTCCCAGTCTCTATTCAAGCCTAAATTAATTGTATCCAGTTTGCAAATTAATTCCAATTCAGCAGTCTCTCCTTGGAGTCTGTTTTTGAAGCTTTTTTGTTGAAGGATAGCCACTTTTAGGTCTGTAATCAAGTGACCAGAGAGATTGAAGTGTTCTCCAACTGGTTTTTGAATGTTATAATTCTTGACGTCTGATTTGTGTCCATTCATTCTTTTACGTAGAGACTGTCCAGTTTGGTCAATGTACATGGCAGAGGGGCATTGCTGGCACATGATGGCATATATCACATTGGTAGATGCGCAGGTGAACGAGCCTCTGATAGTGTGGCTGATGTGATTAGGCCCTATGATGGTATCCCCTGAATAGATATGTGGACAGAGTTGGCAACGGGCTTTGTTGCAAGGATAGGTTCCTGGGTTAGTGGTTCTGTTGTGTGGTATGTGGTTGCTGGTGAGTATTTGCTTCGGATTGGGGGGCTGTCTGTAAGCAAGGACTGGCCTGTCTCCCAAGATCTGTGAGAGTGATGGCTCGTCCTTCAGGATAGGTTGTAGATCCTTGATGATGAGTTGGAGAGGTTTTAGTTGGGGGCTGAAGATGATGGCTAGTGGCGTTCTGTTATTTTCTTTGTTGGGCCTGTCCTGTAGTAGGTGACTTCAGGGTACTCTTCTGGCTCTGTCAATCTGTTTCTTCACTTCAGCAGGTGGGTATTGTAGTTGTAGGAATGCATGATAGAGATCTTGTAGGTGTTTGTCTCTGTCTGAGGGGTTGGAGCAAATGCGGTTATATCATAGAGCTTGGCTGTAGACAATGGATCGAGTGGTATGATCTGGATGAAAGCTAAAGGCATGTAGGTAGGAAAAGCGATCAGTAGGTTTCCGATATAGGGTGGTGTTTATGTGACCATTGCTTATTAGCACCGTAGTGTCCAGGAAGTGGATCTCTTGTGTGGACTGGTCCAGGCTGAGGTTGATGGTGGGATGGAAATTGTTGAAATCATGGTGGAATTCCACAAATTGCTAAGCCTTTGGGTCCAAGGTGCCCTGGGGCAGTGAATTCAAGAGGTTAATTATGGGTTGTTTTAAAAAGTATTTCCTTTGCATTTCATTGGGTACATCTACTCTACAAAACAGACAAACAACAAACAAAAAAAACCCAGCATCAGAGAGTCTCAACTCCTGGGTTTCAGAGTAGCAGCCGTGTTAGTCTGTATTCGCAAAAAAGAAAAGGAGTACTTGTGGCACCTTAGAGACTAACAAATTTATTAGAGCATAAGCTTTCGTGAGCTACAGCTCACTTAGAATCATAGAATCATAGAATATCAGGGTTGGAAGGGACCCCAGAAGGTCATCTAGTCCAACCCCCTGCTCAAAGCAGGACCAAGTCCCAGTTAAATCATCCCAGCCAGGGCTTTGTCAAGCCTGACCTTAAAAACCTCTAAGGAAGGAGATTCTACCACCTCCCTAGGTAACGCATTCCAGTGTTTCACCACCCTCTTAGTGAAAAAGTTTTTCCTAATATCCAATCTAAACCTCCCCCATTGCAACTTGAGACCATTACTCCTCGTTCTGTCATCTGCTACCATTGAGAACAGTCTAGAGCCATCCTCTTTGAAACCCCCTTTCAGGTAGTTGAAAGCAGCTATCAAATCCCCCCTCATTCTTCTCTTCTGCAGACTAAACAATCCCAGCTCCCTCAGCCTCTCCTCATAAGTCATGTGCTCTAGACCCCTAATCATTTTTGTTGCCCTTCGCTGTACTCTTTCCAATTTATCCACATCCTTCCTGTAGTGTGGGGCCCAAAACTGGACACAGTACTCCAGATGAGGCCTCACCAGTGTCGAATAGAGGGGAACGATCACGTCCCTCGATCTGCTCGCTATGCCCCTACTTATACATCCCAAAATGCCATTGGCCTTCTTGGCAACAAGGGCACACTGCTGACTCATATCCAGCTTCTCGTCCACTGTCACCCCTAGGTCCTTTTCCGCAGAACTGCTGCCGAGCCATTCGGTCCCTAGTCTGTAGCGGTGCATTGGATTCTTCCATCCTAAGTGCAGGACCCTGCATTTATCCTTATTGAACCTCATTAGATTTCTTTTGGCCCAATCCTCCAATTTGTCTAGGTCCTTCTGTATCCTATCCCTCCCCTCCAGCGTATCTACCACTCCTCCCAGTTTAGTATCATCCGCAAATTTGCTGAGAGTGCAATCCACACCATCCTCCAGATCATTTATGAAGATATTGAACAAAACGGGCCCCAGGACCGACCCCTGGGGCACTCCACTTGACACCGGCTGCCAACTAGACATGGAGCCATTGATCACTACCCGTTGAGCCCGACAATCTAGCCAGCTTTCTACCCACCTTATAGTGCATTCATCCAGCCCATACGTCCTTAACTTGCTGACAAGAATGCTGTGGGAGACCGTGTCAAAAGCTTTGCTAAAGTCAAGAAACAATACATCCACTGCTTTCCCTTCATCCACAGAACCAGTAATCTCATCATAAAAGGCGATTAGATTAGTCAGGCATGACCTTCCCTTGGTGAATCCATGCTGACTGTTCCTGATCACTTTCCTCTCCTCTAAGTGCTTCAGGATTGATTCTTTGAGGACCTGCTCCATGATTTTTCCAGGGACTGAGGTGAGGCTGACCGGCCTGTAGTTCCCAGGATCCTCCTTCTTCCCTTTTTTAAAGATGGGCACTACATTAGCCTTTTTCCAGTCATCCGGGACTTCCCCCGTTCGCCACGAGTTTTCAAAGATAATGGCCAAGGGCTCTGCAATCACAGCCGCCAATTCCTTCAGCACTCTCGGATGCAATTCGTCCGGCCCCATGGACTTGTGCACGTCCAGCTTTTCTAAATAGTCCCTAACCACCTCTATCTCTACAGAGGGCTGGCCATCTCTTCCCCGTTTTGTGTTGCCCAGCACAGCAGTCTGGGAGCTGACCTTGTTAGTGAAAACAGAGGCAAAAAAAGCATTGAGTACATTAGCTTTTTCCACATCCTCTGTCACTAGCTTGCCTCCCTCATTCAGTAAGGGGCCCACACTTTCCTTGGCTTTCTTCTTGTTGCCAACATACCTGAAGAAACCCTTCTTGTTACTCTTGACATCTCTTGCTAGCTGCAGCTCCAGGTGCGATTTGGCCCTCCTGATATCTTTCCTACATGCCCGAGCAATATTTTTATACTCTTCCCTGGTCATATGTCCAACCTTCCACTTCTTGTAAGCTTCTTTTTTATGTTTAAGATCCGCTAGGATTTCACCATTAAGCCAAGCTGGTCGCCTGCCATATTTACTATTCTTTCGACTCATCGGGATGGTTTGTCCCTGTAACCTCAACAGGGATTCCTTGAAACTTCATCGGATTCATTGAACTCCTGGGTCAACTGACATGGGTTCACAAGGGTTGCGCTACAGAGCTAAAAAGAGCAGTGCAGACATTCTCTATGAGACCTACCACCTGGGCTGGGTTTCAGAGCCCAGGATCCAGCCTGAGGGGGGCATGTTTGCAGTGCTATTTTTAGCCCTAGAGTGTAAGGCCTGCAAGCCCGAGTCAGTTGATCCAGGCTCTGACACTTGCTGCTGCGGGATATGTTTTG
This sequence comes from Dermochelys coriacea, assembly GCF_009764565.3. NCBI lineage: Eukaryota > Metazoa > Chordata > Testudines > Dermochelyidae > Dermochelys > Dermochelys coriacea. Next base: position 5,494,618 of record NC_050080.1, read on the forward strand.
TTTTGTCGTCCACTCTCCCCCCCTGCCCCCACAGTGTAGGTGTACTGGATATTTTGTTGTTCTCCTGTTGTGATTAAAGGCTAAACAGCAGCATCTGTTTCATCTTTATTCCATTTAGTATTTGACATGCATCTATACTATCAAGCCTCATCCTTCCCTTCTCTAATTTAAATGATCCTGATCTCTTCCAACTCTCTTTCCATGCCTCTATTCATTTTTGTTGCCATTCATCAAATCCCTTCTATTTCTGCTATCTAGAGATGGGCTGATCAGAACTGAATGCACCATTCCTGCTATGAGGATACGAGGGTTTATCATCAGTGTGCCGAAAGCATTTAGAATATGCTCAATATTATTTTCTATCCCTGTATATGTACATACTAGCATTTTGTTTGCTCTTTTGACTGCTTCTGCAGATTGAGCCTATATTTTCTCTGAGCTGTCCGCAGTGACCAATGGTCTTTCTCCTGAATGACCCCAGTTCATTTAGAACTGAACTGTCTCTCAGCTAGGAAGTTAGTTTGGGGTACAAACTTCAATCAAATCCTCATAGTTCATATCCTTCTGTTCTTCAGGGAATCATAAGTCATTCAGGACAGCAAATACCTCCATTACAGCCATAGTTATCAATTACATCTCTTCTTGACGGTGCTGTTGTGGCCCTTGTCCACAGACTTTGAAATTCTCACTTTTTAAAGTGGGAGCCATTTGTTTTACCCTCCATTGCCAATTTTGTAATCTTTCTTTATACTTGCAACCAGCTACAAAACTGGCTACAAAAGCAGTTTCTCCTCCCTTGGTGTTCACACCTCAACTGCTAGAAGAGGGCCTCATCCTTTGTGATTGAACTAATCTTGTTATCCCTAGCCTGATTCTTGCTTCCATATTTATACCTGCCTCTGGAAATTTCCACTACATGCATCCGACGAAGTGGGTATTCACCCATGAAAGCTCATGCTTCAATATGTCTGTTAGTCTATAAAGTGCCACAGGACTCTTTGCCGCTTTTAAGGATGAGATAGATTGTTATAAAAAACGAAGAGGGAAGTGCCTTTCCAGATTAGGTCCCTTTGATGTGACAGACAACAGCTGATTTTTAAATGGCTAATTGGTCTCTAATACATGGTGCTAAAAGAGGATCTTAAGCACTGTCTGGCACCTGAACTGGATCCAGTGTCAGCCTGGATAGGACTTGGAGACATTGAAATTACGTGCCATATTTTTAAACAAGTTAAGTGTGCTATTCTGTGCCTAAATTTTGCACATAAGCATGGTGCCTGTGCAAACTACCTGGACAACTGCATGCACAAATGGACTGTGGTTGTCATTTGTATGCCAGTTGCCTGATTTGCTTGAACACTCCCAGGAGTTGTATGCACAAATTAGGCATGCACTTGTGTGGTTAATTTGTTTAATAGATTCATCCTACAACTGTCTATGGGATCCCTGGTTATATCAGTTGTGTGGGGTGTGTGGAACCAAGTTCTCCAGGAACTTGGTCAGATCAGCTGCTTCTTCTCCCTCTAGTGGGCCTGTCCCCTAATGTTCTGGCACAGATCTGGTTCTACAGAGCTTTATAATCACTGTCCTTATCATATTCAGCATGCTTCTTTTCAAAAGATATTTTCTCTGCTGTAATTGGACCCTCAATCTTACGTGAAAGGCACAGTACAGTTTGTCCAAGATTTATATTCTAATAACAGCCCATTCACATTTCCCGTGCTGTGATGTCATTCTCCAGGGCAGTCTGGAAGTAGGATTCTTTGAAAAAGGCATCAAAAATTGGTGACCCCAATTCAAGCATGGAAGGGGTTCTGTCAGCAAAACAACTTCACCTCCAAATAGACCACACACAAATCCTCGGGCTCCAAACAACTATATTCTCCAAAGCAGGTACTAAGTTCTTTACATGGATTGTTTCATCTCTAGCTCAGCTTTCATTTTCATTTACCATTTATTGAGCATTAAATTATCAGCAAACTATGGGAGTCTGAAAAGATCAATCAAAATTTGAAGAGCATAATAAAAGGAGAGATTTTAAAACAACTGGATGCCAAAATAATAATTGAAAGAACAGTAAATAAGGACAGCCCGGCCTTAGGTAAAAATTACTCCTTCCAGCTGCTTCACATCATTCTAAATTCTTAGGAAACAAACCACTTCCTGCTTTCTTTTAATGCTTTAATCAATCTAAAGATAAAATTTTGCTTTCTGAATGATCAGGTAAGAAAGTGGATTGACAGAAGCAGCTTTAGTGATAGGTTTTGTTAAAGCTGTTCTAAGGATATTTGTTTGTTTAACATGCAAATGATTGGACAGAATGGGTCAGTTCCCCACCCATGCAAAATGCAGTAAATCATTTTGACTTCCATTGACGTTAGTGGAGCTTTGTTTATTAACAGCAGCCGAGGAGCTGCCCCAGAATCGCGGGAAACAAAATAAGTCAAAAATAATAAGGCAATTTCAGCTATTTTGGCAGAAGGGGTGATTTTTCTTTGCCATACTTTACAATAAACAGCAAATCATTATGTCCTTTTAGTCTCCATCATAACAACTGGAATCATTAGGCATCTGTATATGCACAATACAGCATCATGGATCGGCAAGCAGGGGACTCAGAATTACTTGGGGAATTGAAAGTCAGAACCAAACTGTGTGGGACAGGGAAGTGGGGCACAAGGGCAGAACTGTAACAGTAGCAGGTTTTGCAGGCCATTAATGAATTGCAGTGACAGAGCTATGTGGAGGTAAATAGCACATCGGAGATGCTGCTTAGTCCTTCATTTTTGTTGTCACTAAATCCATTCTTAAAACAGACAGTTTCCAGGAATGTTGTTTGTTTGTGACTAATGAAGGGTTCCCCCTCCCCATTGTCTCATTAGTCACTTCTCTTGAACAGATGAATGTGTTATCAAGCCTGAATGTGAGTCAGACACAATGGCTAGAATGCTTGAAAAGGATGGGTAGCTTTGTGACGAATAGCAGCAGTTGGAGAGTAGCAGCCGTGTTAGTCTGTATTTGCAAAAAGAAAAGGAGTACTTGTGGCACCTTAGAGACTAACAAATTTATTAGAGCATAAGCTTTCGTGAGCTACAGCTCACTTCATCGGATGCATTTGGTGGCATCCGATGAAGTGAGCTGTAGCTCACGAAAGCTTATGCTCTAATAAATTTGTTAGTCTCTAAGGTGCCACAAGTACTCCTTTTCTTTTTGTGAATACAGACTAACACGGCTGCTACTCTGAAACCTGGTATTAACTTTGTGACTGGTATGTGTTTGTATCTCTGTGGCCAGGGATTCTGTGCAACTCCTGGGAGGGTTGCCACAGCTTCCCCCAGGAGCTAAAAACAGTGTGTGGGGGGGTGATTAAGGTGAATCACTGAGGTTGTAAACACCTCCAGAGAGGTGGGGAGGCTTGCACATACTGGTTCAAACTGAGTTTTCCAAAGGCCAATGGACAAAGAAATGACTTTTGGGCAAAAAAGGCTGTATTTGAACTGACTCAGGGCCTTCTTTCGGATCCAGCAAACAGACAGGGCCTTCTGTGCAAGGGGTCCCAACCCTTGAAGAAGGGTTGGGAAGACTTTGGCCTACTAGGGCCCCACAAGACTGATGGGTGATCTCTGGTGAGCTTTTAGCAGGCGTATTGGAACTTTCAGTGTTTTTACGTGTTTTCTCTGTAATCCTTTTACCTTAACAACAAATGTGCTTGCTTAGAAGGAGCTGTGTGGTAATTTGTAACTACTGGCTATATACTGGTCATAGTCTTCGCAAAGCAAAGCATGGGCATGGGCCACTAGGCGGACGAACTTGCTGGGGCTATCACAGTATAAGGCAGGGAGTTGTGCAGCCTGAAAACCTCTGGACAGGAGGGAGAGAGAAATAAATTAGGTGGCAGCTGGGAGCCAGAAATCTTAAGTGGGTGTTCTCGAGGGACCACAGAGGGGGAATACAGGAGCTGCTACCCTAGAACTATGACACTTTCCACAACCCTCGGACGTAAATAAGGCGAAGATCATTGTCCTCATTCTACACAAGGGAATAGGGAGGCTGAGAGGCATTTAGTAATTTACCCAGCAAGTCAAGATTAGAAGCTGGGGCCCAGATTGCCAGACCCATTTGTGAGAGTGATGGTTTGTGTCAATGCACCAGATGGGTTGTGCACGCCCACACATCCCCACATGTTGTGCTGTGTTTTGTAAGTGTGAACGCTAAACCAATAGCATCTTCTCACCTCTGCTCCCTCCACCTCTTCCTCACATTACCATGCACTCCTCTGAAGAGGGAATCTATAGAAGCTGTTCCGGTCAATTCGCTTCTCCCACCCACTCTTCCCCTCTTACTAATCTGCTGTTCCTTGAGGAGATCCTCATGAGCAGAGAGACAGATGCTATTGAATTGGCCTTTGATGCGACAGGCAGTGAATTTCTGCAATCAACATGGCAATGTGAAAATAGCTGTCATATTAAAAATCAAAGGTCAGTGAGGGTCCCAGGGAAGAAAACCAAAGAGAAAAATGTTCATTGTTATGAACAGTCTTTGCAAGACTGAAAAGGATGGAGGTGGGGGCCAGGCTGTCTCCTGAGATGAAGAAATCAATGTTGTCAACTGAGCAAATTCAGGAGCATATCGCCAGTACCTGATAAGCATGCTGATACCACAGTGACGGCACATGAGGTATCTGTGGGCCAGGTTGGGAACAATTTACATTGGTGAGCAGTTACTTTCCCAAGAAAACCCATGGACTTCCATGGAACTGTTAATGGGAATAACTGTTTACTCATGGAAGGGGTTCGGAATCGAACCTGAGTCTAAAGTAGACAGAGAAGGCCAAATAATATTTGACAAAGCACTTGTCTGATACCTTTTCTGGTGTCTCTAGCGGGCGCTGGAGGAAGTGCACTGAGCAGGGACTCCAGCTATACTGGGTTTGCCATGCTGCCTGGAGACCACGGCATGGTTAAGCTTAGGTATATCCCCTTTAAGATCTGTAGCTCTGGCTACCACACTCACTCACTTGTACCGAGTAGCATGAGCATTAGCATTCCGACTGCCCCCTGCATGGGAGGAGGTAGGGCTGGAGCCCATGTGTATAATCAGCCTGCAGACTCATTGCTGTAAGTGGTCATAGAGATAACGCTGTGGCTAGATGTGGAAAAGGACAAGGCAATGAACATCGGTAGCCGTGCACATCCAGAACTACATTCCCACAAAGTTTAGGGATGTTTGCATCCATTTTCTCTCTCTGTTCCTTTCTGAGGCGGCGTGAAGGGCTGAGAGGGCATCTGTGAAGTTTTCCTGCAGATCTTGTCCAGAACTGTCCCAAATCTGAGTATGGCTTTTGAATGGGGGGCATTGGACATGCCATTGTGGTATATGGGGGCGGAGGCTGCACCTTTAAGGGCTGAGCATCCAAGACAGAGAGTCTGGGCAGGGCGCTGTGGTGCTCTTGTGGTTAGACCAGGGATCGGCAACCTTTGGCACGCGGCCCATCAGGGAAAGCTGCTAGCAGGCTGGGATGGTTTGTTGACCTGCAGTGTCCGCAGGTTTGGCCAATCGCAGCTCCCACTGGACTCAGTTCGCTGTTCTAGGCCAATGGGGACTGCAGGAAGTGGCGGCCAGCACGTCCCTCGGCCCACGCCACTTCCCGCAGCCCCCATTGGCCTGGGATGGTGAACTGCGGCCAGTGGGAGCTGCAATTGGCCAAACCTGCAGACGCTGCAGGTAAACAAACAGTCCCAGCCCGTCAGTGGATTTCCATGACGGGCCGCGTGCCAAAGGCTGCCGATCCCTGGGTTAGACACAGCCAGTTGCAACTGGCCACAGAATAAAGCAGAGGTTTTGCGAGCTCCTTTAGCACAGAGTGATCCCTGAACATCACATCTCCAGCTTGCAGAGGCCTCCACCTATTTCCCTTTACCCCCAAACTCCACTGTGTCTACGAATTAGATCATATCCCTTTCAATATTTTGGAATAATATTGCAGAAGCCACCAGAACCTACCAGAGCAGCAGTGTACATATGTAGCCAGATCTTGTATTTTTGTGTTGAGTTAGTAAATACAGTTATTTGTGTCTGTGTGTTTCCTCGTATTCTTAATGCTGAGTAAACAACCAAGACAGGGATGCTGGAACAATGTGTATAGTTGGGGGTGCTGAGTGCCATTGAACCAAACTGTAAACCCTGGATATGATGGGAAGCACTTCAAGCCAGGGGGTGCGGCAGCCCCCCCAGCACCCCCTAGTCCCAGCACCTGTGAACAAAGCATAACCAAATAAAACAGGCAGCTGTCAAGGGCTGTAAAATCCCAAGGGGTGCTTTAGCACAGAAGTGACATGAAGGGGGCGTGAGGACTGATATTTTTGAATTTGCTTAAGGTTGCAGATTACCCAGGGCCAGCATAATTCTCAGACAACGGATAGAGCCACAGATAGACTCATAATGCACTGGTTTGCTCAAAATATCCCTTCTGCCTTTCCTTTCTCTTCCCTCCACAGACAGTGGTAATTTCTTCCTAATCACATCCAGCCATCCCAGCCTGTGATTTGCTTTTGCTGTTCGCAGGGAAATCCTGGCACTCGAGAAGCAGATTTGTGTTACTGTTGATGAAAGAAAATGCTTCATTAAATGTAAAATACTTCTGTTCTTTTCAGTCCTCTACACCCCCGACCAGAACAAGAAAGAATCAGGAAAACGTGGCTAAACATAATTATAGGTGAGCTCACTCTCTTTAATGGAGTCATTATAATGGGGTTCTTGCAAGTTGAAGCCAGGACTCTTGGGTTCTGTTCCTGGCTCAGGCACTCACTGTGTGACAAGTCACTGGTGTGTACTTTCCATTTATACCTCATTAATTAACAATGGCAACAGAGTCAGGAATTAGAATTCTGGTGGTGGCCCATGGGACGGGATACAAAACAACTTGTTCTTTTGCTATTTTTTCTCTGTGGTATTTCTAACAATTCCAGCAACTAGATTTGTCAATGTACTAGGGAGATATGACCTGCAAGACACCCAGGGATTGTTTAATAACAAAGTGCCTTTTTTATAGAATCTGAGCATAATTGTTTTTGACGCTTCAGCACATGGATTTCACTGAGTCTTGAATGCCCCATACGACATCCTCTTCAGAACCCCATATATTAGTGATATGTTGCAGTAGGGGTATCAGGTTGGTGGTACCATTATCAGTGGACAATGAGACAACATTGGAGAGCTACAGCTCACTTCATCAGATGCATTCAGTGGAAAATATCCACGAAATACAGTGGGTATTTTCCACTGAATGCATCCGATGAAGTGAGCTATAGCTCACGAAAACTTACGCTCAAATAAATTTGTTAGTCTCTAAGGTGCCATAAGTACTCCTTTTCTTTTTGCAAATACAGACTAACATGGCTGCTACTCTGAAATCTGACAATATTTCTTAGACTGTGAGATATTGCAGCTGGATATTTTTTGTTTCTGTTCTATCCATTGCACTCTGGAAATATGTCATTCGCACTGGTGTAAATCTGTAACGGCTTCAGTGGCATGTAAAACTGATGTGAGAGGAGAATTGGCCCCTGGAGTTGTGTCACACACTTAACATGGAATTTTATTGATTTTCTGAGAGGATAACTAAAAGCAAGAACAACATGGATCAGAACTGAGATGCAAGGCTTCTAGTAGTGCTCGTGTTTCACAAGTTGGCCCTCTTCCCACTGAATCTGAAGTAACCACTGCACCATAGAGACATTGTGGGACACTGTGCTACTGGAGTTGTTGAATTTGAGGTGTGACTATGAACCTATGGACCTGACCACTTGTGATAATTAAAGATCCCATGGGAAGATGAGTGAAAATTCACAGTGAATATTCTGACAGATGGAACTTATTTTTCTGCTTCTTGGATCCAAGATTTTATGGGATTCCCTCCATGTTCTATACAGCACCAAACACATCGTCCTCACTCATTGATAGTAATAATTTTATATGATGTGAGGGTTTTCCACAAACTGTGTCCACTCCCATCCAATTCCATGTAAAGTCAATGAAAAGACTCCCTGAGGGGCTAGTCCTGCTAATCCTAAATGCAAGTATCCCATTGAACACGAAACTTGGATTGGAATCTTAACTTGGACTTGTTCTTGAATCTCCTGGACGTGATCACTCACTATAATAGTGGCAGAGTGGCTCTGTGGTTTGGGTAGTGGTTTCAGACTCAGGATTCCTGGATTTTGTTTTTTTATCTATTTAGATTGCAAGCTAAATTTGGGGGTAGAGACTGTTTCTTGTTAGGTGTTTGTACAGCACCTAGCACAATGGTTGGTGCTTTTAGGCACCACAATAATGCAAATACATATCAATAATCAATGTATATAACTCGGGTTGACTGGAACTCAGCAAACGCTAGTTGGAGATCGTATGAAAAGAAAGATTTGATCTGTAGGGCACATTTTAAGGATCAATACATGTTTATGGGCACTGGAAGGGAAAGTCTATGTCAGAAGAACATGAGACAAGAAAAGAAGATCTTGGATGGGCAGTGTGGTGTCCTGAGTGGGTCTAAAGGTCTACAAAAAGTTTAGCAGAGGATCATACAGAATGGGCTACGATGGTTGCAAACCTCCAGTAATGGAGACGTCACATAAGAAGAAGATTGGGTTTCTTAAGTTTTTAATACTAGAGCCACCCCCAGATGTTTTGTGGTTGCTGATTATAGCAATTCCAGCAATAATTAAAGAATGACATAAAAATCACCAACTGCCACAATATGTAATTGTGCATTAAAATATTAGCAGGGAAACACTCTTCCATTGGAGTCACCTTCCCCATGAGGAAAAGGGGTGGTGAACACACAGGACAGACTGGTACAGCATTAGAAATTAGAGGCTTACAAGTTAGTCCAACGCTGTCAGTAGTTGGAAGGTGACAAAAGGAACTAATACAGATAAGTGTTGGGTTGGCAGGAGGCTTGTGTGTAGCCTGAGGAAATGCTAGAATAAGGAGTGCAGTGTGGGGCATGCTATGCTAGTAAGAAGGAATTTTAATAACATGAAACCTTAATGTCTGCAGAGAGCCTTGCACAACCAGGCCCGGATTTCACCTGGGGCCTCTAGATGCTACCATAACATAAATAATAAATAGTAGTAAGTGGGGCTCCAATTCAACAAAGCATTTAAACAGATGCTTACACCCAACTCTATTCAGCAAAGCACTTAAACACACTGAAGCCAGTGGGTTAAGCACATGTGCAAACAAGTTACAGGATGAGACTCCATTTTGTTCCTTTCGAGTGCTCCCCTGTGCAGTGACAAGCCTTGCCTCCATCACCTCTGTCAAGGGTGGAGCCCCGCAGTTCAGCCATTCTGGGACTGGGCAGCCCTCTGTTTTCCAGCTGTGTTAATGTGACAGGCCCAACTGGCTTTGGCATCTGTATGACCTTTTACTCTGGGACCAGCTAATTACAGTAACTCAAAAACAGCTCCTGCAAAACAAAGCCTGAGCTATTTGTTCATCCAAGGTACGTGGTGATCAGAGACAAGAGTTAGAACAATGCCTTGGTTTTACCTATACTTTGTTCTTTCCCTGCCAGGGTTGGTAAATTTCACTAGCCTAGACCAGCCTATTCCTGGGCTGGGGATAACAGATAATCCCTGGAAACATTCTCCGTGTCTCTTGGCCAGAGATTCCTCTCCAGCCACTGCTGGCCACACAACACCTTCCTGTTTTAGGTCCAGGGTCCTAGAAAGGTTTGGTACCCCCTTTGAGCCTCGGCTTGGATCTGGGAAGGATCAATCTTGCTAGCCTAGTTGGACCCAGGCAAAGGCATTTCCCAATTAATAGCTTCCCCCCCAGCCCCCGCCCATTGTTTCGTTAAGGTATCTTACCTCTATCATTGTTTAATTCCCTGTTTGTTTCCCCCAACAGCCTCTTTTGATTTAACTCTATACAGTCAGACAGGATAATATTAACTAGGTAAATTAAGATGTGCCTGATAACTATACAAATAGTTGAGATATTTCCCTCATTCTCCACATCATTCTTAAATGCTTTGCTGAGTATTGCTGGCTCGCTGAATCAGAAGCGACGTCCTTATTAGCCATTGCTGGTTATTGAACATGTGCTTGCTATCCTCTTATAGAGTATACCATCAATTATATTTAAAACACAGCTTAGTCCAGCCTCATTAATCTAGGTCAAATTTTGCTTATCATCCCTCTTCCCCCACAATGTAAGCCTCGTTCCTACATTTATTACAAATGTACTATGACACCTTGTGGTCTCTCTATGGTACAAGCAGTGACTTCTGTAATGTCTGGCACATGGCCCATAAATAATGATTGAGTTCCATTCTGCATTCCTAATGAATCTGTCTGTTGCGTTTTCCACCTGAAAGAGGAGATAGACCAAGTAGACTTTGCTAATTGATTGAGTATCCCTCCCCATCTGGGCTCTCCGTGGGCCTGACCTTTGTACCACAGCAGTGCATTGTCCCTGGTGATCCACAGTGAGCAGTTCTACTCCAGGGGTGGACTCACTGAATCATAGGCTGGGATGCTATGCCACAAGCACAGGCCACAGTAGACATGTTCCTCATCATTGGTCCATCCCAGACACTCAGCCAGCCTCTTCGGCAGTGTATACCCCCACTACAGGCCTCCAGACGCGCTCCACTGTCATACTGGCCTCTTCACTGGTCTGGGAAATACCCTGTATTTTTGCTTGGATGGAAACATTCCCCTTTTCACTCCTCAGTGGTGGTGTTCTGAGAAGGACATGAGGAGCCAGCAGGTTGCTCTCTATGATGAGATGCTGAGGACATTGTGCTGTAGCACGGATCTCAGTTCGGTGGTTGACAAACAGCAGGAGCTTTATGGATCTCACTTCTCTCCATAGTAGCAGAAAAAATTAATGAGCAATGTAGCTCCTAACATTCACCAGGGTTAATTACTGAAATATTACTGCACACTAAAATGGCTGCCTTTAGTAAGTAGTGAGGGTGTATCTGCTGCTAACAATATGTTAAAGCAACATTAATTCTATACAGGTAAAACCAGCCAATGATAAAAATTTGAGCTTTTTATCCAAACCTCCCTTCCCACAACCATCATTTTTGGCTCTTTTGATAAAGATAGGATCCACATCCAAACAACTCAACTCATGGTCTCAAGTTGCAATGGGGGAGGTTTAGATTGGATATTAGGAAAAACTTTTTCACTAAGAGGGTGGTGAAACACTGGAATGCGTTACCTAGGGAGGTGGTAGAATCTCCTTCCTTAGAGGTTTTTAAGGTCAGGCTTGACAAAGCCCTGGCTGGGATGATTTAACTGGGACTTGGTCCTGCTTTGAGCAGGGGGTTGGACTAGATGACCTTCTGGGGTCCCTTCCAACCCTGATATTCTATGATTCTATGATTCTATAACTCCTGGTCTTGGTTTCCCAAAACACAGAACTCAGTTTGCTCATTTCATTGCTAGACAACCTTAAAATGAAGTCATCATTCTGCAGTTGCAAAATTTTAAATACGAGTTTCACGAAGTACAGCTCTCCGTGCAAAATATGTATGTCTGTGTTATTATCTGTGTTCCATTGTATGGAGTCTGATTTTAAAAGTCAGGGAATGAAGAGGTAACAGTTAGGTAACAAATAATTATTGATTGTTCATAATTATGTACCTTTATTGAGGTTTTCATATCAAAATAAAATGAAGGAAATTTACTAAACAAGACCACAGTGTTGCCATTAATTGACTGAAACTCTGTGGACTTGACATCTGGAAAATTTTTTCCTCAATTATTATAATAAATGTTAAGTACATTTCAAAATATGTTTCCACTTTCTTTTTTTTTTTTTTAGTTACTGAGGCTTCCTATCATGAATATTTGCCAATTTTGGTTAGAGTAAGATAATGTCATCTTTTCCCATCCAAAGATTTACAACAGAACATCTAACTGCTGCTAAGGGGTGGGGAATTAATTCAATATGTTTTAAATATTGTTGATTTTCCAGTGGAAGAGAGGGAATATGCATCTGAGTAAAGCAACTCATGCAAACAGGTGTTAGTTGGACTGGGTCCTGCATAAAAACAGAATCAGACCCCATATCAATTTCCCTGCCTCTCCCTCAATTTTTCTCTTATCATCTCTTCATGAAAGCCAGTTCTTACTCTAGCAAAATTATTCAAAGCTTCATATAATCCAGATACTGCTTCTTTTATACTCATATCTGCACTGATATATTTTTCTATCATTGAAATCTCTCTCTCTCTTTCTCTCTATTTGCTGGGGCTGAAATATTCTTTGAGTTGTCAATATTGCAAATCTTGGACACTGTGTTTTCTTAATCCACTTGTAAATGAAATAGAGTTCCATTTTTTAATATGTCATAGTCTGCATAAATACATGCTTTCTACCAATATTCAGAGTTCCCTTTTGCTAACCTAGAATAGAATTCCTCGTTTTCATGTGCTGGCGGTTGTGGAGGTGGAAATGGATTTAGTTTTTCTGAAGTGGAATCCTGTATATTTATGAATGTAAGCATAGAATTTGCAGAACTTTAAAGACTGCAACAGAAATTGTGGTGATATACTATATTTGATACTGATAATATTCAGTTCTGCCATAAGTGCAGGGGATGGGACTAGATGACCTCTTGAGGTCCCTTCCAGTCCTATAATTCTATGATTCTATGTGATTTATGAGATCCTCAGGTTTTTCATACCTTATGCATTGAATCAGATGAGACCAGCCCTGGAGAACGTGCATTCTGATGTCCCAAAGGAGAAATACTTAATGAGAGTCCGCTTGAAAAAACAGTCAGATTTTGACAGTGCTACTCTTGTTGTCTAAATAGGACCTTACTCCTCATGGTACTCCCTTGATTTCAGTGGGACTATGTATGGAATAAAATATTGTTCCATCTGAGGAAGGTTAACAGAATTGGGCCTGAAGACTGATGCAAAGTGGGTAAAGCATGGCTAGGAATCTAGTCCCTTTGTTTGCTACAGCGGACCAACATAGCAAGTAAATGTGTAGGAAAGAAAATAGTCTGGGGAAAGGTGATCACTGTAAAACACCAAATATGGAATCCCAAAAAGCACAGAGCATAGTCAGTTCCTTCTCAAATCCTCTTCCCATGGAATATGGTGAGCAGATGTCTCCTTAAGTGCACCAGCCACTCTGAATGCTTCCTGGAAAAGGATTTCCCGGGATTCATATAAGATTTCTTCCTTTCCATAGGAATGAAAACTATCTCCCACCCACAGTTCTCTGTAGGATGGCTTGAGCAACATGGGTAGCAAATCTCTTCTCTGTTGTGCTGAATTTTTTCACAGAAATTGAGGCGATGTTAACTTCATTGGAGACTTGAGACTGTTTTTGCAAACTACACAAATATCCAGAGATGCCTTTCTCTTTTATTCACATGCTGCAGGATCTTTAATATTTAAAGACAATAAAATCCAATACATCCCAGCTAAGCTGCAGTCAGCCCGCCTAGTAAATAAACCAAACCCCAGCACACAAAGAAGGCTTAAAAGAAAAAAAAGGCATATGGCAACTCTTATTCCATGCTTATCTGTTTGGACCAAAATCTGATTAAACAAATTGCCTATGTGGAGCAGCAGGGAAACCAAACAAACACAGCAGTTGAGCAGCATCTGTTGTAATGGATTTGTGAGCTGCATAAATATAGACCCCGAGCTGGATAGAACAAATGCCACTGGGGCACAAGAATGATGGGTCTTTGGAACATAACACAGACCCACGTCAGCTAATAGTGAATCTCCATCCGCTAGCAGTAATTTTAGGGGCTCACCCAGCATACAGAGTCTTTTAGAAAATCTTACACCTCTTCTGGGAGCTGAACTCTTTCCTGGCCTTAATTATTTACAGGCATTTTTATGGCACTCATCAACATTCTGCCTGCGTGTTGCTTTGATCTCCTGCCAATTTTATTTCCATCTAACCTCGCCAGTGTATTGCACTGTTGAACCCCACAGACTGCCAGCTTCTTCATTCATCTGCAGTGGGCTGACTTTTCCAAAGGGCTGCCTCCTCTTTGCGGCTGCAAGGGGTGGGTGTAGAATTTGTCCCTTCATTGCAGCAGTGGGCACAAATCTACATGCAGACTGTTCTACTCCTTGGATGAGGGCACAAAATCAGGTCGGCAAATAAGAGGGGCAAATACTTGGCTACACAATCACAGTTCATTTCGAGGGCACAAAATGATAGATGCAAATTTTACCGGTACAAAGTGAGCTGATGATAAGGTGGGTGAGATCCAAATGAATCTGAGAATTTCAGTTGAACATTGCCGCTGATTGGCACAGGGTTTTCATCTGATCCCTACCACTTGTTCACTAGGTTCTCAAGGTATTCCAGCAGTCCTGGATTTCATTTGAATTTACAAGCAATCCAGACAACTGTTTGCTATCACAGTGCTTTGACCAGCTTTTCTATCTACTCACACTGCTATGTGTGGTGCAGTCATCCATGGCCCACATCTTGTCTCTTGCCTTTCACCCTTTCATTGTTTATATTTTTCTATCTTTTTCTGTTTTTCTAACCTTACCTACCAAGTCCATTGTCCTCAGTCTGCTGCTCTTACTCCTTCCTTTGCTTTAGAATCATGAAATCGCTCATTTCACGATCACTGTCACCCCAATTGCCTTCAGATTTGCAACCAATTCCTCCCTGTTAGCCAGAATGAAGTAAAAAATGTCTGTCCCTCTGGTCACTTCCTCCACTTTCTGAAACAAAAAGTTGTCCCCAGTACGTTACAAGAACTTACTGGACATTTTGTGTTTTGCCGTATTATTTTTCCAACAGATGTGCGGATAGTTAAAGTCCACCAGTGCTACCAGGGTTTGTGGTCTGGATACTTCTGTTATTTGTTCTAGAAATGCCTCATCCACCTCCTTATAGTGAACAAGTATTCGTGGGACTGAACTGTACTACAGCTTTGATCTTTGGCAGAACAGTAACACAGTTCAGCGCATGATCTGGTCCTGCTCGATGATGAGCTACACCAGGAGGCTATCATGTCGGGTCACTCATCACAATAGGAATTACAGGGTAGATGGGAGGTAAGTTTTCAAAATGAATGGGGGCATTTTAAAGCAACTGCACTGCTACCGTATGTGCTCTCATCATTACTTACCTGCTGGAGTTAGAACAAGCTTGTGCCCAGCCCCTGAATGGGTACAAAGTGGAGAGAGAGGGCAAGGATCCTCGCTCCCCGCCTCCCACCGGGCTGTAGTTCTTGTGATATTGCTGCTACCTTGGATAGCACCATGCTGTTTGGGTGGGATCCCACATTGCACCCTTTTCAGTGGTGGGGCAGCAGCTATTGTCTCTGGGGTCCATGAGTGCCTGGCCTGGGAGGAATCTATGCTGTGCCACTTTGGACCATGTTTCCTCTACTCACAGTCATTTTTTCTGCCTGAGCCATGAAGCTTTGGGGAACTCCCTCTGGGGTGATGGCTCCACGCTGCCCCCTACTGTTAGAATGTGTCTACCTGACACAGCATAGCCCTAACTAACTCCTGTCACTGCAGTGAGTTCAGATTGTTAAATCAGGATGTTTATCTGGTGGGAAATACAGATGCCGAGACAGAGCTATACGTTGGATTCCGCTCCATCCCCTGTCTCATGTCACTGCAGTGGGGAGCGAGATGCAAACTGACAAGCAAAACAAAGTTAGCAGTGGAAGCTTGTGTGCTGCCCAGCGAGTTAGAGTGTATTATTTTTAATGAGCATAAAAGGAATTGAGTAAACCCCACTGATGTACACCACATTGCTGCAGACACTTCTAGGCCATTCAGAATAGCACCACCTGCTTTCCAGGACGGCATGGGTAAGAAACGTCTTTTCCTGGCCCTGTCTAAGGTAGTCACCCCCAAAGAATGATAAGCCAAGTGTAACAAGGATCAGGAGCAGAGGTGGAATACTGTGTTAGCCTTTTTCTCCAGTTAATACCTATATGCGGTCACAGTTTCATAGCTCTCAGCTTTGTATCGGTCAAATCACTTTAAACTCTGACAGCTGTGTTACCATAAGGCCAAATTCAGAGGTGAAACAAATGAATTGCAAGCAAGATTAAATAAGTCTAGAAACTAAACTGGTGTCACTTTTTGATGAACGAGCTAGAGCTGAATTTTGACTTTGCCACAAATCCCCAAACTGAGGGAGTTTCACATGACTCTAGCTTTTGTGAGGTTTCATTAAACCCACCACAATGCGGGTGAATAAGTAATTTGAAAATCCCCAACTCTGTCACCCAGAAATAAAAGAACAAGGTAGCCAGCAAGCCAATATGTGCTGGAGGACTTAGAACAAGTGCATTTCTGCCCTCTCTACTGGCTTGACTGGGAGAGTTCACTTCTAAAGCTTATATCCAGAATTGTACTGACGTCAGCCATGATGGCAGTGCAAAAACACTACGCTCATTGTCAAAACAAAGCAAAGTCATCAATTCAGTAACTTTAACTTTAATGAATAGCATGGGGGAAGTCTGCTGGATGGAAAAAGAAAGGAAAATTGCAACACAAAACTGATTCTCCACTCAAATAATCACAGGTTTCAGAGTAGCAGCCGTGTTAGTCTGTATTCGCAAAAAGAAAAGGAGAACTTGTGGCACCTTAGAGACTAACAAATTTATTAGAGCATAAGCTTTCGTGAGCTACAGCTCACTTCATCGGATGCATCCGATGAAGTGAGCTGTAGCTCACGAAAGCTTATGCTCTAATAAATTTGTTAGTCTCTAAGGTGCCACAAGTTCTCCTTTTCTTTCCACTCAAATAGGGTGTGAGTGGTACTTAAGTGAGATATAGAACTTGTGCTGGCCCCTTGACATCTGTTACTATTTTATCATGGGTCTGGAAATATTTTTCTCTAGCTCCTGGAGTCCTGTGATTTCATGGGAATCTCAGCTTTTGTTTAAATAAGTTTCCTAGCCCTCATGGCTGCAAAGAAAAGCTTGGAAATGTGACTCAGCCACCAGTAGGCAAATAAATAGTGCCCCAAATGTATTATTTTTCCAATCTTGGGGCCAGAGTCATGATTTTTGAATGCTCGGGGTACACAATCTGAAATAGCATTAACTAGCTGACCCAGCCAGTATTTCTCCAGGATGGCCAACACTCATCTGTTCTTATGTCCTCTGTGCACCCCCTTCCTTCCTGAATATTGAGACATAAGGAGGGCTTGCCTGTCACTCTGACATCATGTGAAGAACCCATGCCTGACTCTGCATGTGTGAATGACCCAGGCATTGCAATGAATAATTCATGACCAAGTCCCAGGCTGACCGTGAGCCATTGATTATTCATTCACAGACAGTGCCATGAGCACACATGCTTGGCCCCTGACTGTCGGTGGGCACGGAAGCTTTGAGCATGAAAAAGAGGCAGACTATTATACCGGTAGATAGCTGTTACCGCAAAACAGAAAAGCCCACCTCTCCAAGCAATACAGGAAGCCGGGGCTAGCTTCTGCAATCACATGATGCCACTGCTAGTGGGCAGGTCGGATGAATTCTAAATGCTGGGTAATGGTGTGTCTATCCCTTGAATAAGCTGTGCCCCTGGGGTTGGCATGTACAAGGCTCGCTTCATCCTGCTGCTATAAATTCAAGGGAAGATGCCCCT
Organism: Dermochelys coriacea; assembly: GCF_009764565.3. NCBI lineage: Eukaryota > Metazoa > Chordata > Testudines > Dermochelyidae > Dermochelys > Dermochelys coriacea. Next base: position 5,512,250 of record NC_050080.1, read on the forward strand.
CTGATATATCCCCTCCAAGAACTGTAGGACTCAGTTTTCAGAGTAGCAGCCGTGTTAGTCTGTATTCGCAAAAAGAAAAGGAGTACTTGTGGCACCTTAGAGACTAACAAATTTATTAGAGCATAAGCTTTCGTGAGCTACAGCTCACTTCATCGGATGCATTTGGTGGAAAAAGTCACCGACTACAGGACAGGCCCAACAAAGAAAACAACAGAACGCCACTAGCCATCACCTTCAGCCCCCAACTAAAACCTCTCCAACGCATCATCAAGGATCTACAACCTATCCTGAAGGACGAGCCATCACTCTCTCAGATCTTGGGAGACAGACCAGTCCTTGCTTACAGACAGCCCCCCAATCTGAAGCAAATACTCACCAGCAACCACACACCACACAACAGAACCACTAACCCAGGAACCTATCCTTGCAACAAAGCCCGTTGCCAACTCTGTCCACATATCTATTCAGGGGATACCATCATAGGGCCTAATCACATCAGCCACACTATCAGAGGCTCGTTCACCTGCGCATCTACCAATGTGATATATGCCATCATGTGCCAGCAATGCCCCTCTGCCATGTACATTGGCCAAACTGGACAGTCTCTACGTAAAAGAATGAATGGACACAAATCAGACGTCAAGAATTATAACATTCAAAAACCAGTTGGAGAACACTTCAATCTCTCTGGTCACTCGATCACAGACCTAAGAGTGGCTATCCTTCAACAAAAAAGCTTCAAAAACAGACTCCAAGGAGAGACTGCTGAATTGGAATTAATTTGCAAACTGGATACAATTAACTTAGGCTTGAATAGAGACTGGGAATGGATGAGTCATTACACAAAGTAAAACTATTTCCCCATGGTATTTCTCCCTCCCACCCCACCCCCCACTGTTCATCTGATATTCTTGTTAACTGCTGGAATTAGCCTACCTTGCTTGTCACCATGAAAGGTTTTCCTCCTTTCCCCCCCCTGCTGTTGGTGATGGCTTATCTTAAGTGATCACTCTCCTTACAGTGTGTATGATAAACCCATTGTTTCATGTTCTCTGTGTGTGTGTATATAAATCTCTCCTCTGTTTTTTCCACCAAATGCATCCGATGAAGTGAGCTGTAGCTCACGAAAGCTTATGCTCTAATAAATTTGTTAGTCTCTAAGGTGCCACAAGTACTCCTTTTCTTTTTGTAGGACTCAGTGACTCTGGAGTAGGGTGACCAGGCCCCCCAATATTAAGGGCTTTGTCTTATATACACAACTATCCCCCTCACCCTCCAAAAAAAAGTGTTCTGATTTTTCATACTTGCTATCTGGTCCCCTATGCTGGAGGGGGTGTTGCCTAGTGGCTATAGGTCCCACTCCCAGCTTTGTTACAGAGTTCAGTCACCTCGAACATCCAAGCTGAGTGAAGCATAGCTTTCTATGCTGCATGTCCCCACTGACCAATCTGTGTGTGCGTTGGCGGGAACATTGAACACATACATAAGCTTTAACCTCCCTACCTTTAAAAAAAAAGAAAAGGAGTACTTGTGGCACCTTAGAGACTAACAAATTTATTAGAGCATAAGCTTTCGTGAGCTACAGCTCACTTCATCGGATGCATTTGGTGGAAAAAAAAAAAAAAAAAAAAAACTTTTTTTTTTTTCCCACCAAATGCATCCGATGAAGTGAGCTGTAGCTCACGAAAGCTTATGCTCTAATAAATTTGTTAGTCTCTAAGGTGCCACAAGTACTCCTTTTCTTTTTGCGAATACAGACTAACACGGCTGCTACTCTGAAACCTACCTTTAAAAGTGTCTGTAGAATCCTTATCTGCTGACTCCTGGCATTTTTTCAGCTGACTCCCCCTGTTGCCTTATTCTGAGCTATTGCTGATACCAGAAGCTGCCACTGATATTAGAACTGAGCTCAGGTCACAGCCAGGACCCCCCAGAGATCATCACTCACTGTTGACCCAGATAATCTTGACAGGGGTTCCTGCTGAAAGGGGCTTTCTGTGCTACTCGCCCATCAACTCGAGCAGAAATCTCATAAGCTGTTCTCCTGAATTCTCAGTCTGAAATGGAGGAAAATCCTGGGAGGTCTGGGAGTCGATCTCACGGGATCTCACTCTTGACCAGGGCCAGGAAGGATGTGAAATCAGCTCATTCTATGAGTTTTTGGACATCCTTGGCAGCACCCGAACCAATTCCACTTCCTAAGCCAGCCCCGACGCAAAACCCTTGAGGGGAGAATTCTGTATCTAGGGTTTTGAAGACAAACCACAAATCCAGAGCAAACTGTATCTCTCATTATTACATCCATTTCAGAGGTACAAACAGGGTTAGGACCAGACTGTAGTACCTTTATTCATGCTTTCAATGGATCTATTTGAGGAGTAAAGTGCTTCTCAGGGTGAGTAAGATTGTGCACTGTGGCCCTTTGTAACTTACTCAAGAGGGCCACTGGCAGAACTGGGAATGGAGTCCTGATTGTGTTGTCTGATCTAACCACTAGACCACGCTCTAGCTGTCTGATTATAGACAAGAGGTCATTACCACCCGCTGTAAGCCTGACTGCACATAGGGGATGTATGTCACTTCCTGTGTTATTAAAGCAATTGAGTGTCAACAGTTCTGTGTAAATGAACCCAGTGTATTGTAATGGTAGACTCCCAGCAGAGTTGCGAGTTGCCAGCTAGATATGTCCGATAGGTTCATGTGTAAGTCAGGGTGCCCCATTGTTTACTGAGACTGAGAATAACACAATTACTGAGCCAAGCCAAGCACAACCTGGAGCCCAAGCTTTGAAGGACTGTGAAAATAAATCAGTTTGCTTTTCAGGTTTGCAAGGGCATTGATTCCTCAACCATAGGCCTGTAGGTGGTGTTGTTTTCCTTACATGGCAGGTTACTATATAACCCAATCAGATGACTGAGAGGAATCTCAGTTAGGGAAGGATTTGGTGGCAGGAATAGAAGGAAATGCATAATCAGACTTGTGTGGTGTTTTTGAAAGAGAGTTACTAGCTGCCAAGCTCTTTTCTTTTGTGTGCAAGTTCCTTTTATTCCCCACAGCCAGAAGGCTGCAGGCATATTAATGCTCTCCCTCCTCTTCTTGTTTCCAAAGGGCCTGGAGAATGTTTTCTTATAACGTGCAGAAACGGGCCATGTACATGCAGGTTTGAGAGCCTCTTCTTCTTCCCTCTCGGGGAGAAAAGAATCCTGACTCCCTTACTCACTGTGCAAGCATGAATTAACCAGGAATGTTCCAGAATTATTCCTGAATAATTCATGAACCTGAATTAATCATGTATTTTCATGAATTATTCATGAATAACTCATGGAAATGCAAGGTTTATTCATGCTCCAAAAAACCCAAGGCTTTTTCCTCTCCTTTTCTGCTCACTCTTCGTGTAAGAAAGAGACTGACAGAGGCTAAAGAAAGAAAGAGGGGGGTATTTGTTTTACAGTGTGGGGCTCCTTATCCAGACAACAGAAACCTGGCAAGGAATTGTGGTGAGGGGACACACACACAAGGCAAAAGAATTTCACGATCACCTTCTCTTCTGCAGCAGGCAGCTGAGAGCTGGATAGACAGGAGACATTTTGCAAGACTCTGCAACTGAAGCAGTGCTAACCAGGCAAGGACTGAGATCTATTGATATCAGGATTTGATCTCTCTCTCTCTCTTTCTCTCTCTCTCTCTCTCTCTCTCTTTGTCTATGTGGACTGTTCATTTAGTTGTATTCTTTAAAATGAAATAAAAATTAGAAGAGCAAGTGGGGCTGGAGGGGACAAGAACCACTTCTGAAAATTAGTGAAAAGGAAAACATCTTTAAAAAATTCCTTTTCAGGCTGGAGTTGTTAGCTGCTTGGATCATTAGCTGCGGTAAAACAGATCTGGAAACCTATTTGTTAACGTAAGGGATGGTGAAATCGCAGCTGTGCATTCATCCCAATCGGTAGCTTAGTCTCTTTGTAAGCATTTGTGGTCTAAAGAGCAGGGTTATCTGCAGCCTAGTGCTGTAAAGCTCTAAGGCTGTACAGTGACAGCAGACCGGGGCTTGGAGACAAGCCAATTAACACAAGATAAAATATTGTACCATATTAAAAACTCATTGACACAGCCTAGCCGAGGGAGAGGAATTGGAACGAATCAGGGGCTGGTATTTACTAGAAGGGCAGCTATTTTACATAAGACTCGGAAAGTTAGTTGCTTTTGCAAGCAAACTCCTTTTGAGAATGGGTGGGAGATGAAACAATTCTCCAAGAAGAAAAGGAGTACTTGTGGCACCTTAGAGATTAACAAATTTATTTGAGCATAAGCTTTCGTCAGCTGCTGCTCACTTCATCGGATGCATTCAGTGGAAAATACAGTGGGGAGATTTATATACATAGAGAACATGAAACAATGGGTGTTACCATACACACTGTAATAAGAGTGATCACTTAAGGTGGTCACTCTCGTTACAGTGTGTATGGTAACACCCATTGTTTCATGTTCTCTATGTATATAGATCTCCCCACTGTATTTTCCACTGAATGCATCCGATGAAGTGAGCTGTAGCTCACGAAAGCTTATGCTCAAATAAATTTGTTAGTCTCTAAGGTGCCACAAGTACTCCTTTTCTTTTTGCGAATACAGACTAACACGGCTGCTACTCTGAATTTTCCAAGAATGATTCAGCGCCCAGAGTGAATGGGATCAGTGTGGATGGGGCAGAAAACACCAAGCCTTTAATCGGGGGAGGGTGATGGTGGTCATGAAACCAGAGGAAACCAGTTTGGATTGGGTGACGTCTGACTTATGCATTTTGTTTGCTCCCTTCTCCCTCTTGTTCTGTGCTGTAACATGTCTTTGCTCCCGCGTGTAAATGCCCTGGGTTGTCCTCTGTCTCCAATAAACCTGTCTCGTGTCTGCCATAGATTTTTAGCACCAGACAGTGGGGCTTACCTTCCTCCCCAGGTGCTCCTGTTCAAACGAATGGGTGTGTTTCTGGAGGACAGTACTGCTGAGTGTCATTGAGGCTGTCAGAATCTTTGTGAGCTTGTTAAAGGCTTCCTATATCCACGGACCACGCAATGCAATGATGCTTGGAACAAAACCAGCCCAACTTTCCATTTCAGGGCGTAACCCAGACTCCCCTACCATTCCATTTTTTTGTGTGACCAGAGTCACTAGCAGGGCCTTGGGCTCCCCTCATGTTTGCCATATTGTTCTGTAAACTCCCATTTGGAGGATGTACACAGGCCAGCGGTGCAACACCACTGCTTCAGTTCTGTACATGCCTCACCAGCTCCTCCCCTTGTGCCAGTTACTCCTGGGGCACCGATTATGTTGCAGCGATCCAAGCCAGAGTATCAGACACCGCGGTGGTTGGCATGAGAGAAATGCCATTAATAATTCTAATATTGGAGAGGAAGGATGACCTTGAGGTTAAGGAGCTGAACTGGCACTCAGGACGTCTGGCTTCAAATCCCAGCTCCACCATACACTCCTGTGTGACCACAGGCAAGTCACTTAATCTCTCTTTGATTCACATTCTCATCTGTTAAATCATATAATCATTGAAGTGTAGGACTGGAAGGGACCTCAATAGTTCATCTAGTCCAGCCCCTGCACTCAGGACAGGACTATGCAACAACTAGACCATTTCTGACAGGAGTTTGTCTAACTGGTTCTTAAAAACCTCCCATGGAGATTCCACAACCTCACCGGACAGTTTATTCAAGTTGTCCAACCTAAACCTCCCTTGCTGCAATGTAAGCCCATTGCTTCTTGTCTTATCCTTGGAGGTTAACAAGAATAATTTTCACCCTCCTCTTTGTAACCTCTTATGTACTGGAAAAGTGTTATCATGTCTCCCTTCAGTCTTCTCTTCTCCAGACTAACAAGCCAGTTTTTTCAATCTTTCCTCATAGGTCATGATTTCTAGACCTTTAATCATTTTTGTTGCTCTCCTCTGGACTTACTCCAATTTGTCCACATCTTTCCTGAAATATGGCACCCAGAACTGGACATAATACTCCAGTTGAGGCCTAATCAGTGTGGAGTAGAGGGGAAGAATTACTTCTCGTGTCTTGCTTTCAAAACTCTTGCTAATACATCCCACAACGATGTTTGCTTTTTTTACAACAGCGTTACACTGTTGACTCATATTTAGCATGTGATCCACTATGACCCCCAGATCCCTTTCCACAGTACTCCTTCCTAGGCAGTCATTTCCCATTTTTATGTGTGCAGTTGATTGTTCCTTCCTAAGTGGAGTACTTTGCAGATTGTCCTCTTTGTCTGTCCTGTCAGTTTTGTTTGTAAGCTCTTCAGAGCAGGACTGACTCATGTTAGGTGTTTGTACAGCACCTAACACAATGGGGCCCTGATTCAGGCCTCTAGGTGCTACTGTAATACAAATAATAATAACAATGGATGTCCACTTACACTGGAAACTAACTTGTGCAGTTCCTGTTGTAAAGGAAAGACTATATAACATTTTAACAGGGAGTATTCTAAGCAAATTTAAGAGAAAACAGTGACCTATTTTAAATAGAAGTCAGAGTAGAATGACTTTGAGGTTCTAGTCCATGAAGTGTGTGGTATTTTGGCAGAAAGAAGTTTAACATAATTCCTGCGGTGTGCACAGATGACAGAATTTGCAAGCTAAAGAAAAGCATGGAGCGATGGTTTGGGGCCTATAAATTCTCTCATTGGCAGGCGAGTTTTAATGTGACCAACACTTTCTACTCTGCCTGTGGAAAAGTTCATACAGAGTTGGCTTTCTTTGTGGAAAAGCCACACCCACATTTTCTCCATGATGCTTAAAAAGAGATCAAGTCGTGCAATAATACTAGTACTCTTATAGAGAGTCTTTCATTCATGCATCTTAAAGCACTTTACAACGGAGGGCAGTGTCATTATTCCTATTTGACCGATGGGGAAACTGAGGTACAGAGATCGGAAGGACTTATTCAAGCTCATCCAGCAGGCCCGTGATCGAATAGAAGTCAAATCTCCTGTCTCCTAGTTCATGGCTAGCCACTGGGCCACATGGTCTTTTCACTGACCACCTAGCCTGGCTGGTCACAAGAGAACTTCCTTCAAAGCAACTTTTGATTTTTGGAAGAGGGCGGTGCATGGCTTGGGCTGTCTGTGCCCAAAGTGTGCTGAGTGCTGGGTAGGGGAACTGGGCGCTTTCCGTGCAGTGCTGTCACCACCTGTGCAAATGACCAGTGACATGTCCGAATTTTCCTTTGCAGTTGTCATGAGAGCGGACACACCACCCGGGCGTGCAAAGCAGGCACACAAATGTGCATGCACTTTCCTGAAATTCTGGGTTTGAAGGAATTAATTGGCTTCCCCCCCTCCCACACACACAAAGAACGTAGCTTTCAAATGTTGTTTGCAGTATGGCTCTCACTCAGCTGGGGTAGAATGGGTATGGGCTGGGTATGCCTTCAGACCGTAATATTCTCATTCCTAGGGTATTTTGTTTTAGTCCGAACGGCCTATTGGTTTTGTGCTGCCTTTCATGTACAGTGCGTCTGATGCTCAGCAGATGGGAAATTGCCGTGATTCCACTGAAGTCTGATGCTGTATAAAATTCTCTGCATTGACAAATAGATCTCACTGCTCCGGCCAGCCCTGGATGTCATTGTTGGAACTGCAGTTTCTCTTTCAAAAAAATACCAAACAACAAGGATACCCCCGCAGGCCTATACTTGTAGTCCCCTCAGTGAGCAATCTCCAGGAGAAAACTGGAAGAGTTCAGTACAAACAACGCTGAGAATCAGGGGAACTGCAGAAAGGAGGGAAGGGAATTTGTTGCAGGGGAAAGTGTTCCATGTGCTACTCTTATTGTCAATACAAATTCCCAGGTAGGGTTTGCTTCTGTGCTGCTCCTGATCACAGTGGGCAGCATTTTGGCATGCTTCTGTACTGCAAGGTGATCCCAGCATCGCCAGATTACAAATACCAGTGCAAAAACGATCTGCTGTCAGGAACTGGAGAGTGGTTACAGACACTCTGGCCTGGTTATTTTTGTAATTCTAGTGATTTGTAGGCATTAACAGAGCACTCACCACAACAGCAGCTGAGCTTCCAGTTAACCTGATTATTTCCAGGACATTCATGCTGTTAGCATTATTTTTGCCCTGAAGCAAGTCCTTGAATAGATGTACAATATTTAAATTTACTCCTTTTAATGAACGACCATAAGCTGCTGATAAACACGCCACATTCATCTGACATTAAAAAGGCATCATAATAACACTGTAAGTAAGCACTTCACTGAAGCTGAAAACACTATTCACAGTGAATAATAGACAAGATTTTCAAAGATGGATGTACCTAAATCTATAATTAGGCCTGATCTCCAAATGAGAGGCCTGATCTCCAAAAGTTCTAGGCAATCAGCTGTTCCCTCTGCATCCCTAATAATTAAACTGGGTGTGCTTCGGAACATAGCTCCAGCAAGGGTGAAATACCCCTGGTATGGATTCTTGTTCCTTATCTTCTCTTCTAGGTGGTGCTGGTCCAAATGGCTGCCAAGCTTTACATTCTAATCAGCTGGCCAGACGGCAGCCGTGTGATCAACATCGAAAACATCAAAGAACCCCGAAAGCCATTTCATCTCTATGCGGTGGGTGAGCAGGTGCTAGCCCGCTGCCCTGGCTTCAGTGGTCTGTATTGGGGGGTCGTGGAAGGCATAAGCGGTAAGTGATCATTATCCATCCTAGACTTATGCCTCTTGGGAGCAGCCTCTAGAAACAAGTGAAATGAACATTGAAAACCCTTTTCTTCCAACAGAGCATAAAGATATCTTAGAGAAAAGGCTGCAGGAAAATAGACAACTCTTTGAGAAGCTAAGTAAGTGCGGGGTTTTGTACAGGATTAATATTCAGCAGGCAGTGTATTTCTGGAGGAAAGTAATTAAATATAATAACCTTATACCCCGGTGCATTTTTTTAATGGATGGATCATAAATATATCCTCATCCCATGCCTAATGAATCATCCGACAGCATCCATGTGTAAGGATTGAGAACACTGCTGTGGACAGCAGGGCTCTAGAGGTGTAATGTTGCATTATAGGTCATTGTGGTATTGCCAGTTACCATACGTGCCCCATGTTGCTTTCAGAAGAAGAACCAGCAATGCACAGTGGGCTGCCATCCCAAACTAAAAAATCAAGAAAGACTTTTCCAAAATGGATGCCAGGAAGCTCCTTTCGCAAATACGATGATAGGAGCGTCTACATCAAACCGCTGGTCAGGGATGAAGAAGCAGGGCTCCAGAATGATGCTGCCGTCTCTTCTGTCTTAAAGGAGAGGCGCATCCTAACTAGCACGACTAGATCCCATTGCACCATGTCAGCACCTTATCAGTCTTCCACGGCCTTCAAATCGCCATTTCCGTTCTTGACCCTGGCTGTGCCTGGCACATCCCAGAATGAAGAAGCAAGGCCTGGCACAGCTACCAGAGGTAAACCAGCTGGGATTATTGTCTGTGAATGAGACGAATGTCTTATTTTATTCCACGCTTGGCTATTTTTAACTTTTAATGTTGGTGTTAGTGAAAAGGGTTCAGAGGGGTTCTGAATTCCTGTTTCTCTGCAGTGTGGGCTGTAGACCAATGCACATGTATTTTCCCTGGGTGTGAGAACTGTAATGGTGAGAGCTGAGTCCTTTCCATCCTTGGTGTCTCTTCTCCAATGGGGCTGCTCACCAAGGTGACAACTCTGCGGTAGTGGCTTTTCTGTGATCCAAAGCACACTGAGATCGCCAGCTCTTTTCTCATATGCTCACAATTCTTTCCACACAAGCCAGTGAGCACACTCCTAATATAATTTATTTGTTTAATTAATTATAAAGTACCCCAAAGTGTGCTGACCTGAACGTCTGACCTGTTTCAGGTTTACCTAGCAATTCATCCATACACACATACTAAAACTCCCTGAAAGTAACCATCTTGTTTTCTGTGTTTGTCATTTGTGCTAATGACTACACTAATGTCCATAGACTTTTTCACCTTCATGATCCATGTTTCCCCTGCCCAGTTTCTTCACTGATGGCACAATGCCTTGCTAAGGATATTGTGGTTGAATTACAACTATATATTGTAACGAAAGTTTTTCTTTCTGCCTGTAACAAAACTCCAACAGTTCAAGCCAAAGACAGCATGTTTGAGTCATGCTGTTGATAACTTGGGAACATCAAACAGAAGTACTTAGATGAACATGCTCTGGAGACCAAAGTATCCAGGTGATGACAATTTCACATCTGTCTTTTGCTTCCTGCTCCAACCCTCTTTCTAGATTGCATCACCCTGACAATGAAAAGGAAGTCAGATGGCATTCTAGCTAAGTGTCAGCAGCACATCTGTAGCAACAGGTAATATTCCCACTGTAAGGACAGTGAAGGTTTCAAAGGGCCTCTCATAGTCTCCACTTGTGGTTCACTAGCTGTGGTTCCATTTCCTGATGCCGCTTGCTTCATATAGATTGGTTTGTCCTGCCTTGTTGACACAACTTTGAGGACAAAGGGGAGTTCCAGGGGACCTGGGGCAATTGAGGAGAATTGCCTATTCCGACCACAAAGGATCCATGAAGGACAAAGTCGAAATTGGGGCAGCTCTTCCTGCCCTCCACATAGAGCCAGAAACTGCCCTCAATTACACCAGTGTAAATCCAGAATAACTCAGTTGAAGTCATAGTTAGGACCTGAATTTCTACTGCCCTGTCCCCTATGTAATCATTTAAGTGTGAATCAAACCATGAATGGCAGTATTCTGCATCCCCTTTGCACTTGTTTTGTAAGAGACTATACACATGTAAGCAAGTGGGGAATCAAGCCCATAATATAGAGCATGTATTTAAGGAGCTGATATTTTCTGTGTAAAATGCAGGGAGTGACATTTATCTGAAATGCTTGCCCACTGACATAAAGTATTACAAGATATCTACCTTGTTTACTTGGGATGCCACATGATATTGGAGTTGGCTGGGTTTTCACAAAATGCTGTTTTGTACATTTTAGACCACAGAGCACTTATGAAATAAATATGAAACATCTTCCATTGCTTGTTGGTCTGTTTGTTTTTTTCTAGCTGTGATGAACCAAAGACTGAAGGTTCCCCAGAAACAGATGATTTTGGGGTAGTTCAGAAAGATTTTGGCCCTGGTGAAATGGAAAGGTAATTAATGAAAAATGAAGTTGCAGGTACCTGCATATAGCTACATTTTCCTCAATACTCAGAAAATAAAGGCATTCAGATTCATGCTACATGACAACCTGCAACACTTTCCAAACCATCAACATGATAAGAATCAATTTGAAACCTCTTTCAGATGTTAAGGTTTATATGCTGGTATCATGATAACTTGGCTTCAAAATATTGCAGCATTGTATATATCTCAGCTCTCCATCATTTAACCTTCAGATTGACCTCTGTCCCACCCAAACATAGTTCTATCTCACTGTTATTATTGTTACTTGCATCAGAAATGTGGGATCATGAAACCGAGTCTGTAAACCATTTTATTCTAAAGCTCTGAATCTCTTGTCATATCATGATTCCTCCACTGATCTTTTCTGTGTTCCCATCATTGCGGGTCTTATTTTATACCGTGAATACCTGCCCTCTGGAACTTTGAGAGTAGGGACAAAATAAGAAAAGACTGATAACTCTACCTTAAACTTTATTCAAAGCTTAAAGCAAAGTGAAATGGAAGGTCAAATCATTACATTCTCACCCAGGCAAACTCCCATTGGCTTAACTAGTACCATGAGAAAGTCTGCTCTTCCCAGTCCAGTTTTTCAGACTCAGGTAGCTTGGGTATTCAACGGGCAATGCATGCTGAACTGACATGTCACACCCATTGCTAGCTGAAGGAGAATGGCGCTTTGTGGCAGGCATGCATGTTATATGCTTTATTTTATTTTCTAGGACTGAGAAGATTGAGCAACTGGAGAGAATCATAGTAGATCTCCACCGAGAGATTCTCTCCCTGAAACGGAAGGTGCAGCGGCTGGAATCACTGTCCTTTCAGGAAGAACCCCACAGGCAGCAATGCGAGGTGGTGGAACTCTTTAATGGATACACGAAAGAGCAGCTGAAAGAGGCCATCCGATTCGACCAGAAAATCAGCACCGCCTGTAAAACACTACTCTACAAGCTGTTCACATCCGACTATATACAGAGCCACTCCATCACAGGAAGGAGAGGGAACACCTTTCGGGAGGCTAAGCCCATGATGGATGAGCGGTGCATCAAAATCATTAGGGTGTTACTGAAGCAGAAGTTTGGGGACCACCTGAGTGACACAGTAATCACTGAGAAAATCCAAAATGTGCAGAAAGCACTCAGGCAGAAATTTAAGACTGAATGTCCCTGAGCAGCATGTGATTCGATATCTCATTTCCTGGGCAGTGCCAGAATCTAGAATACAATGCATTGAGCAGCCTTTCCAAAAAGTTGCTTCACCTTTGTTGTTTTGCTGATTCAGCCCCTGGATTAATTGTGAAAGCTTGGTGAAATATCTGCTAGAAACATCACAAAATATCTGTGGCTAAAAGTCTGTTGGCATTCACACAGTGGGAGATTTTCACCCAGAATTTTCCAAGTCTGACGTCATTTTACAAACCCCAGTTTTGCAATTGTGCAAAGGAGTCAATGTTTTTGTTCCATTTATAATGGACAACTTTCGGGGGAGAGAAAGACTTGGATATTTCAATTAAAGAAGCCCCCAGAAATTTGGATGGGTAATCAAATCTGATTCCAACTATTCAAACACCTTGGATCTGAAAAGTGATGCTGCAAATCTCACAAGACGTAGGTTTTAAACATCCATACTTCAGGATGCGTGTTCCAGACTGAAACGCTCAGCCTTCTGAAGTTCATCCAGCACTGCTACCTGTGCACGCACAGCAGACAGCTAGTATTTCAGATCCAGCTCAGATGAAGCTATAACCTATTTGCAGACTCACAAACACCAGCTTTAGCCTTTTCACTAGTCTCTATTTCCTCACTTCCTCTTGGGTTACTGAGCTGGTAAATAAGGTGGAGAGGGAAGGGTCAGAGGGACGCAAGCCACCCCTCACTGAAAGGGCATGGTGAGACACTTTCCACTTATCTCTCTCATAACACGCAAGGCAGTAAGATGTAGATGCCACATACAGCCTTGTAGAGGGTTAGAATCAAAAATGTTCTGTTGCCTCTCGGGGCAATGAGTGTAACCTGAATAAAAGCAATATATGTGAATAGTACATGGAACTTAATGGGCTCTGGGCCCACCTGATCCTCACATGGGAATTACATCCCTTTCCTCATTCAACCTTGCTTCTCTCCTCTCAGCTGCAGCCCCCAGCTTCTGCCAAGGATAGAACAAAATGAATCCCTTTGATGCCAGATGAGTGTGTCTGAGAATTTCCTCTGACAACAGAATGGGAGAGCTCCATAAAACATTAACAGAAAGAAATGATAGCTAGTGGGGTTTTTGTTGTGGTGGTTGCTTGCTTTTATTTTTAATGTTCCTAATGCAGCTGTGTGGAAGAAGCGGTTAAAATTCATCCAAACTATCACAAATCTACCCAACAATAAAAGCTCAAAGCTGCTCCCTCACCCACTTAAATTACTCTCTTTCTTCTGCTCTTTCAGAAAACAGATTTTTCTACTCGGATATTGAACAATTCAGCAGCAACAGTGTAAGAGGGAGAGAAACTTGGCTCTCTACAGCTGTCCTCTCCTTTAGGAGTCAGAAACATTATTAACAGTCACTATTATTATTATTATTTTATTATTATTTATTTCAATTACCGTAGCGCTTGGGAACCCTAGTCATGAACCAGAACCCCATTGTACTATGTATAAGCACAGAAAAAAAGACAGGCCTTGCCTCAAGGAGCTTAGAGTCCAAGTCCCCATAAAAGAATAAAACAAAACCCCAGCATAGGGATGTCCAGCAGCAGAGCTGTCCAGTGAACAGAAATTCCAGTTCACAGAAGATTTGGAGAGTTCAACATTTATTTTCATTCCAATGAGCAATGAAACCCAAAATTCTCCATGAAAGAAAATTTTGGGGAAAAACCCATTTTATCTCAACAATAATCTATAATGTAATACAAAATAAAAAATTCTGAAACCAAAAATCATTTTGAAAGGAAAAATCAAAACAGTCCCTTTTCAGAACTTTTTTTTTCCTGATATTTTTCTGCAAAATGAAACTTTGGCAAAACCGACAGGATTTCGCAAAATATTTCCATTTAATTGAAACTGAATTTCTCAAAGGAAAATGGTTTTGTCACAGTTTTTCAAACCAGCTTTACCCAGCAATATTTGGCAGTAACGCCTGATTGCTGGAGATACATTGAATAGTCCAGTCAGTAACAGAGGAGGTTCTATCACCTCCTCCAACGCAGCCATCTCTGCACAACACCATACATTAAAAATACATTATTAGAGTTTGTCTATTCTTTGTGTAGATCTCATCCTCAGCATCAAATGAATTTGTTCTTATTATCAATGTCAAGACCTACGCAATTAGGGACAAATGTTCTGCCAGTTTCCAAAAATATGTCCACAAAAGATCAAATTGGTTAGTCTGAGTCATCCCTCTGCAATGGTTTAGAACACGGAGCTCGCTTATAAACCAGGGCTCCATTTTAGAGGTGGTTCAGTTTCCTGATAGAGGCTTTCCTTTTGGTTGACATCATTGTTCTGATTAACTTGCTATAGGGGCCTTTGGCGGCTAGAAACATGTCCTTTAAAAAAAATTAACAACATGCTCTGGTTCTGCATTTTTTCAATGAAATGTTTCATACTTCCACTTTTAAATGATTTTTTTTAGATGTCCTTCAATTTTATTTAAAATTTTTTTGAAAAGATCAAAATGGAAACAACATATTTTTGATCCCAAATTAATTTTTCTTTATTTTTCAGTTCGCTGAAGCATTTGGAAAAATTTTTATTACGGCTGAGCTGGCAACAGTTCTGCACACAGTTGTATCCTCATGCAACCTCCAGAATTAAACCGATACCTCAGAATCTTGATCTTCCTCCTCCCTTAGAGAAACCATGAGACAAATCCAAAGGTCATTGTCTTCAAACTAATTCAGACTGAAATGTGGGGTAACTGTCAGGTAACTATAAGCCTTGTGGAAAATTAAGTTCTCATGCCTGCTAAAGTTCAGATTCTAGCTGTGAAACACTGAAGTGGATTTGATTAGAATGTCCTGGTGTTAAGGAACTGGGACCCCATGGCATTTTTTGTATGATAAGACACTTTCTGACAATTACGAGGACTCTTGACCATTTTGATGCATCATTTCTCTGCAGATTTTTTTTCCTTTCTTCCCCTGGGCCAGTGAATTGGCCTCTGAAAAAGAATGGGCACAGATTGGACAGCAAGTTCTAGCGAGAGGGGCTGCCAAAGGAGAGAGGTGTCTTTGAACACATTGGACAACCCTCTCACCTGCCTATGAGCAGCTGTTCAAATAAGAAAAAGGCAAGTGGCCTGGTGATCAGCACTGGTTTAATGCTGTATGTCCTTTTTCATCTTTATTTAAACATTTGAACATGTTATAATGTAAGATTTAGGTTTAAGTTTCATTGTAATACTTTTGGGGGGGGGGTTGTGCGTTGGCCTAAGGCTAAATTGCCATTAATAAACGTTGCTTTGCTTCTCACCTGCCAGCTTAGAAAATCTAATTTATATAAGCATGATCTCTGAAACGGGGACTATCTAATAGCCGGGAGGGATTTTAGGTCACAGTAATACTATTAGTTAGATACAATCTCTGGAACAGCAATCAGAGCCTCTTTCTAGCTGTAATGTTTTTATACGTTTCTGATTTTCAGGAATGGCACATCATTAGACTGCTCTTATTTCTTGTTCAATGCCATTTTTTAAGGCCTGCATGCACAATGGAGAGGAAGCCTAATCTAGGGGTCAGCACACTGGACTCAGGGTCCAGAAACCTGGGTTCTCTTCCCAGCTCTGCCACTCACCTACTGTGAGACCTTGGGTGAGTCACTGCCTCTCGCTATGTCTCTGCTTCAGATCCCATACCTTTGTTTGTTTACAATGTGACCTCTCTGGGGCAGCGGCTGTCTATTACCTTGCCTTTGTGCAGCCCCAGAACAATGGGGCCCCGATTCCTGATCTCCAGGTGCTACTATAATAGAAATAATAATAATATAATAACCCAGTACTCTTTGTTTTTGGAGCAGCAGCCCATGTATTTGTGGTGCTCCACAAGGCAATCCCAGATGGCCTGCAGAGCTTAGACCATACAGATTGGATCTGTCTTTGAGCCTGGGAATTTATTTTTAGTTGTTACAGATTTCCAGAGACTCTTTTGACTTAAAGAAAATCAACAAAGCCCATATGCTGGTTTGTCTCTTTCCTTGTCGTGTGTTCCTTTGGTGTAAATTCAGCTGTAATCAGACCGGCCGACAGTGCCAAAAGTGATGGCAGAGCAAACACACAGAAGGGCTGGATCACATAACAGATGCATCTAGAAAAGTTAAAATAGTGGGGGCCACTGGCAAGAAGTGAGAGAATTGGTGGTGAGAGGCATAAAGACAACACATGGGGAGAAATGAAACTTACAAAATAAGAGGGACATACCCAAGCACTAAATCCAGTTTGTTTTAATATATTCTTCCCAGTTTTGTCCATGTGACTCTTTCAGGTAACCAAAAACTGTAGTTGCTGCAGAGAAAATGCAGGTTTAGGACTGGGAGTGGGGATATTCAGGAATGGGTCTCAAGATCTGAGATCTCAAGATTTCAGAACAGGAAACCATCTAAGAATCACAATCACACAGTAACTATGTAAACCCATCAGCATCCATACTGGTTTGGAGTGCCCACGGGATTTTCTGTATTCTGTTCAAGGGAGACTTTGCTTTGCATCTCTAGGGCCTCATAACAAACATTTATCACTTCGCCTTTCAGCGTTTGTGCTCTGTGAAACCCACGGACCATCGCACATTGCTTTAATGAAATCATTTAAAATGTAGCTTATGCTCTTCCCCAGTTCTTTATCCATTCTATCCAGCCAGTGGTATTAGACTGCTTTTATGCAAATTCCATGAAGTTGATGAATCCTTCTATTGGTACAAGTTGCTAAAGGCATTTGCACAAACCTCAGCTCTGTCAGAACTAAAGGCACAACGGACAGCTAAAGTTTCTCATGCTGTCAAACAGTAATTCTTTATTTGATGCCTATAACGATTTCTTTGTTTTAATAAATCTGTCTCTCTCATAACAATATAAAATATTCAATATCAATGTAAGAAAGGGAGAAAAATTATGTACATACATATATATGTATTACAAATACACACAAATTATATATTGACAATATCGATTTTTTACCTTCTTGCATTGGTGTTCAAAATGTATATTATATATATATATATATGTGTGTGTATGTATGTTGCATTGTCCATATACATACCTGCAATTATATATAATTTCAAATAATTTGTTTCTAAAATCTTTTGTGACTATGCTTTGGCGATACTTATTAATCATGCATACTTTTTTATAAATATTTCTCTGACTATAGTATATATTTATGTTGACAATATCAGTCTATCTATCTACTTCTCTTTCCATCTAGAGAGGGAAGTAGGATAGGGAAGTTAGCAACTATAATACATACATTATTATAGAAATTAAATTAAATATAGTGCCAGCTCTCTGTGTGCAGAACACACTAAGGAAATAAAAGGCACTTTGGCCTTTAATAACATCAGGATACGAATGGTCTGATAATGGTGATATGAATTATATTCACACACTCAGACACATGCAAAATGAAAAAGAATGAATTCTATTATAGAATGACTGTTATCCTTCCTCTATTCAGCAGCCTATCCCAACATGTCATAAAGGCTTCAAAACCAGATGGCATGTTTTGATGGAAATCGGAGCTTTGTATGTTTCCTGTGGAAGCAGGAATAGTTGATTAGCATATTGAAAAGCATTTCAGGCACTGTGGGTGAAATTCTGGCCTCACTGAAGTCAATGGAACTTTTGTCATTGACTTCTCTGGGATAAGGATTTCACTCCATAGGTTCTCTGTTTCCTGCTGTAAATCTGCTGAAGTCAGTAGAAATGCACCAGAGATGAATTTGGTCCCATGGCCCATTCTGAATTCCTTCTATACTGAGCATTCCCATAGGCCTCAATGGGGATTTGAGGAGTGCAATGAGTATAGGGTAGGTCCCAATATAGAGAAACAAAAAGAAGTTTAGCATTAGTAGCATAAGAATGAAATCCGGTGTGTATAATGGGAAGAAACCCTGCTGAGTCGGATTTGATGCATCAAGGTTCTTAAACATGCGCCTAGCTGTAAACATTGACTTCAGTGGGACTACTCATGCTTAAAATTAAGCATGTGCTTAAGTGACTTGCTGAATGAGAACCTTATTCAGGTCATCCTAAACAAGGGGCAATCAAATCTTTATAACATCTTTAAACCATCTCTTTATACATTAATTTGAATTCTGTACCTATCACATATGATGCATTATGCTGGAGCTAGTCACAACAGCATAGTTAAGGCTGCATGTTATGTGTATGTGTATTAATAACTTTTCCCTAATTTTTCTCTCTTTTTGGTTCTAATATGCGATGGGAGACACAAATTAATTGGTAACATGGCATCCTTCTTTCTTTCTTTCTTTCTTTCTTTCTTTCTTTCTTTCTTTCTTTCTTTCTTTCTTTCTTTCTTTCTTTCAAAAGTCTCCAAAGTTCCTGTATAAAAAATGCACCACCAGCAGTGTTTGGACATCTCTTAGCTTGTTTAGAGTGTCATCTCACATTTTGTTCACTTAGGAAACACTTTATTTTCATAATGTTTTATTGGGTAATTTTTTGTTGAGAACTGGGAATTAGCTGCAATAATGAGAGCTGCATGCCTGATTTAATACCTAGGATTTAGCACCCTACAAAGCATATTACTGCATGAGGCTTAGTTACTTATTGTTTCTCTTAAAGATAAACAGTATTATTGACTGCTATTACTTATGCAGTAAAAGAGAGGACGTCAGATATACAAGAGAAGAGACTACAGTGGAATAGAGGGAATATAGCTATGGGTTATAGTTAGGATTCACTATTATACTATCCAATAGTTGGTTTTGATAACAAATAATAATTAATAGTAGTATCATGCTGAAAGGCACCTCACTGACCATATAGTTAGATAAGTTCCCACTGCCCCCAATTAGTTTACTATCTACATATTGCAGTTCTAAAAATTATTCTGTAAATGAAAGAATCAATCATTTCTGATGCACAAAGATACAGGTAAGATCATATAACTCTTTGGGCAAGCTTCATACTAGGTATAACTCCAATGACTTCACCGGAGATAAATTTGACTAATTGTCCATTATGGCTTAAATGAGGATTTGAACCTCCATCTTCAGTGGGAAGAAGTGAGCATATTATCACATACCAGTGGCCCTTTTTTTTATATATTGAACAAATTGTCCCTTTAAAATACTGTACATTGGAACAGATAAGGCACTCATTGAGCCTGCACTCTTGCACTGGCATGTTCTCACACCAGAAGGGCAGGAACAGTTGGAACTCGTCGCAGAAGCACGGGAAACCCATTTCCACCACTCTTCCTTTTCACTCAAATTTCATCTCAGTGTGGCAGCACATTTACACCCAAATACCATGCTTAGCAACAGGTCCCTGAACAGTATGTTGTGGGGATTACTTCCCTTCCAATGGAGGTGATAAGAGATTTGCAGAGATCTATTTTTCTTGATCCTGGAGTTTTCTCCAACCTCACAAATCATGATCTACTGTGTATAGAAATGGTGCTGTCTCAGTGTTTGAATATGCTTTTAATGAAGTGCTATGGAATGGAGAAATCTTGTTAATCCTGATCAGCAGAGGCTCTATCCAATGGTCACTGAAGTCATTAAACCCACTGAATTTAACAGGCATTGGACCAATAATTGAAAGGCCTAAATTTCCACTGTTAACCATCTTATCTCGTAGCTTTTAACATTTCTGTGAGTGGTTCAAAAGTGCTGCTTTATAACCACCATGCTATAGAAACCCTCTTCAAGAACTAGAAGCCCGTTTCATTTCTTGAAAGGTAAGTAGAGCAACTAACTTGAATACACCCATCAAGAGATCTTGCAAAAACTTTACTTGGAAATTAATCTTGGGTTAATGCTTGGGTTAAGAGCATCCCTTTTCTGGGAAGAAAACTTCCCAGTAAGAACCAGGAACAGCAGGAAATTAAGTAGTACCGGTTTCTGATTTCTGATACAGGCTCCAAAGGCTCGGATTTTATTGTATGCTCTTTGGGGCACTGCCTGTGTGTAAAAGACAGGCATCTGGTGGGATTTTCAGAAGCACCAAAGCAGGTTACGCACCTAACTCTCATTGATGGCAATGGTCCCTAGTGCAGTTTTGGGCACCTAGTAGTTAAATAATTAAATAATAATAACAACAGTAATTAGTATTCTGCAGCAGATCCTGGCTGTCTGATTTGCCCGTTGTTTTTTTCAGGATGGCATTGATCAGAGCTGCCCTCGGACCCTCTGCTTGCAACATAAGTACTATAACTGGTTGGCTGGCTACGAAAATGGAAGGAGGAATAATTTACTACTCATGCCTCCTGTTCATCCAGGAACAGTATTAAATGCAACATGCATCTCAAAAGATTCAGTAGCAGTCAGAGATCTGAAACCTCATGCTGGTTTCAGATCTATCATCTATCTGGGGGCCTGTCTGCATGGCCTCACAGTTTGGGCTATGGCAGAGTAAACGGCAGCACACACTAGCTGAAACAGGACACATTAATGTAAACTAGGTACCTTTTAGTTTGTGCTCGCAGGGCCTACATGGAGCAGTTACAGAGCAGCCCGCTAGTACATGTTGCAGTTTACACACCCCTAATCTGAACTGCGGGGCTGTGTAGACATATGCCCTAGGTTTCATCAAGGTTTTACAAGGGTCACTGTGATGGGGTATATAGGCAGTGGACATTAAAGAGTTAGTGACTGCTGGGATAAAAAGCTGCAACCCAGCCAGAGCAGAGTGGGCACTGGAAAGGCTGAGAGCCGCTGAGGAGCTCCACTGCACCGGCTAGGAAAAAGCCAGCCAGTGAGGCCAGTTTCCTGGCAGAAGGATTCAGGGAAAGTTGCCAGACAGTAGATACCTGCAGAAGCCATAGGTCGGAAGCAGCCCGGGGGGGGGGGGGCAGCAGGAGACCTAAGCACACACTCCTTGACTGCCTATAGAGCTCCTGGGCTGGGATCCAGAGGGGAGGGTGGGCCTCCATCCCCCACATTGAAGGAGGGCAAAGACTGCAATGCCCCAGACTGGGGCTGTTTGTCCTAACTCCGGCTATTGAACTTTATTCCTGGCCCTGTTTTGACTTCCTTTTGTCCCTTCCCTGATGAAGAAGGGACTGGGAGATGACCCCGGGAACAGTGAATGGAGGCCCATCTGGAGGGCTGGAGCCTTAAAGAGACTCCAAGTTCTATAGGCCACCTTGTCCTTAGCAAAGGGAAACTGGGGTAAGACACTGGGGTAAGACACTGATCAAACACTCAGCCACAAGGGGGTGCATTGAAGGGTCAGAGGCCCGACTACAGTCACCCATCATTGTGGTATCTGAGTACCCTGCTCTCTGGAAAACAAACTAAGGGCCAGGTTCTCAGCTGGTGTAAATCGGTGTCACTCAGTTGAAGTCAATGAAGCTATGACGATTTACAGCATCAGGGAGTCTGTCCCTGACAGTGCCCACAGTAATAATGGACAGATGAGATGGAAACCCAACATTTCTCATCTGATTTCAAGTACATCACATTGTGTGGCCCTCTTTGGGTACCAGTGGGGGGGGGGAGAGGTTTCCCCTTCCACGTCCCCCGCCTCTCAAACCCAGGTGGAGCAGTTATTGCTGCTTCTCCTCCAGCCTTCACGAAACACCAAATTGCCCTGTTCTGTTCATTCCCTCTGAGGCACCTGGCATGGGCCACTGTCAGAAGACAAGATACTGGGCTAGATGGACCTTTGGTCTGACCCAGTATGTCCACTCTTATGTTCCTAACAACAAGGAGGGAAACAGACTAGAGGGGGAAACACCCCTTCTTACCTCCTAGGAACCTCCTGACTCCCACTCGCCCGGAATGTGTCCATGCATCTGGAGAGTCGAGGTGATGGGGGAAGAGGTCAGAACGTGAGCCAGAAGCTACTGGAGTACACAGCACCACCGAGTTATTGCAGTGGCACCTCCTGACGTGTGTCATCCTGTCAAGACTTGTATCCTGGTGACTCATTGTTTTGGTGAAGACATTGCGACGGGGTGTCAGGAAGTCCCACTGCAAGTGTTCTGTGGCTCTCTGCTCTGGAGATTCAGCGAGGAAACCGCTCTCAAGGCTGATGGCCCTTAGAGACTATTATTGGGAGCTCTCTTCAGAACCCAGACCATTCTCATTAGTGCTGGTTGACATATTCCTTGCAGATGCCTGTTTGCTGGTAATCAATCAGAGCTTTGTAAAAGGACTTTTTATGTGCAAGTATTTGCCGAAGAATGTGTATGAGAAACTTTCAGCCTATAGGGTGTTAGAGACTGTGTCTCTTTGCCGTTTGTTATTCCAGGGGTGGGATTAGTCACATAAGGCACACGGTATTGTTTCTATTCCCAGATTTGATGACTGAAACTAGAGGGAAAGGAATGACAGACAGAGAATAACAAATAATGAATATTCTTGTTTGCAGACAAATACAGGTGTTTTTGTACGAAACAGAATCATTCACTAGACAGCCTGTGAAGGAAAGCACATGCTCAGAAATGCTCATGAACAGCAAATAAGAGATCTAGACATGGCCAGGCTGAACCAACCATTCAGAATTGGAACACAATGTTCATGTGCATGATTTTTGAACTACTTGAGCAGCTCTAATTCTCATAGGGCCTGATCCAAAGCTTAGTGAAGTCAAAGGGCCTCTCTCTCCACTCTGCCTGTCTTAGGTATTTCCTAAGCCTTAGCTCCATGTATTTACATTCCTTGCACACAGCCAATCAAGCCTAGAACAATGTCCAAGCTCTGGAAACTCTGCATGAGATTTTGAAAAACACTCATCACATTGAGTTGAATGTTGACTTCAGTGTGAGCCCAGTTAGTGCATTGACTTCAGTGGGAGCAACTTTAGGCTAACAGGGAGCACTTTTTGGAAATCCCACCCTCTGTAATCAGTATTTTACTTCTTCAGCTACTAGAACTTGCCTGAGTTTGATTCCAACAATGGTAAAGGCAATTCAAAGACAGAGAAGCCACCTACTCCTCCCCCTGCAAAAACCCAAAGGCACTTGCCTTATAAACGCAGACTAGTACTCCATGACAAATGGCCTGTCAAGCAGGATTAGATGTACATCATGCTGATTTGGGGGGGGGGGGGAAGCCATTAATTCTGTTTAGAAAAAGTCATCCCATGGAGGAGCTTCCAGGTACAAGGAGATTATCCTGACATTTCCTATTAAAATTCAATGCATAACAGTGACAGCTCCCAAGAATTAGCTTCACTGTATTGCTTAGTCCTGAGGGCATGCATGCCAGAAACTTTTAAAGGAACAAATAAATGCAAGTTCAGCCCTCAACATATGCCCTGTTTGAATCTAGGTTGCCTGATTATTAAAAATAAGAAACAGCCCTAGGCTAAGCATGATGTCAGTAGGGAGTGGGAGATCACTATTAGCTCTTCAGCTTCCTACCTCTTTTATGAATAATTACACTGAGAACTTGATTAGGCTAGAATGGCCGGTTGAAATATACCCAGGGACTGAAAATGGGTTATCTTTCTTCATGCTGAAAACTAAAAGGAAAGAAAGAATTTATGAAGCCCTTGAACTCCCAGTCACCCCACGATAGGCACATACAGGGTCTGGTCCTGCATCATTGAAATCCATAAAAAGAACAGGAGTACTTGTGGCACCTTAGATACTAACAAATTTATTAGAGCATAAGATTTCGTGGGCTACAGCCCACTTCATCGAATGCATAGAATGGAACATATAGTAAGAAGAAATATATATACATATATTGAAGGTGGAAGTTGTCATACAAACTGTAAGAGGCTAATTAATTAAGATGAGCTATTATCAGCAGGAGAAAAAAACTTTTGTAGTGATAATCAAGATGGCCCATTTAGACAGTTGACAAGAAGGTGTGAGGATACTTAACTTAGGGAAATAGATTCAATATATGTAATGACCCAGCCACTCCCAGTCTCTATTCAAACCCAAGTGAATGGTATCTAGTTTGCATATTAATTCAAGATTAGCAGTTTCTCCTTGGAGTCTGGTTTTGAAGCTTTTCTGTTGCAAAATTGCCATCCTTAAATCTTTTACTGAGTGGCCAGAGAGGTTGAAGTGTTCTCCTACCGGTTTTTGAATGTTATGATTCCTGATGTCAGATTTGTATCCATTTATTCTTTTGCGTAGAAACTGTCTGGTTTGGCCAATGTACATGGTAGAGGGGCATTACTGGCCCATGATGTCATATATCACATTGGTAGATGTGCAGGTGAAGGAGCCCCTGATGGCCTGGCTAATGTGATTAAGTCCTATGATTGTGCCACTTGAATAAATATGTGGACAGAGTTGGCATTGGGCTTTGTTGCAAGGATAGGTTCCTGGGTTAGTGTTTTTGTTGTGTGATGTGTGATTGCTGGAGAGTATTTGCTTCAGGTTGGGGGCCTGTCTGTAAGCAAGGACTGGTCTGTCTCCCAAGATCTGTGAGCGTGAGGGATCGTCCTTCAGGATAGGTTGTAGATCTTTGATGATGCGCTGGAGAGGTTTTAGTTGGGGGCTGAAGGTGACAGCTTGTGACGTTCTGTTATTTTCTTTGTTGGGCCTATTCTGTAGTAGATGACTTCTGGGTACTCTTCTGGCTCTGTCAATCTGTTTCTTCACTTCAGCAGGTGGGTATGTGTAGTTTTAAGAATGCTTGATAGAGATCTTGTAGGTGTTTGTCTCTGTCTGAGGGATTGGAGCAAATGCGGTTGTTTCTTAGAGCTTGGCTGTAGACAATGGATTGTGTGGTGTGTCCTGGATGGAAGCTAGAGGCATGTCGGTAAGTAAGCAGTCAGTAGGTTTCAGGGATAGGGTGGAGTTTATGTGACCATCACTTATTAGAACAGTAGTGTCCAGGAAATGGACCGCTTGTGTGGATTGGTCTAGGCTGAGGTTGATGGTGGGATGGAAATTATTGAAATCATGGTGGAATTCCTCAAGGGCTTCTTTTCCATAGGTCCAGATGTTGAAGATGTCATCAATGTAGCACAAGTAGAGTAGGGGCATTAGGGGACGAAAACTAAGGAAGCATTGTTCTAAGTCAGCCATAAAAATGTTAGCATACTGTGGGGCCATGCGGGTACCCATAGCAGTGCCGCTGACTTGAAAGTATATATTTTCCCCAAATGTGAAATAGTTATGGGTGAGGACAAACTCACAAAGTTCAGCCACCAGGTTTGCCTTGACATTATTAGGAATACTGTTCCTGACGGCTTGTAGTCCATCTTTGAGTGGAATGTTGGTGTAAAGGGCTTCCACATCCATAGTGGCCAGGATGGTGTTTTCTTGAAGATCACCAATGGATTGTATTTTTTCAGAGTAGCAGCCGTGTTAGTCTGTATTCGCAAAATGAAAAGGAGTACTTGTGGCACCTTAGAGACTAACAAATTTATTTGAGCATAAGCTTTCGTGAGCTACAGCTCACTTCATCGGATGGATTGTAGTTTCCTCAGGAGGTCAGTGGTGTCTCGAAGATAGCTGGGAGTGCTGGTAGCATAGGGCCTGAGGAGAGAGCCCACATAGCCGGACAATCCTGCTGTCAGGGTGCCAATGCCTGAGATGATGGGGCATCCAGGATTTCCAGGTTTATCGATCTTGGGTAGCAAATAGAATACCACTGGTCCGGGTTCTAGGCATGTATCTGCACAGATCTGTTCCTGTGCTTTTTCAGTGAATTTTGTGATTATTTCCATGTGAGTTTTGCTGATTATCATCAGTGGGTGCACATTCAGGCCTGCAGAACCTCCAGACAATCAGGAGACCCTGCAGAGATTGTTTTTCATTTCATGGATTTTCCACTTGGAAAATATATTGTCAGAAAAATACAATCTTATTCTTTCCAGCTGGCAAAGTAAAAGAGCCCTGTCACATTTCAGCCTCAATCACTCATTTTAAAATTCTCTGGTGATTAAAAAAATGCCAGTGGGCCAAGTTTGTGGGGTGCGGTTACAGGGGTGTGAATGACATGAGCTGGGACCAGTAGACCTTCCTACATTTGCATTTTATCTTCTCCAAATAATCCTGCTGTTCATCCAGTTGAAAACTGAGGCTGTGGCTTTTTTCTGCTTTGCAATTTTCCTGATTTAGTGACACATACCAAAAAAAAAAAAAATCAGGGAGGTTTCTGCTTCTTCCCCCACTCCCGCCCCAAATGTTCCTTGTCTTGTCGTAATGCCTAATAATGTGTCATGATCTTTCCCCCATAGGCTATTGCTGCTGAAAATTGCTCTGGTGCTTTGAGGCTGCCACTCCCTGGAGACATTAGTAGCTTTCTGTACACCAGAGAAATAAGCGCCATCTTGAAATCTTTATTCTAAGCTGAAGCCTTTATCTGTATGGCACCTAGTTCTGAGCAGCAGGCACTGTCTCACCTCACAAGGTAGAGTGACAATGGGACAGGGCCAGGGTTTGCTTTGCTGTTGTCCAATGTACGGTATTCAGTTTCGGAAAACGCTGCATCCATTAGTAAGATCGCACCATCCCAGCTTAAACGAGTCATAGCCAGTTGGAGAAGGAGCCATCGGGTTTTTTTTTCTGTTTATTTTTTTTAAGTCTCTGGATCATTTTTAGAGCCAGAAATTAACAAATAGCCACTACTAAAGCTGCAAACGTACATGCTTACTCCACTGTTTAAGTGATTGCAATCCAAAGAACTACAGAATCCACACCAGTGTTTGAATAGCAGTTCTCATGGGCTGGGACAGCACAGCAGACAGCATAGGAAATGGATAGTTTCATCAGAGTAATTTGTTTACATGTTGCGTTCCCCGCGCCTGCATCTGTTTGTGTCCTTAATAATTATTATACCGTTCCTAGCTTGTATATAGTGATTTTCACCATTAGCTCTCAAAGCTAATTGAGATTGTGAGTAGAGCTGGGTTAATTTTTCAGCCAAAACTTTTTTCTGTGAAAAAGAAAGATTCAGCAATGCTCAAAGATTTTGCAAATTTGTGTCGATTTCACCAGATTGTTTCCGTCAACCTGCCCAAAACGCAGTTCCAAAAAACCCCCCAAAGCTTTATTTTGACATTTTCTGAATGAAACACTTGGATTTTTTCAATTTGAAATGACTTTTATTTTGAAATTTTCTTTAATTTTTTAAGTAAAAGAAAAAAAGCTTGACATTGAAATGAGAAGTTACATGTAGCAAGATGTTAGACAGGAGGGATAGCTCAGTGGTTTGAGCATTGGCCTGCTAAACCCAGGGTTGTGAGCTCAATCTTTGAGGGGGCCTTTTAGGGATCTGGGGCAAAAATAAGGGGCTGTACTTGGTCTTGCTGTGAAGGGAGGGGACTGGACTCGATGACCCTTCAAGGTCTCTTTCAGTTTTATGAGATAGGTATATCTCCATATTATTATATATATACATTCGATCTAAAACAAAGCGGTTCTTGACTTTTCAGTTCACCAGATTTTAAAAATTCCTTTTCTGTTTTACCCAAAACAATTTAAAAAAAATCAGACTTGCCAGTGAACCAAAAAATCCATTATTCACCCAGTTCTAAGGGTCAGGGATTGTCTTTATCTTTGTACAGAATCCAGCACAATGGTGCCTCTGTCCTCACTGCAAGCTCCTGACTGGAGTATTATTAAATAGTAATAGAAGCAATAAAGCAATTTCTGCTATGGGGTCTTAACCCTAAAGGGTTAAGCCAGATCTGATGTCATTTGGCATCGCTCTGTTTAATTCAATAGAGCTATGGCGATTAAAACTTGTGTCCCTGTGTGTGCCTTGCCTTACCTCTAGCATGTGCGATCCCAGGGGAAAGTACCATCTGCTGTGTACTGTCTGGTAAAAATACCCAGGAATATTTAGCTATTTGTTAATTGAAATCCACCCTGCGTTCTCAGGAAGCAGCTATGTTGGAGGGGAAGACTACTCCTTTAAGGCCACATTATGCCATGGAACCTAAATTTTGACAAATAGTGCAATGGGAGTGAGATGCCTAAATACCTTGGAAGCCCTGGACCAAAGACTGTACAGTCTAAAGTCAGGGAACACCTGCCCTTGGGGGATCCTTTCTAAACTATATCAAGTCCCCCTGAAAAATGGATGGATCAGTTTCGGTTAGCAAAAACCTGTTATAATTTGCTGAAAGCAAATGACCTTTTTAACTGTTGTAAATATTAACTCAGGATGACTGATCTCAGCTGTGACATGCACCACTTCAGCGGACAAGAGGGGACCAAGTAATATGGAAATGATTGACTTTCTTCATCTTTTTGTAAATGTATGCATGGGGAGAGAATGTTATCAGAACTGAGAAATCTACCCTTTGTATATTATTGATTCATAATTGTGACAGTCTGTACCATTATGTTCACCACTTTTACAAGACTATGATAAATTTTGTACAAAGTATGCCTTGTGAGGTATAATTTGAAAGCTGCTGAATATCATTATCCTGTTGAAATATGCATAGCAACAGTATATGTGAAGTTATAAGATTCTACTGTATGATGCAAAAAGAAAAGGAGTACTTGTGGCACCTTAGAGACTAACAAATTTATTAGAGCATAAGCTTTCGTGAGCTACAGCTCACTTCATCGGATGCATCGGAAATGCATCCGATGAAGTGAGCTGTAGCTCACGAAAGCTTATGCTCTAATAAATTTGTTAGTCTCTAAGGTGCCACAAGTACTCCTTTTCTTTTTGCGAATACAGACTAACACAGCTGCTACTCTGAAACCTGAAATATGCTGTAATACTGGGTAATAGCCACAAAATGCTTTTTCACAGATAAAGACACTCTGGCTCCAGCCAGGTGTTAAAGGGCTATCACCTGATTAAGCAGCCATTCTCTAGAGGTAAACAAGAAATTTACATTTTATCACAGAGATGGTTCAAACCTCATGTCCACAAGAGACTGTGTGTCATCAGCATCCCAGCTGGGGATAATCGAAGAAGGGAGAGGGGTATAAGAATAAGAGACAGTGGCCTCTAACTCACCTCTTCTCCTCCCATCTCTCTTCTCATGAAATCAGTGAATACGTGAAAGACAGTGAACTAAGCGGGAGGGGCTGCAGGCTGAAAGCAGATGCAGCCCGTGAAATTTACTGCAGTGTCTGGTGAGGGAAACCTTTGCTTTGAATTCTGTTACTGTTAAGTTAGCCATTAGCTTGCTATTACTCTTGTTTTCTTTTGCAACCAATCCTGACTTTTATGCATCATCACTTGTAATCACTTAAAATCTACCTTTTTGTCATTAATAAATGTATCATATTGTTTTATCTTAACCGGTGTGTCTGAATTCGAGTGTGTGGGAAACTCCATCAGTGATAAGGCTGGTGCAATATCATTTTCCCTTGATGAAATGATGGACTTTCTGTGAGCTTGCACTGTTCAGGAGGGTGCGAAGCAATACCAGGCACACACTTCTGGGGAACAAGACTGGGACTAGGGATTTGCTAGTGTTGTGCTGTATGTAATTCACGAGTGGCTGGCCATAGCATTCATGTATTCAGCTGGGAGTGACTTCGCATACTGAAGGCCATGTGAGAAGGCCAGGACTGGCGGTTCTGACAGCAAAGCAGTGTAAAAGGCACCCCAGGCTACAGAACTAAGGGGACAGAGCTGTTCAACAGTCCAGATTGTACCCTGAGTAATGTCACAATATTATACACACCCCCACCCCCATTTTCCTCAGCACTGAAACTGAGTTTTCAGAGTAAAATTCCTTCCTGACTACTCTGAACTTGTGTCCTGAAGCACGAGAGTCGATGACCAGTATCTTAGCTTCTGTAATGACATTCTGGTGCTCAGATATGACAGTGATTGGGACCACAGAGGTACCAAAATAAAGGTAATATTGCTCATAAAGTTAATGAGCCCATTTATAACACCAGCCATATATGTTGTTTGAATTTACCATGTTCTGGGTGACAACCATGGGTGAGTGGGGAATAGAAATGAAGTGAAATGCAGGGATGAGAAGATCATGAGTCTTGTTGGCCCATAAATAACTTGCAATTCACCATCACTGAAATAAAACAAGTGCTTGTTAAGCTAGAAAATAACACACGGAAACACCTCCACACTCGTTGACTGTGACACTGCACAGGCACTTGAGAGTGAGAAGGATACACAAACACATGAAGGGGTTGTGATGACATCAAGGTAACTATGAGAGCCTAGCTCAAGTGTTTTGTGTTGCTCTCAGAATCTGGAGAGGTCTGGGTTTTTGAGGTGGTTGTGTTTTTTTTCTCCCTGAGTCAGAAAAAAATAAATTGTTAGGGGAAATCATAAAGGGATCAGATTATGCCCCCACACACCTCAAGTTAAAATCTGCAAGCCTTGATGATGCCTTGAGAATCAAACACAGCATATATTTGGCTAGCACAAAATTTTAAAAAGCCTGGTGGCAAGTAAAGCAAAAGTGAAAAAGACTCTCTTCTGTGTGTCACAGAACAAGGCTCTGCTTCCATCTTGACAGTCTGCAAAGGGGACATATTTTGTATGCTGGGGAGATATCACCAATACTTGCCCGGCAGTGGTGTGGATCCATTCACTGGGGACAATCGGGCCGCTTTTTTCTAAATGCCTCTTGCTTATGCATGTGAAAACAGCAAGTCGTATTAATTCCCCACCACCCCATCCTCTCATGCCATGCTTGAAGCCTGAGCATGTTTATGTAAATGGGATAGTAGGGAATTCTTTCATGGAATCATTTATTTCACCTAGATCACGCCAAGTGGACTTTGAACTAAGATTAAGGGGACATGCAGAACATTGGAGTTTGGCTCTGACTAATTGGAGTTCTACAGAACATTTACCCCACATGACACAACAAAAGGAATCAGAGGCAAAAGTCATTTCACCAAGTTTATGCTTCAGCAACAATGTGCTGTAGATGAAGTGCTTTGAATGCAGGCAGAAGGGATTCCCATGTTATGGAAACCAGACAATGTAGTGAAAACTGCCCCTTGGGCTACCATGTGGAGCTTTCTTCTTCGAGTTAAGACCATGTGGTGAAACCGCTGTTTAGCAGGATCTCCTAGAGAAGACAGGCACACAAGGGATTTTTCTTTTTTGTGTAGCCATTTTGGAAGAGATGCATTTAAAGGAAAGGATATGGAGCCATTTCTTCTTGCCTTGGCATTGAGGAAATGAAAATGGCCTCTTTCCTCTCTCTGGGTTAAACATAGCAGTGTTTAGTGGGGTTTTGCACAGTTTCGGGGAGCATTTGCAAGATAAAATATGTGAGATCTTACATGTGGCTCTTTGAGGTTCCAGGAATTTGGGGTGCATGAGGACCTAGAGAATTGCAGAGGCAGTTATTGGGAGAGAAGAAATGATGTCAGGAGATTAGTTAATGTTTGGGAAAAACACTGTTTAAGGAGGACCAAGGATCAGGAACTTTGTAACATAGGATGGGGCAAGGCTCCCCTCTCCCTGACCCAACCGGGATGAGCTCTGGGAAGGATGGCAGCTGATATGTTGCCAGTGCCTCCTCCCTCATAGCAAGAGGGACACTACCCAGAGGAGGATGCTCACCTACCGAGCTCTCCCAGTCATAGGCTGGAAGGACTGAATTACTTGCACAGTTGCAGAAGGAGGGCAGTGGGACTTCTGATTTTGGAGAAGAAGCCTGCCTTGTTTCTAGCATACACGCCCCAGAATGGGGGTTGGGAACTCTTGAATATAAGGAGAGTAATCTCACCTGAATTATTACACAGGCCCAGGGGGAGACTGTGAGACTTCTGTATTTAGGAGAGGGGGCCTTTCTGAATTGGCCCCCAGGCTCCCAGAGGAAGGGTAGATTTGAGATGCAATAGAGTTAATATAGAAACCCCACAAGGCTCTGGTGTCAGAGTAAATCATGGGAAGACCCAAGAGAGAAAGGAAAGGAGAAGGCAGTGAGCTTGCTGGGCTGGCCCACGCCAGCAGGAGTGGGCTGGGGACAGCATCTGCCACAAGCACCCTCATAAAGGACTTGCACTGGGAGAGATTGTTTAAAGCAGCAACTTTGTCCCAGATCTTTTGGCCCAAAAAAGCATGATAGAAAGCCTTGAATACACTGGAATCGGTGCACAGTGGAGGGGGATGTGGGCAGCCCATGTGAGGTTCTGCACCCCACATACACCATGCAGCTATGCTGCAGGAGGCTCTCTGAAGGGGCGTCTGGGCATGGGGCAGGATAGGGGATTCACGATGATGCAGACAGATCCATTGGACAAATCCTCTGGGGTGGAGGCACATAGCAGCTGTGGAGGCTATTGCAACTGCAAAGCTAACAGTAGTAGCTACAAAATGACTCTATGGACCTCAGTGGGCCCCCATCTTCTACAGCAGGGGTTCTCATCCTTTTTCTTTCTGAGGCCCCCCAATATGCTATAAAAACTGCACGGCCCAGCTGCACCACAACAACTGGTTTTCTGCATTTAAAAGCTAGGGCCGGCATTATATGGTAGCAAGCAGGGCAATTCCCTGGGGCTCAATGCCACATTGGCCCCTGCAAAGCTAAGTTGCTCAGGCTTTGTCTTCAGCCCTGGGTTGCGGGGCTCAGGGCCCCAGGTTTCAGCACCATGCGGTGGGGCTTCAGCTTTGTGCCCTGGGCCCCAGCGAGTCTAATGCTGGCCCTGGGGACCCCCTGAAACCTGCTCACAGTCCCCCAGGGAGCCCCAGATCCCTGGTTGAGAACTACTGTTCTACAGTCCTTAAAGTCGATTTAGTTGGGTTGAATGCATGCAGGATGGGTTGGCCCTGAGAGATGAGACCCTGAGACTGAAAGCAATGCTGCTCACAGGAGGGACTGGAATGCAATCTGCTGGTGAAATTTCTAGATAATGGGGAGTTTCACAAAATTTGGAAACTGCAGACCAAGGTGAGCAAGTGACAGTGCAAACTATAGAAAAACATACAGGGAATGAGGGGAGGTATGTGGGAAATTTTTGAATGTTTAGGGCAGACAGTTTTGGGTGGGTTGGGGTGCTTGAAGGGGAATTTCCCTGACTTACTCTTCTCCTACAAGTGAATCACCTTAAAGGAAGCTACCATGCAAAATGGAAACATTGTCTGCACTGTTCAAGCTGCCCATCAGAGGCCTTGTTTCACTAGTTCTGATGTTGACCTGGCTGTAGTGCCCAGAAAACCATGGCATTAATTGCAGCAACAAACCATGGCTTATTCTGGCTCCAAGGGAAAACATGATCAAAGCTGGTTGGCGAGACACAAATAAGTATAAAGGGACCTGAATCAGAGCATTTGAATCTGGGTCAGAATTTATAAACAAAACTCACCTTCCATTCACCAGCAACATTCAGAAATGTTCCAATCCTGATGCAAAAGCCACTGAAGTCCATAGGAATATATCCTTTGATTTTAATGGCCTGTTTTAGAAAATGGCAAATTTCAGATTGTTTGGACCCCACGTTTTGATCTGAGGTTATCTCAGCTGATCACGGACACTTCACTTGCATTTCCATGTCAATACATGGTACTGTACATTGTAATCTATAGCTGTATGGATTCTACGTACACAGTACTCTAAGTTACCTGTTCTCCATTATCTTTTGCAAGAATCTTGTGTCCCATTTTGTTCAGCAACACCTATTTTAAAATGCAGTCATTGTTTCTGAGGGCTCAACTTCTCTTACTGAGTTCTGAGAACTTCCGTGAAAAGTTCCAACCATGCTTTACAGAAGCATATTTTGGAGAGCAGTTGCCACCAGCTCTTTCATATAGGCTGTTCTATAGGTTACATATTATTAAGTAGCTATAGGAAAAGGTGGATCATTGTCATATATATCAAGGGAATTTCAAGATGAAGAAGGGCATTTATTTATTTCAGGGACATATTGTGAATCAACCTTGAGAGCTAATTGACTGGCTAACGGGCTGCTGGACAGGAAATCAATGAAAAGATATTACTGTGTATTAGGATAAGGAAGGCATAGAATTATAACTTTCTTAAATATGATTAGAAACCCCTTCATGATGCAGACTGTGGTGGAGATTCAATGACAGAGAAGAACCGAATGTCCCGGGAATTAATTGATGTAAGTGGGACACTGTCAGGAACCATTTAAGTCTTACTCAAGAATCAAGGTAATAAAGCTAATAAAATGCCACTTATACATTGGAACAACATAAAGGAGGAATAGGTTTGCTATCATCTGGTAAGTGAAACCACTTAAAATCAAAATAAAAATGTATTACTCCAGGTCAGCTGACTTTGAAAGAGAAGCAATGTGAGTGGAGGAGCAGCATTTATCTCAATGCAAAGTAACAAGGTTTCCCTGAGAAACTAAACCGTAAGAAACTCATTTTTCTTTTCCTACAGGCTAAAAACAAAACTTCTACTCCTACACTCATAATTCCCAAATCACCCTTTCTGCCTTCCTGTCTTCCTTCCTGTCCAGTCTTGCATTTTCTAGCAAAGCTGACCTCTTCATATGAGCAAACCAAACCTGCTGCTTTGGGGTCAGATCTTCATTAGCCTTTCTGTGCTGCTGGTTCGAAGGTGGGAGCAAAGATGACTTTAATTGACCTTTGTGTGCCCTGAATGCTAGGTCAGCCAGGGTCCAGTTCGGTCCCCAGAGTAACCTGGAGCAGCCTCAGAGCTGCTCTAAATTATGCCTGGCTGCAACAGCCTCCATTCTGAAGCCAGGGATTGCTGGAACACAGCCATGAGCGGCAACATGCCCTAACCCTCCACTGCATCCCTAATAACATGGCCGGATAGGAATGAGGGGACACAGAACGGGCCTCATTGGCTCTATGCCACCTGAGGACTCATCTACAATAGGGGAATCACCATGTAACCAGTTTAGCTGACATGAAGTCAGATTTTCTGGCAAAAGTGAGTGTATGAGATTAGAGGAGAGCCTGAGACTCACCATAATGGTCACTTATAAGTAGGGCTGGATGGGAAATGATTTTTCTATCAGGAAAAGTCAAAATCTCAAAAAAAAATTTCAGACCCAAACCCCCCAAATAAATAAATAAATAAAAATGTCTGTGTGGGCCAGCTGAAACATTTTGTTTTGATTTCAAAAGCCGAAAGACATTTTGATTTAAAAAAATGAAACTTGCAATTCAAAAATCTCGAAACCTGTTTTTTTAACCAACAATCATTCGAGTTAGGTGTTCTATTGAACCTGATGCTGTTTCACACACAGTTTGAGTTTTGAAAAATTAGGATCATTTGGCAAAAAAATGTTGCCTTGCAAAAATTTCTGACCAGCTCTAAAACCAATCTAACCATCACTAGAAAAGGACCTCCATGCCCTGGGTGCAGGACTTTTCTAAGTGAAAGGGCTCAAGTGGGAGCAATTCCAGTCAGTCACTGGATCACCCACACTGCCATGCTGGCAGGAAACGGCAAGTCTTAGTACAGAGCTCTGAAAAGTGGTACTCAGAACTGTTGTACAAGCCAAGCCAAGCCATGCCACGTCAGCTGCAACAAACACGATGACTTCTTCTGATCAGATGAGGTAGCTCTGATACTTCTGTACTGGATCATGTTCAGGAAGGGCCAAACCTAATGTCTATTTGAAATCAATGGAAAGATTCCTATTGACTTTAGTGGGTTGTTGGGTCATGGCCGTAAAGAATCAACATCACCATTGTGTATGAGAAATGTCTACTCTTCATGAAAGGTGATAAGAATCTCAGGGTCAACAATTCCTAACCTGTCCTATACTATTCTTGCCCTCCATGCCAAGCTAACTGGCCTATGACACCTAGACTTATACTTAACTCCAGCCTTCTCCAGTCTTGCTTCTGATTTCCTGCCAGCATTTGCAAACAATGTGGCAATAGGGAGACTAGATGGGATGCGCCATTCATTGGGTAGCCATTTGAAACAGCTGTTAGTGCCATGAGATTTTTCACAGTGAAGAAGAGAAGCAACAAATTGAAGAGACTTGCCTTTCTCCTTAGGTGATTAAAATCATCACTATTGTTCAGGGATATTTCTGCACTTTTCTTCCCCTACTAAAGAGTGGTGTATTTCCCAGTGCTCTTCTCTTTCATCTCGCCCAAACAGAGCAGCTTCTGTTAGAACTATGCCAAGTTTCATTTCTCAGAAACAATTTTACTTCTTCTTTCATCTCTGTACGCACATGCATTTGTTTTCTTTTCTTGTTTTCTCTTCCTTCCTTCTTTCTTTTTTTTTAAACGCACTTATTCTGCAGTCTGCTTATCTTTGATAAAAGGAGTTTGAAAACTCTATATATTAATAGCGTGAATCACTTAAGTGAGATACATTATGTTTTCAATTTCCACAATGCTTTCAATTGTAGGCAACTTATCAAGGGTTGGCATCCGATTCAGTGTAACAATCTTGAACATTAAATCCAGGTTACTTCACCGAGAGATGTATTTCTTTCATCGAGGGAGCTAATACCACTCATTATTATTTCTGACATTTCAACCCAGCACATTATTCTTCATCTCGCAAATGAGATCAACTACCCACTCTTTGCATGAACAGAGCTCAAGGTGGGTACATTTAAGATAGCTATACATATATACAAGTATCATCCTAACAACCCCATTACTGTAAATAACAGAAGCCAATTTAATAAATGAATGTGATGAAGAATACAGAAAATGAAGGTCTCTTTGGTATTTAAAACATGCAAAGAAAAGAGCCATTATTTTTGAGTTTTGGGGTGCAGCCATGCTGAACAAACTGCCAAGGAGATCTGGAGGCTATGTTCCTCTGGTGGTCAGGGCAAGGAGTGGGAGGTGGTTTGCTGGAAGTACCTATCACACAAATGTTCCCACAAAGGAAGGTTATTGCAAAAACCAGCTAATGTGTGCACACTTTTCTTCACATGCAACCTAAGTGGTTCCTTTGATAATTTGGCCCGCCAAATCACTACTGTCAAATGGTCAGATGCTGGGTCTTTACTCATGCTTCACTCCACTTCACTTCATTCAATAAGTGGTCCCATTCAAGGTAATGTAATTATGCAAGGAGTAGGATGCTATTCAGTGTAAGGATGTTAGAATCTGGCCCCAAAAGAACTGTTCATATCTTCAAGGAAAAAAGAAAATCTGTCCTGAATTTCAATGGTGTCTTGGAATAGCCTGTATTCCCAAGACAATAAAGTGACAGAAGTCTTTCCAAAGACCTCTGATTGGACCATATTTTGAAGTTTCAGTGAGCAACATATTTAATAAATAAACAGACAATCCTGATTAAAACTCCATGAGTAGGGGCAACCATTAGCTGCCTTTCTTCATGTGGGTGGTTTCTCATCTTTTTCAAAATTTCTTTATATAAATGAGCATTCAAGGAGTATTACAGCGATTCCTGCTACATCTAGCAACACTTCAGTTTTACAAATATGGAGTCCAATCTTGGAAATACCCACATGCACAAGCAACTCTGCCCACATAAACAACCCTGCTGACTGCAGTGAGCTATTCCTCATTTGAACTCCAAATTTATCTCCCTTCTGCTTTCTCCCTTTGTATATTTTTCATCTGTACTATGAAGATAGATTCTTGAAAGTGAAGTTATAGAAATGATTCTTAGTTACGATTCATCGGAGAAACTCATTGCACAAGATCTCATTAAGACCAAGCGCTAAGCAGGAATATAATGAAGATGAACATTTATACTTAAACTGTAAACTTCTTGGGGCAAGGATTGTCTTTTAGTTATGCGTTTGTATAGCATCTAGCAATGTAGGACCCCTACTGGGACTTCCAGCTGCTACCACAATACACATAAATAATGATAGTAATATACAGACATCCAGAGTTACATTAATGAGGCTTTTAAAAAGTTTGGGATATAAACCATCATGCTTCAGGTCATAAGCCAATCTCTGATTGATGTGAGCTAGGAAGAAACTTTTCATGGGGTGGCAGATTATCCCAAAATTGCCTAATGGAAGCTTTCTTGCATTTTTTCTCTAGCTATTGTCAAGAGACAGGATAGTGGCCCAAACAGGCCCTGGCCTGTTTCAGTTGGGCAATTCTCAGTATCTTAGGTTCCTATCATCTTTGTTAAAGGGATGATGCTCATCCTCCCACCTTCTTCATTCTTTCTGATCACGGTCTTGATTTCTTTGGCTTTGTTTGTCCAGGGTTTGGAGCATAGCTGATTCAGTACTATAGTTATTGTTTTAGCAAAGGAGTGAAGCCCACACAATGCAGTGGAGTGAAATGGAAGGGCTGAACATGAGCGGACACTGATGCAATAGAGTTATTAGAATTAAATTACCAGCAATTTATCAAGAAGACCGTGCATTTGTCACTATCAAAAAGTTCCCCAATTTAAATCTTGAAAGAATTTTTTCCCTTACAATCTGCTTCATCATACCTCATTTATGCATTTCCTTCTTTGATTTATGTTCCCAGCAATCTCATTTCTATTCTCCTCTCCTTTGATGTTTTTATTGCTTCAGCACTCCAGCCGGGGGGGTGGGGAGAGGAGTGGTAGGAGAGTGGGTGAGGAAATAGCGGTGCATCTAATGCAGTGACTAAATATATAAATAAGTCTGTGATGGGTTAAACATGTAGGCTTCAGCAAGCAACTAACAAGAAACAAACAAGTTTCAGAGTAGCAGCCGTGTTAGTCTGTATCCGTAAAAAGAAAAGGAGTACTTGTGGCACCTTAGAGACTGCTCTAATAAATTTGTTAGTCTCTAAGGTGCCACAAGTACTCCTTTTCTTTTTAAAGAAACAAACAAGTAATTTTAATTTCCAGCATCTCTCAACACAGTATGGAGAAAAGATTCTGATACCTATTCTCACTTTGAGAAATAACTTATTCTTCAAGTAGATTCATTTGGTTTCAGTGGGATACTGGAAGTGGGGGTTTCTACTAACTCCCAGTGTGAGTACAGGTCTGAGTAGAGTTGGCTAAAAATTTTCCTGTGGAAGAGCTTTCCATCGGAGAATGCTGGGAGTTACTTCCAAAGTACTTTGAAAGACAATGAGAATATATTTACATATCGTGTAAGTAGACACATCAAGCTAACAAGGTGTGGAGGCAAACCTCACACTAAAAATGGGGGGAGGGGGCGAACAGCATGGCATCTATACTCACAAGGAGAGAGAACCTTGGTCTGGGTTTTATTTTTCAAAGAATATGTTGCAAAGGTTCCCTGGTCTAGAAAGACAGGGGGGGCTGAACTTCAAGTGATGAGCAGTTGAAGCAAGTGATTGCATACAATATCACTGTATTATAAGTGTGTATAGGATGAGGTCTTTTTTGAAAGCTAATGACATGGGTGATTAATATAATTGTGAAATGTAGGTACTAATGTTATATTGGGAAATATGGCTACTTAATGACACTATGTTTTAAAGTCTGCAGCCAAAAAGGCAGAAGCAGTTTACCTCCCAGACAGGAGAGAAGGCAGCTGTTTATCTATCTCCTGTGTAAACTGCAATCAAAACAATGGAAGCCCTATTTGGGAGCCAAGGGGATGGGAAGCCTATGGGAGGAGAAGAACAGCATGACATCATCCTGCCTTTTGAAATAAGGCAGGGGTTCTCAAACTTCATTGCAACCCTTTCTGACAACAAAAATTACTACCCGACCCCAGGACTGGGGATCTAAGCCTGAGCAAGCCCGAACCCCATCGCCCCGCGCAAGGAGGCCAAAGCCCAAGGGCTTCAGCCCGAGGCAGGGGGCCTGTAACTTGAGCCCTGCTGTCCAGGGCTGAAACCCTCTGGTTTTGGCTTCAGTTCCGGGCAGTGGGGCTCAGGCTTTGGCTTTGGCCTGGGCAGTGGGGCTCAGGCTGTGGCCCTGGGCCCCAGCAAGTCAAAGCCAACCCTGGCAACCCCATTAAAAATGGAGTCTCAACCCACTTTGTGGTCCCAACCCACAGTTTGAGAACCACTGAAATAAGGTCATTGAACTTTGGAAGATATAAGCAAGGACAGAAGCCATCTTTGCCATCCATGACTAGAAAGACACAAGGGAACAGAGCTCTTGCAAGCTGAGAAAGATGGGTCCTTCAACCAAGGGGGCAGGGGGAGTTGTAGTCTCTGGAACTGAATATAGGTGAGAAACCTGCGTAGGCAAAGGTCGTTCACCTAAGAAGACAAGAAAAGCGTGCACCTTTACTCTTTGTGGGAGGTCCTGACTGAGGTAAAGTCAGCCATGCCTGGAAAGAACAGCTGGTGAGAGAAACCATGGTGAACAAAGCCTGTAGATTGCTAGATTAAATTTTTGACTTTTAGAAGCATATTTTGCTTTACTTGTACCTCCATCTTCATTCCTCATAATTGTAGTCACTTAAAATTCACCCTATCTTCTTTTGTTAATAAATTCAAGTTACTGTTAATCTAAGCCACCAGTGCTGTGTTTAAAGGTAAGGGTGCATTTACCCCAGTTAAATTAATATGTTGTCATGAGGTTTTGTCTCAATGAGAGCAATGAACCTTATTCTTTCTCTGAGCTGTCTAAGAGAGGGTTGGACCCTGTCTGGCACTTGTTTCTGGAGAAATTCAGGGCTGGGAGTGTGTTGGGATCACCTTGCTCGTTGTAACCAAGGCTGGTGTATTGCTGGCAGACTGCTGGAGTCAGTGTCCCTGGACCAGGGCTGCAGGTACACACAGACACTCTGGGTGTGACGTGCATGCTGGTAGGCTGATGGTGAGCAGCCCAAGGTGGGGATTATGGCAGAAAAGCATTGTGGGGCAACCAGGGTTACAGAACAAGCAGTGACACAAGCCATTTCTTGTCTGGATTGCACCTCAAGGCAAATGACCGTCACATACAAATATAAGGTGTTTATTAATCATGTTGCCTTTGCTTATACGACCCACTGGTTAAATGTGTCACGTCATCCTCTAGAAGCTGTTTCATGCCAAGGATAAAAAAGCCTACTACTGGTAGTAGTTAATGGAGTTAGTTACTCATTTAGTCCAAGGTGGGGCAACTGTGCTTTTTGGTGTTAATTGTTGCAGGTTCAATCCCCACTGAGGAACTGTGATGGGGTTTTGTTATACTCACATTGCCTTTCTATGGGTTGCAGTTTTATTAGTAGTATCATTTAGTCATGGAGCAGGACCCCACTGTGTTGTACAAACCCAGAACAAACAGACAGGCCCAGCCCCAAAGAGCGTACAGTCTCTCAGTTGTTTCAATACCATCCCTGAGGATCTCTGAAGTGTTGTTTAAAACTCTGATACAGGAACACCTTGAAACTTTTTCTCTACATGTTCCTATTGCCTTCTGGTGAGAACATTAGCAGAGTATGCCCTTGTCTTCCCAGCTCTGATTTGGCGGCTCTGATTCATGCTTTCATAACATCCAGCTTTGATTATTGCCACTCTCTTCTCATTTGACTCCCAGATAAATCAATATACAGGTTCTGCTCATAAGAAACACAGCTGTCAGTATTCTAACAAAGGAGGGAAGTGGCTTGCCAACACGTTACCCGATGAGAAGTCCCTGCATGAGATGCTGAAAGAGCATCAAAGTGATTATGAATTGTTGTTTGTGGTTTTGCAGCCATGTTGGTCCCAGGATATTAAAGAGACAAGTTGGGTGAAATAATACCTCTTATTGGACCAACTTCCGTTGGTGAAAGAGACAAACTTTCCAGCTGCACAGAGCTCTTCTTCAGATGTGGGGAAAGTAATCAATGTCACAGACTGTTAATTGTCCACTTCATTTTGAATGATCTCTTTGGAACACGGTCCCAGGTGACATTCTGATAAGTAAGTTGGAGAAATGCAGGCTTGGCAGAGCTACCATTATGTGGACACTTAATTGGTTAAACAACTGCAGACAAAGAGTAATTATTAATGGAATGTTTCAGAGTAGCAGCCGTGTTAGTCTGTATTCGCAAAAAGAAAAGGAGTACTTGTGGCACCTTAGAGACTAACAAATTTGTTAGTCTCTAAGGTGCCACAAGTACTCCTTTTCTATTAATGGAATGATGTCAGATTGTAGGGAGGTCTCAAATGCGGTTCCGGGGGGATCTGTTCTGGTCTGGTGTTGTTTAACATCTTTATTAATGACCTAATGTAGGAATACAGAACGCACTGATCAAATTTGCAGATGACACAAAGCTGGAGCGGGGGTTACTGACACTTTGGAGGCTAGAGCTAAAATTCAGAGGGATCTTGATAAATTGGAGAACTGGGCTAGAGACAACAGAATGAAATTCAATGAAGACAAATGTAAGGTGCTACACTTAGGGAAGAAAAAACAAATGCACACAAACAGAGTAGGGGATAACTGGCCTGCAGCAGCACTGCTGAGAAGGATCTGGGAGTTGTGGTGGATCAAAGCCTCCACATGAGTCAGCAATGTGATGATGCTGCAAAAAAAGCAAATGCAATTTGAGGTTGCATTAACAGAGTCATAGCATGCAAGTCATGGGAGGTGATAGAACCACTCTACTTGGTGCTGGTTAGGCCTCAGCTGGAGTACCACATCCAATTTTGGTCACCAATGTAAGGAAAAGTTGTAGAGAAATTGGAAAGGATCCAGAGGTGAGTGACGAAGATGATCAGAGGGATGGAATCCAATCCATATGAGCAGAGGCTGAAGGAATGGGTAGGTTTAGTTTGGAAAAGAGGAGGTTAAGGGGGGACATGAGAGTGGTCTTCAAATACTTGAAAGGCTGCCATAAAAAAGATGGAAAAAAGTTGTTCTCTCTTGCCATAGAGAGTAGGACAAGAGGCGATGGGTTCTACAGCAGAGTAGATTTAGATTAAATCTCAGGAAAAATCTCCTGTATGAACAGTAGGCTAATGGAACAGATGCCTAGAGAGATTGTAGAAGCTCATTCACTGGAAGTTTACAAAAGGAGGCTGGATAGCCATCTGTCTTGGACTGTTTAGACACCACAAATCCTGCAACTTGGCATGGTTAGACTAGATGACCCTTCTAACCTTATGATTCTACGATTCAAACATGTGTTAACTCCTTATGCTTAACAATCTGTTCCACTTTGTATTTACCTGTGACACTCTGAGTACCTTTCCCAGACCTGAAGAAGAGGTCTGTGCATCTTGAAAGCTTGTCCCTTTTACCAACAGAAGTCCAATAAAAGATATTACCTTCCCCTCTCTCAGAGATTAACAATGCTGTTTTGTCCTCTTCATTGCCCATAATATCATCTTAATTCCTTGGCATCTTGTGAAAACACTGCTAACTGTTTAATTGTTTCATATTAAGCCCTTGGAGGATTTAGGATCATTTTCATATTGTGCAGTTTAGATGCAGGACAATTTGCCTTT
The DNA here is from genome assembly GCF_009764565.3 of Dermochelys coriacea. Taxonomy (NCBI): domain Eukaryota; kingdom Metazoa; phylum Chordata; order Testudines; family Dermochelyidae; genus Dermochelys; species Dermochelys coriacea. The sequence continues at coordinate 5,555,730 of NC_050080.1, forward strand.
TATTATTGGAAAAGATGCTTTCTTTAGCGTAGTTCCATCCCCAGCAGATATCAGCCCAGAAAGTTTACCCTTGCATGTTTAAGACTGGTAGCTCACTTTTGGGGTGTCTTGAACTGTTCAGGGTATGGTGCATTGAAAACTGTGCAAAATTTACAAGCTGTCACTTTAAATCCTAAGGAGTTTCCTGGTTCTGCTTGCAGGCCAGTGAGCTCTGTAGGAAAGGGTGTGACCTGTCTCCTTGGCAGTCAATTGTAAGAGAGCCAGTTTAGAGCAAAAAGAAAAGGAGTACTTGTGGCACCTTAGAGACTAACAAATTTATTAGTTAGTCTCTAAGGTGCCACAAGTACTCCTTTTCTTTTTGCGAATACAGACTAACACGGCTGCTAATCTGAAAGTTTAGAGCAAGGTGAGGTGAGTTTTGCCTCTCTGTTTAAGGGTCAGCCTGCTTTGTCTCTCTTTGGTTTTGGTTCTTTTGTGGTAGGGTTCTGAATTCTAAGAAATAAAGTTGTGTTACATTGCAATTTTCCAGCAAAAGTATTTTATTTTTTTATCTAATTTATCTGTGTATTTACACTGTGAGCATAATAGGGAAAGGTTGGATGATTATCCAAGAAACCCCTCTCCCTAAATCTTTTGAGAGTTGAATCTAATTTAATCTGATCAGATCTAATCTCTCTTCCTCTCTAACCTAATCTAGCCTGGTCTACACTACAGACTATATCAGTATAACTACACAGCTCAGGGGTGGGAAACATCCCCTCCTGAGTGACAGAGTTATACCGACCTAATCCCCCATGTAGACAGCACTATGTCAACACAAGAGCTTCTTGCATCGACTTAACTACTGCCACTCAGGGAGGTGGATTAACTACGCTGATAGCAGAAGCTCTCCTGTCAGTGTAGTAGCATCTTCACTAAAACACGACAGTGGTACACCTGCAGTGTTGCTGATGTAGTGCTGTACATGAAGACAAGCCCTTAATCTCTAATCCAATGCTTCAGTGGAGAAGCATTGGATTAGAGGCCTGGTCTACTCTAGACAATTAGGTTGGTTTAACTATGTCAGTCAGGGATGTGAAAAACTCACATCCCTGAGCAGGGTAGGTAAGCTAAGTCCCCGTGTAGACAGTACTAAGTGGACAGAATTTTTCCATCGACCTAGCTACCACCTTCCAGGGAGGTGGATTACCTACATCAATAGGAGGACCTGTCCCGTCGGTGTAGGTAGCATCTACACCGAAGCACTGCAGAGGGACAGCTGTGACGCTGTAGTGTTTTAAGTGTAAATAAGCCCTCAGTCCATTTGGGGGTCAGGACTGCAGAGGCTGCTGACCGGACACATGGAATCAGCCCCTCTTCCCTAGACATTCCTGCTCCCCAGACAGCAATGGCCACTTTTCATACTATGGGTCACCTTGAGGGCAGACTCTTTCCAGAGCCATAACCTCTCCATCTGCAGACTTTCCACCTATTGGGCCCTTTGAGGTCACCATCAACTCAGGATGACTATGGAAGTTGGGGTATTTTCAATAGGAGAGACATGCCATAATAATTTTTTCTCTCTCTCTTCCAAGAGCAAAGAATTGCCCATAGCTGCAGGCTCAATGCACTAATTTATGAAGAAAAGCAGCTAGGACAGGAAAGTTTGGAGATGGAGGCGAGTGATGTGCTGATGAGCTGTGCTATTGCATTTCTAGTTAATAACTTTCCACTTTGGGAAATGAGACAACCGGTATCCGGGGCAAAGTAAACGCCTGTGGACAAAAGGTTATTACTGTTTATTAGGCGGTAGAAGCCAACAGTTGGACAGAGCCATTATTTCATTTCAGGCAATGTCAGGATTAGAGGAGAGAAGGAGAAATTACTACAGCTTTTTTCTAGCTCATAAATGCCTTAGGTGTCTGATGCTGGACGGTGAGTCATGTTTGTCTACTTTGTGGGGTTTTGCTCTTTATCCTGAGGGCTGTGGTTTTCCTTTGCATATCTATATTTTCAGTTTTCTCCCTACTCAGCTCCAAGAGTGGTGCCTTTAACAAACTCAGATGTGCTCCATTTCTCCTGCAGCTAGGATAAGTTGCTTCTCCCCAAGCCTGCACTGGATATGTGGTTCTACCTGTTTCTGATGCCCTGAAAGCGGCAAACTCTCTCAGTTTCAAAGCAGGTTGTTTTTACAAACACTCTGGTGAGTTTTGTGATAATTATGAACAGATTTAGCGCAAGGCTGAGCTACGCTTGGCTGAGCCTTCCATACTCTGGGTAATTAGGTAGACACTGGGGTAAACTGTGTTGCTAATTTTCATGAGGAAAAGGAATTATTGTCCCATGAAATGTACATTGATGAGACATAAACCACATCCTCCTTGTGCAGTTGTGGGTGACTTCACATGATATCTTCCATAGACAGGGTTAGCTCAAGATATTTTTTGGCCAATAACCTTTCCTGCATCTCCTCACTACTATGATTTGATCAAATGCCCTAACTGCATGGTAGACTCACTTTCTCCATGCTGAAGTTAGCACCCACAACGTGCCCCTCCCTCCACTATTATGCCCGCAAAATGAATTACAGGCACAAAACCGAGGGCTTGGCTACACTTGCAAGTTAGAGCGCATTAACGCAGCCTCAGGTACCCTAATTCCTGACACCTCCGCACTGGCAAGGCACCTGGAGCGTCTGGACTCTGCAGCTGGAGCGCTCCTGGTTATCCACCTCCATGAGAAGCATAACGCTTGCTGCACCCTGGCTGAAACGCCCGGGCGTCAGTGTGAACAAGGTGTTGCATTACTGTGCTGATTGGCTTTTGGAAACGTCCCATAATCCCCTGAAGTCAAGTGGCCACTCTTCTCATTGTTTTGGAATCGGCTGCAGGAATGCGGATATGCCCTTTCAAAGCTCCGTTTCTGACAGCTGGCTGGTTATCGGCTCGGGACAAAGCAACAATTACTGTGGAATGCTGCTGATGTGAGTGTGTGAGAGGGAGAGAGTTGGGGGGTCTGCTGCTGTCTGAACTTACAAGACAGCATGCTGATATGCTCTCAGCCCCCCAGAACACACTGTCTCTCCCCCCACATGCACACAATGCACTCCCTGTCACACTCTCCCCCTCCTCCCCCATTTGAAAAGCATGTTGCAGCCACTTGCACGCTGGGATAGCTACCACAATGCACTGCTCTCTGTGGCGTTGCAAGAGTTGCTAATGTGGCCACACCAATGCGCTTGAATCTGACAGTGTAAACACAAGGCAGCATTGTCCCTGCTGCAATCTCCAAAGGCTGGTTTAACTCCCAGCGCTCTATATCTGCAAGTGTAGCCATGCCCTGAGCCTTTCCACCTCAAGCAACCGGAGATGAGGTGCCCGCGGTTGAGCAGATGGAGATGCAAACCCTCAGCTTTGTGCCCACAAATTCAATTCTAGGCACAAAATGTGCAAGCTCCAATTTTGCAAATGCAACCAAAAAGTTTATTTGAAAAATGAGGGATGAAACCCTGTCATAGTTCAGGGTAACTGCAACTGCAATTTACCTCAGTGGTTCAGCAAGAGAAACCACTCCCAACTACCAGCTCCCTAGCCGATTCCTGGAGAGAGTCCTGCATCTCTCTCCTCTCTGACCTGGCTATTTCCAGGCTGCATAGTTCCCTGCCCTCATTGCATATTTCCCAGCATAGATAGGCTGCCCAAAGACACCTGCTTGCTTTCTCTTCAGACCCTGATAACAGAATGATTGTCAACAGATCTAAGTGCCACACAGATCTTTCTAAGTAAGCCAACTTTATTCTTAAAGCAAAAAGCACTGGAGAGAAAACATACTAAAAACAATCAAAGAATCTATACCCATGCTAATAAATTCACCAGGAACCCACCAATCCAAAGGTGATTCCGGTAGGAGCAAGCCTTCAAACCCCCACCCAGTTCATCACAGCTGCAACTACAAAGAACCCTCATGACAAGTTTAGGGCATGGCTACTCTTGACTTCAGGGGATTATGGGATGTTTCTGGAGGCCGATTGCAGCTCAGTAATGCAAAACCCCTTTCACACTGATGCTGGGGTGTTTCAGCCGGGGCGCACCAAGCGTTATGCTTCTCATGGAGGTGGATTACCAGGAGCGCTCCAGCTGCCGAGTTCAGGCCCTCTAAGTGCCTTGCCAGTGTGGACGGGTCATGAGGTAGGGTGCCTGGGGCTGCTTTAATGTGCTCTAACTTGCAAGTGTAGCCAAGCCCTTAGTTCACACTTTTATACAGATCAGGGGGAGTTGATCTGGAGTTTCCAGAAGCCAGACACAATAGATCTCTCTCCCGGGAACATATCTTCACAAGGTTAGCTTTGGAGAGGAGACTCTGCATTCTCTTAACCTCAAACTACTTCCTATGAAATCCACTTCACAACGTATTGTTCCATAAAGACCTTTGAATTTCCTCCTACCTACCAGAGATTGCATTAATCTTCTTTTCCTGATCAAGAAGATCCCTACAGTCTCACAATAGTACATTAACATTTTTATTTCTACTACAATGTACACCAAAGGTGTTAACCCTAATTCAATCAGGTTTAATTTAATTCAGTAAAGTTAATTTGGGCTATTACAGGATAATGTCATTCCGTCACAATGACGGCTCAATTACCGGAAGTATAAAGGAATGAAAAACAGTTACAAGATGTGATGTAAAAGCCATCAAGCAATTGTATTCTACCATTTGAAAAATATATGTAATCATTTAATTATAGATCATCAATATGCATGTACTGGAAGGGGCAAAGTTGAGTCTGGGTGGGTGTGCCTTAACGGTGACATTTCCTCTCTTCTGAGTTCTCATTTGCACCTTAAAGTTCACTTAACATAGTTCCTTGTATTGAAGTATAATTATAATAATTACAATAATAATCTTCATAAAAGATTCAGAGCCATTAATCTCCTTGCAACTTTTGTGTCTAAGTCACCACTATTGCAGTGAGAAAAGTATTATCTCAACTATTTATATAGGCAGTTAATAATAGTAAATAATAATAATAATCTAATATAAAGTATAATTTACTCTCCAAGTGCACATAATCAGGCTGTAATTCCATCAAAGGATCCTAATGACAGCATAAATAATAAAAGAAAAGCCAGAGTAACTAGAGCTTCATGCTGGAATTATACCTTAATTGGTGTAAGTCAGGGGGTATTCTATTTCATACAATAGAATGATATCAAAGACCATTGTCTCCTTAGACTGTTTCTCTCCACCATTCTACATCTTAGATCCCTTTCTTGTGAATTTTGTCCTGCTTTCCCATCTCAATCCTGTTGCCTATTGCACCTGCTTCCAGCTTTGTACTTTGAATTTTCATAGTATTCCTACTCTGAAAGGTACAGAATGAGAATCGTATTGTACTTTCTCAGATGCCACACTCTTCTGCCACAGGACAGCAAATGCCAAATTTTAAGAACATAGCACATCTGTACTCAGGTGTCTATGCAAAACTAGAGGCCCAAGACTGTAGCTTGGATTGAGGATAGCTGAATATTAATTTCCGGTTTTAAGGATACAACCATTTGCCCTGATGTCCCTGCTTTAATTTTGCACCTAGGATGACTGAAGCATAAGAACAGGAGCATTTGTGGCACCTTAGAGACTAACAAATTCAGCTGAGCATAAGCTTTCGTGAGCTACAGCGCACTTAAATCCGTTAGTCTCTAAGGTGCCACAAGTCCTCCTTTTCTTTTTGCAGATACAGACTAACACGGCTGCTACTCTGAGACCTGAAGCATAAGAGGCACTGGCAGGTCATTAAGGCCATTCTGACAGGGCTTTAGGAACTTGTTGGGGAGATGCAGAGTTACCTGCTGACTCAGTTGGACCAGGTGAGTCTCATTAGCTCCAAATCAGCAAGACAAATAGCTGACAGTCATTCACATATGAGAGATAAATAACTGTGGGAAGCAGCTGGCTTACAAGAAGACTAGAGGCTCAGGTTTATGTAAGTAAAATTCTGTCTCTGGACTTTGCTTGTTTGAGTTAAATCACTGAAGCAGCTGAATAGAAATCAGCCCTGGGAAAGGGGACAGTTTGGGAAGAAACTTCACAGTTTGGGTGACTTTGTGTCTGTACTGCTTTGGTTGTAGAGGCCTTGAGTCATCAAATCCTTTAGGAATGTGTTTAATCTAAAGCAAGTGCTTAAGGGTTTTGTGAATCAGGGCCAGTATGCAGATCCCACCCATGTACAGTCACCCTCAAAAAAGCCTCTGTGCAGGCAGGCTTCATGTTCTCTGGCTCCCTCCTGGGAGAACATCACCCGGGCTTTTAGCACCTCTGCTCTGCTCTGCTCTATGAGTTGCAAGGAACAATCAAGCCTAGAGGATCAGTCTCCTCTGCACCTGCACATGTGTTGTGTTGTGTTTGCAGAGCAGTTTACATTTCAGAGCTTTGCAGAGTCTAGGAGCCTTTGACATGGGCTGCTGCTGCTAGGATTGGAATCAATATGAGGCCACATGCTGCAGTCCTCAAAACTTACACTCAACCTTTGCCTATGGGTGCAAATGTGTCCCATCCTCTGCTCACAAGCAGAGGCCCCAGGGAAATGACCTTAGGAAGGATTCAGTTAACCATCCTGTTGCTGTAATACTCTTTCTTTATTTTTTTCCAATTATTTGTCCCTTTCATCCACATACCCTTTCCCAATGCAAGACAACATGAACAAGTCATTGCATTTAAACCCCTCTGCCCAGCTCTGTCCATACACCGCTCTGTATGGCACCCCAAAAGGGTGAAGCTGGGGTTACAGATTTCTCTCGGAGGAGGATACTGTGTCTGTCTGATCTTTTCATTTCCAGTTATGTTGCCATAGCATCGGCAATTACTGTGAAGAAAAATCTAATTAAAATCTCCTAACACGTCAAGAGTTTGTTCAGCTAAAGAAAATCAAAGGTGTGGGTTTTATCTCCTCTCTCTGATAGAGAAGGCTTATCTGAATTTGAACTAGAGTTTCTCTCTTGTAATAAGTATGCAGGCAACCTCTCTGCTGGAATATTCTTGAGCCATGTACTGAAATCAAGGCCCAGCTGAGCTAGGAACTGTGTAAAAGTATTTTAAAACATAATCCCTGCCTTGATGATCGTACAGTATAACAGATAAAACATATGAGTGAGTAGTCCTAGATTCATTCATAGACTGGAAGGCAAGAAGTGACTGTTATATCAGCTAGTTTGACTTCTTGAATAACGGGACAGAGCATTTTACCCATTTACCAGCATATTGAGCCCAAGAAGTATCATGAAGAGTGGGAGTGAATAGAGGTTGAGTAACGCAAGGGTTAAAACAAAAAATCGAGAAATTGTTCAGATACATTATAAACACTCTAGAGGGTAAAGAATTTTCTGTAGTGAGAGCTGATTTTATTAGAACAAATCATAATGGTTTAGTAATTTGGGGTGAGGACAAAATCTGGATTCGGTCCCATCCATGTCCTTCCCAACAAATGAACACCTTTTGTTAAATCACTAGAACTGGTTGCCAATTTTCCATCAAAACTCTTTCTTGAAGGGAATTTGCGGTTTTGATAAAATGACATTCTTCATAAAGAGGATTTGCTGCCAGGGGAAAATATTGACTTTTTTCCTCAAAAATGAAAAGAAATAGATTGATCTGGGATAGTGGGGTGGAAATAAAGGAATTGGGAGACATTATCCCCTTCCTTGGTTGCTGCTCACAAATAATGAACACAAAAAGGCTCCCAGGTTTGGAAACTAGAGGACCAGGCCAGTCCATTAGGCATCTTGCTGTTGATTTTAAGTGGCTGATGCTTAGTACTATGGTGATGGGCAGCGGTATGAAATAAGAGCCCAGCAGAATAGAGTGCTTGGGTTTAAATGGGGTTGGTAAAAACCCAGACATCACCACCAGAGCTCAGCCACCACATTTGAGAGCACCAGACCCCTTTATGATCTTCATTTGGTTCTCAAAGCATGACCTCTCCAAGCTTGGAATGATAGGTGACTAGCGGAAGGAGAACTCTGCAGAAAGCTGCCCTCGTTTGGCTCAGCACGACGTTCAAGCTGCTGATATGGCTGCAACCCCTTTTCGCAACCCAGAAACTGCAGCAGGAATTTGAAAGAACCTAATTAAAATGGGCATTTCTGGGCCTCCGGGGGAGAGTGACTTGCTGGAGTTGGTAACATGGGCACAGTGGCAATGCCGTGTCAAAAGCAATGCATCATTTCCCACTTGGTTTTATGACTGCTTTAAGCTCCTTGGTGTATTGTGCTAAGGAGCCTAACATGGGGGAAACAATGCCAAGTAAGAAACAGATGCTCCCACAGCAATTATCTGAGCAAGTGCAGGATCCTACATGTTGACAAAATAATGGCGAGAAGGTGAATGTGTTAAAATGAGTAAAAAGCAAATAATCAGTGACTAGATTGCGAGGAATGTTCTGCATGTACCAGTGGAACGTGCAGCATCCATCACAGCCATGTGCAAACCAGAGAGCAGATTAATGAGCCTGAAGAAGAAGAAATTGGCCTTCAGGTTGATTTTCTAGCCCACCTGGTTTAATAACCAGATCCAAATCCAGCTTCTTAACAAGGCTCTGAGATGCTACGTGCTGCCAAAGAATGACACTAAATAAAACACAAATCTCAAGAAAACAAAGGGCCAGATTCTACTCTCAGGGCTTCTCTACATACAATCTTGCACCAGTTTATTAAACTGGTTCCAAGCTCCTGTGTGGACCCACTTAGGCTTGGTCTACATTGAAAAGATGAACCTGTATAACTATGCAGACAATACCTCCTAATGTAGATGCAGCTTACGCAAGCAATTAAGCAAAAGTGCCTTTGACAGTAGGGTTTATACCAGTTCAGGGAGTGAAATATGCTCTACTGGTCAAAGCCAGTCTAACTGTCTACGCTAGAGCTTTTGCCAGTATAGAAATGTTGCATAAAAATCACTCCCATACTTGAGATTGCTCTATTGGCAGTAGTTTCTAACATAGACTTGATCTTTGGGTTGAGTGGCTTATTTTGGTTTAGTTTAACCCTGTTCCTAATCAGTTTCAGCTAAGCCAAAATAAACCTGATTTCAAGTGAAATAAGAGTGTCCACCCAGACTTTTCCACTGATTTAACAGTCTCTTTACAGTCAAACCTTGAGTTAAACTGGTGCAACTCTGCATGCAAACCACCCCTAAATGACACTGGTATAAATCTGGAGCCCCTAATTTCCAGGGGTATCATTCAAGATGTCTAGTTCTGTAAGTCTATGCATCAACCTGAGAGCCCTCAATGAAAAATAATAAAATTGAAATAACCAGCTCAAAGGCTGCTGTCTGTGGTATTGTTGTTCCGGAGGAAACAGAGAGCTGCAGTGCTGAGAGACACCTTTCATTAGCACAATGCTCATTTTTTTTTTTCAAAGGGGAAGTGAATTAAAACACAAATGGTCTCCCTGTTTCTATTACTATGTTTCTTCTTGGTCTGGTGCACAGAGTTAATTGGGTCTGCTGTCCAGACTGATGTAATCCTTCTCTCTTTTTAACCAATAATTCTAACCAAATTATGGTTATTTGGTGAGCATTTCCACTCTCTTTCGCCCTTATTGGCATGATGGTCCAGAGCCTCTGATGTCTAAGCCCCTCCCAGCAGATCTGAAAAGGATGGAAAAGGTTGGTGGGGTAACTAACTAAAGGATGCTCTAGCTAGTGGCAGCCCAAATTTGCCTAAGCAATTCAGGCTTCAGCCAAACCCCCTCTCACCACTGGCATCCCCCCGCCCATGGTTTGAGTGGGGCAGGAGGAATCATAGAACTGGAAGGGACCTCGGAGGTCATCTAGTCCAGTCCCCTGCACTCATGGCAGGACTAACTATTATCTAGACCATCCCTAACGGGTGTTTGTCTAACCTGCTCTTAAAAATATCCAATGACGGAGATTCCACAACCTCCCTAGGCAATTTAGTCCAGCGTTTATCACCCTGACAGGAAGTTTTTCCTAATCTCCAATTTAAACTGTCCTTGCTGAAATTTAAGCCCATTGCTTCTTGTCCTATCTTCAGAGGTTAACGAGAACAGTTTTACCTCCCTCCTCCATGTAACAACCTTTTATGTACTCAAAAACTGCTATCACGTCCCCTGTCTTCTCTCCTCCAGACTAAACAAACCCAATTCTTTCAGTCTTCCCTCATAGGTCATGTTTTCTAGACCTTTAGTAATTTTTATTCCTCTTCTCTGGACTTTCTCCAATTTTTCCACATCTTTCCTGAACTGTGGCACCCAGAATTGGACACGATACTCCAGTTGAGGCCTAATCAGCAGAGTTGAGTCTTACTTACAACACTTCTGCTAATACATCATAGACTGATGTTTACTTTTTTTGCAACAGTGTTACACTGTGGACTCGTATTTAGATTGTGATCCACAATGACCCCCAGATCTCTTTCCGCAGTACTCCTTCCTAGGCAGTCATTTCCCATTTTGTATGAGTGCATCTGATTGTTCCTTCCTAAGTGGCATACTTTGCATTTGTCCTTTATGGAATTTCATCCTATTTACTTCAGACCATTTCTCCAGTTTGTCCAGATCATTTTGAATTTTAATCCTATTCTCCAAAGCACTAGCAACCCCTCCCAGCTTGGTATCGTCTGCAAAGTTTATAAGTGTACTCTCTATGCCAGTGGTTCCCAAACTAGAGGTGCTTCTTGTTCAGGGAAAGCCCCTGACGAGCTGGGCCAGATTGTTTACCTGCCGCGTCTGCAGGTTCGGCCGATCGCAACTCCCACTGGCCGCGGTTCACTGCTCAAGGCCAATGGGGGCTGCGGGAAGCGGCGGCCAGCACTTCCCTCAGCCCATGTCACTTCCTGCAGCTCCCATTGGACAAGAATGGGCGAACCGCAGCCAGTAGGAGCTGCGATTGGCCAAACCTGCAGACGCGTCAGGTAAGCAAACTGGCCCGGCCTTCCAGGGGCTTTCCCTGAACAAGTGGCGCCCCTAGTTTGGAGACCACTGCTCTATGCCATTATCTTAATCGTTGATGAAGCTATTGAATGGAACTGGACCCAGAACTGATCCCTGCGGGACCACACTCATTATGCCCTTCCAGCATGACTGTGAACCACTGATAACCACTCTCTGGGAACATCTTTCTAACCATTTATGCACCCATCTTATAGTAGTTCGATCTAGGTTGCATTTCCCTAGTTTGTTTATGAGAAGATCATGCAACTCAGTATCAAAAGCCTTACTAATTTCAAGATATACCACATTTCTGCTTCTCCCCATCTTCCCCAGCCTTGTTACCCTGTCAAAGAAAGCTATCAGGCTGGTTTGACATGATTTGCTCTTGACAAATCCATGCTGACTGTTACTTATCACTTTATTATCTTCTAGGTGTTTGCAAATTGCTTGCTTAACTACTTGCTCCATTATCTTTCTGGGTGCGGAAGTTAAGCTGACTGGTCTAAAATTCCCCGGATTGTCCTTATTTCCCTTTTTATAGATTGGCACTATATTTGCCCTTTTCCAGTCTTCTGGAATCTCTTCTGTCAAAAAAGATGTCCCATTTTTATAGGGACAGTTCAGTCCTGTTTTTTGGGACTTTTTCTTATATAGGCGCCTATTACCCCCCACCTCCGTCCAGTTTTTCCACAGTTGCTGTCTGGTCACCCTAGTCTTCCATGACTTTTCAAAGACAATTGCTAATGGCTCAGATATCTACTCAGTCAGCTTCTTGAGTATTCTAGGATGCATTTCATCAGGCCCTCGTGACTTTGAACACCTCTAACTTGTCTAAGTAATTTTTAACTTGTTCTTTCCCTATTTTTGCCTCTGATCCTACCTCATTTTCAGTGGTGTTCACTACATTAGACGTTCGGTCGCTACTAACCTGTTCAGTAAAAACTGAAACAAAAAAGTCATTTAGCACTTCTGCCATTTCCACATTTTCTGTTGTTCTTCCTCCTACTCCATATTGAGTAACAGGCCTACGCTATCCTTGGTCTTCCTCTTGCTTCTAATTTATTTGTAGAATGTTTTCTTGTTGCCCTTTATGTCTCTAGCTAGTTTAATCTCATTTTGTGCCGTGGTCTTTCTAATTTTGTCCCTACGTATTTGTGTTATTTGTCTTATATTCATCCTTTGTGATTTGATCTAGTTTCCACTTTTTGTAGGACTCTGAGTTTCATGTCATTGAATATCTCCTGATTAAGCCAGGGTGGTCTCTTGCCATGCTTCCTAGCTTTCCTAAGCAGTAGGATAGTTTGCTCCTGTGCCTTTAATAATGTCTCTGAAAAACTGCCAACTCTCTTGAACTGTTTTTCCTCTTAGATTTGCTTCCCATGGGATTTTACCTACCAATTCCCTGAGTTTGCTAAAGTCTGTTTTCTTGAACTCCATTATCTTTATTGTGCTCTTTTCCTTCCTGCCATTCCTTTAGTTTAGAATCATGAACTCCACCATTTCATGATCACTTTCACCCAAGCTGCCTTCCACTTTCAGATTCTCAAGGAAGTGGGATAGAGCTGGCTACACTGGCCTTTTGTGCCACTTCAGGGTTGTTCTACACAAGGGGAATCCCCAGCTCACATAATGTGACAGTTGTCCTTTCTCTTCGCTTCACAAATGGAACAGCAGACGATGAGGATCTGGCCCCATGTCTTTTGGGTTAGATAATCCTCTTCCAGGTTTAAGGTTCCATTTTGGTTGGATCTAGATGCAGCTGACCACTCTCAGGAATAAGAATTTGGAGGGTATCTCGCAAGAAGCTTTTCCTGGTAACCTGCTGGGTAAGGAAACAGTAAATATCAAGTTGTTTAATTCAATGAGGCATATGTACCGAATAAGGGAATAAAGAAATAAAAAGTGCTTGTCTTCAATTTAAAGGCCCTTCAAGGCCAACCCCTACCCTACCGATCATCTCTCATTTGCTACAGAGCTGTCGATGCTCACCTCCAGTCAGTCCATGATACCAGCCTCTATTGCTCACTTGTTACTTACTGATCTCATTATTTCCTTGTACTTCCCCATCTGATATTTCTTGTCTTACATATATAGAGTAAGCTGCTTGGGTAGGGGTCATCTTTTTGTTCTGTTTGTACAGCACCTAGCACCCTGGGGTTCTGGTCTATGAATGGCTCCTAGATGTTACAGTAAAACAGGTAATAAAGTGAGGGGTTTCTGGGTAAGAATTTATTCCTTCTTTCCATCTGCTAGAAGCACATGTCTTAGAGCTCCCTGCTCCAACAACACTCATCATCCCCCCAGCTGTGAACCAACCACCTACATACGTGCTGGGAATTGGAAGCAGGAAAGGGTGAAGTAGTGAAACTGAGATATCGGGAATATTTTTGGCAACATGTAATCTTCAATTATTCTGACTGGACCAAATCCTATAATCCTTAATGAATGAGAGGTCTTGATCCCATTTTGGTATTGGAAACTGTAACTTTAATGGGTGCAATTTCCTAGACAAAAGGTCATGGGGGAGGGCCCTGCAAAGGTATTGGAATTGCATACAGAGGATGTGTTTGAACCAGCTTTGGCCCAAAGTGGGTTCCTGAACACCACACCCAACTTTGCTTTTAAGAAGCAGTCAATGGCATTTTACCTGAGGAAGGATCTCAGGCTTTGGACTGATGGAAGTGGCACCAAACATGAAGTTAGCAATAATGTTTTCCAGAGAGAAATGTCAGGGGGGATCAGCATCACACTGCTGTGAATCGGCCAGGAGATGGACATGCAGGCTCTGGGATTCACACCATCAGGAGATATGGATTTGATTTACTCAGGTCAGACTTCTTTAAGGAAAGACACTGAAGGGTATTAAGACAGGTTTCAGAGTAGCAGCCATGTTAGTCTGTATTCGCAAAAAGAAAAGGAGTACTTGTGGCACCTTAGAGACTAACAAATTTATTAGAGCATAAGCTTTCGTGTGAGCTGTAGCTCACGAAAGCTTATGCTTAATAAATTTGTTAGTCTCTAAGGTGCCACAAGTACTCCTTTTCTTGAAGGGTATTAAGTAAGTGGAAGATGTGATTCAGGCTACAGTGTTCTCAATAAATGACACATCGGAAAACTTTAGTTTCCAGATTGCAGGGAGCTGTGGGTCTAACTGAAAACATTAAGGTAACGGTGGCTGCTCTAAGTGGTGAGTAATCAAACTGATGACCTGACAAACAAGCTCAAATGGGCGGCGGTTAAATTCGTCTGAGATTTGTGGGAATATGCAACAATATTTTTTAAGCGACGTAAATATTTCATCTTAGTCTTCATGGTTCAAGAGCCTTATGTCCTGAAGATGACACCTGTGTTTTATGAGCACCTCTGTGAGTGTTTATGGTATTTATAATGAGAATGTAAAACGTGTAGATTGTGCATGGCTTATGAAGCCAAGTTTAAGTATTTGGGGTTGAGTGGGATATATGTCTTGTTAAGAAGGAAGTAGACTGAACACCAAAACAATGGATTAAAAACTGGCATCAGAGGACTGTGAGGAACAGAAGACTTTTGCCTTTCTACTTTTCCCCACTAACAAAGTTAAAAAGCTTCAGAACACTGAGGAATTCTCCCTAAATCTCAGCCCCCCCCCCTACAAAAACACGCTCATCTTTTGAACTTTGGGAAAGTTCAGATCTGCATCTCCTAGATTTCTCTATAACACTTGCCCAAACCAGTACTTTGGTTCTGAACACCCTGAACGTTGGGAAAGTTCCAGTTCAGTACAAACTCTGCCTGTGAACTTCTCAGCTTGGTTCTCTTTCTAGCCTTAGCAAGCAAGGAAATATTGTAGCAGATTAGTAGGACAAAATCATCTCCTGTCATTGCCTTCCCATGATATATTCTTAAATAAATCTTTGTTTTTAAGTGAAGCGGCCACTCAATTAGCCCATGAGCTTGTTCTTACATGTTTTATATTCTACCGTCTCTGTGATCTTTCCATCCATGTCCCTGTGATCTGCTACATTTTATCTTAAATTGTGATAATGTGATTAATTCCTGGTGGAACTGACCCTTAGTTAAACACTGCTGATCTAATAGACAAATCTTGTCTTTTTCTGAGACAGCAAGTAAAACTGTTTCAGTGAATGATGGATGGCCCATTAATCAAATGTTAAACCTGCTTGTGTAATTCTTTGTTATTAGTCTCTAGTACAGACTATTAATGAACAAGGACAGAGTGGAAATATTGGTAAGCAAAACCGTGGTGACCCTTTCTTTCTCTCTCTCTCTCTCTCTCTCTCTCTCATGAGTGAAGGGTACTGTGAAATTACCTGGTCAGCCTGCCGGCTTGCATACATGCATCACACATCCATCCTGCATAAGTGCATGGTATAGCACATATATAGATCAAAACATGTGTGGTGTTCTCTGTATGTAGCTGCATTTGTTTTGTATGCACATGTGTTCACACTGCTCACGTGTGGACATGAAATGTTTGCATACATGAGCCTGAACATGAATGGCTTCTGGAGGAGGCCCACCACACCCAATAGGGGACACTAAAGATACCTACAAATGGCTATCACACTGTAGGCATGGCTCGCTGCAGGTATGCACAGAGCATTGCCCCCCTATTTCATTGGGGGAAAAATATGTAAAACAGCATTCACCATCAAAATGCTTTGCATTTAAGAAGTTCAGTGTGAATGGAGGCAAATCCAAGACTCAGACAGTAGTCTGGGAAAAGTGAATTTAGCATCTTTAGTACCCGCTTAGCCCTTCACATATTCTGCACCCATTGCAGCTAAGGTTTTTTGTCACTCTCTCATCCAGATAATTATTCCACTTTATTATTAGAGAGAATTCTTTTTCCCAAGCACTACTGGGTTGGAAAGAATTTGTCAGGCGAAAGCAAGGGAGTTTTCACGGAAGCTGGAGCCATTAATGACTTCTGGGTGTAGATGCCAGCCCGAGACATCCTGTTCAGTTAATCTGTATAATGACAAACAGGCCGTAGATGCACAGTGCTGTGATTCTTTGCACTGTGCGGAGAAATGAGGTTTGGTCAGCTGCAAGCGCACACTGGCATCTCCTAATGATGTGAAAAGTATGGGCTCATGAGGTGTTGAGAACTAAGGCTGCTTCCAGAATGAAGCTTTAGCATCACTTTATCACGGTGTATGACTAGCAAATAATTAGCTATGTGAATTGAGTGAACATGATCAGGAACACCAGCATGTCACCTATTTTTAGAACTTGAATCAAACCTTTCTACATGAAGATTCTGAAGTTTACGTACAGTTTCCTTTCTTTTTCTTTCCAGACAGGAACAAAACCAGGCACCAGCCAGTCTGGAGTCCTGAGAAAGTGTGTCCTCTTGAATCAGAATTGGAATCTTGGAAGAGAGCTGCCCCTTTTGAGATTTCCAGTCCTGTTCTGTAGACCAAAAATTCAGATCCACTTTTGAAATACTGACTGTTTAGCAGAAGCCCAAACAAAAAAGCTTTTGAATTTGAGTTTTCCCCATCTTTAAATTCAAGGGAAAGCAGACACCAATGGACGCATTGCCAGACCCAGAGTTAAAACACTCCACCTCAAAAAGCTGTTGGATGAACTAGTCCTGTGGCTGACCCTGTGAGATTAAACTCCTTTTGGCTTCAGTTGCAGTTCCATGTACAGAGCCATTAGGCTATTAGCTGGAAGCAGAAGCTGGAAATGGGCAACAGGGGATGGATCACTTGATTGTCTTTTCTGGTCATTCCCTTTGAAGCACCTGGCATTGGCCACTGTTGGAAGACAGGATACTGGGCTAGATGGATCTTTGGTCTGACCCAGAATGGCTGTTCTTATATTCAGGGTTGTAAGCTTCCCATGCTGTTTTTGTCTTCAAACCTGTACCCTGTTCTGTGACATGTCTGCACAGATGAAGGTCATAAGAAGCTGAAAAATAGGTTAATCTTCCATGGAGTTTTAATGATCACTAAGGGGCCTGTTTCTAATCTCATTCACACCAGTGTAAATCAGGAATAATAATAATAATACCTAGCTCTTAGATAGCATTTGTGATCCATAGATCTCAAAGTGATTGACAAAGTAAACATCAGTATTTCCATTTTACAGATGGGGAAACGGAGGCTCAGAGCAAGCAAGTGCCTTTGTCCAACGGCACCAAGCAGGTCAGTTGCAGAGCTGGGAATAGAACTCGGACCTACATTACCTCCACTGAAGCCAGTTAAGTTGGGGAGGCAGTGTTATCTAGTGGATAGCGCTCTAGACTGTGGCTTAAGACAGTGGTTCTCAAAGCCAGTCTGCGCTTGTTCAGGGAAAGTCCCTGGCAGGCCGGACTGGTTTGTTTACCTGCCACATCCGCAGGTTCGGCCGATCGCAGCTCCCACTGGCCACGGTTTGCCGCTCCAGGCCAATGGGGGCTGTGGGAAGTGGCGCGGGCCAAGGGATGTGCTCAACCGAACCTGCAGATGCTTGTTTCCTGAACAAACGGTGGTCCGGCTTTACGAACCACTGGCTTCTATTTCAGCCTCGAAGGCTGGTCGACAGGATGACCTTGGGCAAATCACTTTGCTGCTCTGTGCCTCAGTTTCCCCATCTAAAATGGAAATACAGATGCTTACTTCCTTTGTAAATCACTTTGAGATCTATTGCGGGAAAGCATTGGATAAAAGCTAGGCATAATTTTTACATTATCACACTAGTGTAAAACCAGGTTGAGAGATGATCAGAAGGTGCAGAACCAGAGTTTAGATCTGGATTTGGATCTGAAGCCAACTTTCTCCTAAATCTGGTGTGTGATTCAGTTCTAGTTCAGGTTCAGCTCCTGATTCTACTTAGCTATTATAAAACTCTGAATCGGACACAATTTTCAGAGATGTCTCAGTTGGCAGTGCAATGTTGTTAATTAAGTATTAAACTCCAGGCAGCCTTAGAGATTATCTCTTTACTTTTAATTAACACATGCTGGTTAATGCTAATCCCCTTCATTGGTGAATCAATGGGCTGATTGATTGGATTCCCCAGTGTAATGTGATCCAAAACCCAAAGTTTTAATGTCCGGAAAGCAATTGGATTCCTTTGCCAATCATTTATTTCAGAGAACATTATTATCTCGCTGAATACTTTGCACCTAGGTAAACACAGTTTCTCATTCTCACCACACTGAGCAGGTCAATCAGGCATAAATCTTATCTCATTACTGATGGCAATGGACAGCCAATATCCCCAATGTGCTGAATGTACTGAAAACCCTTTAACTGTCATTCCCTGATGTTGCATTTAGGCATTTTTCATAAATGTGTTAATGCTTCTCTGCTTTCTTTTTTTAAAGATAGTCTTAACCTCTATTCATAATCAAGGTTGATGGGAAATGTCAACTGCTATTGTCTATTCTGTGCCTGCTCCATGTAGTAAGATGGAGAACTTTAAATGAAAGTCCTATTAAACTGCTACCTTTATAGCACCTTACTGCTTACTCAAAATATGCACATGCACACTTAGCAGGTATGATATTTATTAATTATTATTGTGTCAACACCTAGAATCCCCAGTCAAGGATTGGGCTAGGTGCTGTATGAACACAGACCAAATAGGTGGTCTCAGACCCAAAGAGCTTGCAATCTATGTAGAATCCTAGGACTGGAAGGGACCTTGAGAGGTCATCTAGTCCTGCCATGAGTGCAGGGGACAGGATTAAAGTATTATCTAGACCATCCCTGACAGGTATTTATCTAACCTGCTCTTAAAAACCTCCAATGATGGAGATTCCGCAACCTCCCTAGTCAATTTATTCCAGTGCTTAACCACCCTGACAGTTAGGAAGTTTTTCCTAATGTCCAACCTAAACTGCCCTTGTTGCACTTTAAGCCCGTTGCTTCTTGTCCCATCTTCAGAGGTTAAGAAGAACAATTCTTCTCCCTCCTCCTTGTAACAACCTTTTATGGACTTGAAAAAACTGTTGTCCCCTCTCAGTCTTTTCCAGACTAAACAAACCCAATTTTTTCAATCTTCCCTCATAAGTCATGTAGTAGAGTCACTTTTGCTGCTAAAGTGGGCAAGAAAATTGGAAGCTTGCCTGAGGCTAGCTGACATTTTGAATATACCTATTTATATTTTTCTAAGTCAGTATCTAACTTGTCTGTCTTGTTTGTTTCACCAGCTCAGATAATAGAAGCAAGCCTAGGAAACATTCAAGATATGGAAAAGATGGTACACAAGTCATTGTTTAGCTATATTTAGATCTCTGCAATATTTCAAAGCCTGTCTTTTTTCTTATAATAGAATGGGAATATTTGCCTGATAGCAGGTGTTGATCCAAATGAGAAAAGCGTAGCTGGGTTCTGCTGAGTTATTCAGACAGGTTGCTCACTATCCCCACTGGATATAAGGGAGCTGGGAGGATCCCTCTGGAGGGAGAAGATCTAGGGTGTGGGCTAAGCAGTCTGGAAAGAGGAGCCCTCAGACCAACCTAGTCTGGGGAGAAGATTTGAGGTGATAGAGCCAAATCTCGGGAAGAGATGGCAGGGGATGAGTTTTTTACCTAACACTGAATACGGGCTTAGTTTAGAGCAAATTGGAAAAGGCAACTCCTCAAATCTCTATTTGACTTGAGATATTGTAGGGAAGAGGGCATCATTGGGCCATTTATAGACCTAGGTACATAGCAGCTTCAAAGCAGTAAACATTGTGAATATTCCAGTCTCTCTCTGTAGATGTTGGCAGGTGATTATTAAACTTACACGGAGATGGAAAAAATGCCTTAGTGGAAAGGTACAAGGCAGAGGTTGTGAATATTGCAAATGCCGTGAAATTTCAGAGACCATCAAAAAAAGCAGCTATAATTTTGGATTAAATTGAGAAGTAGGTGGGCTAATTTAAGAAGACTGTCAGGTACTTTTTATGGATTGCAATTTCTCTTATTCTTTAAATGGTTTCACTTTTTTACAGTAAATATATTCTTGGAAACTTGAAAATAACATGCATCACCCTATGTATTTAGCCTATACAGCTAAGACATTGCAAATACTCACTCACTTTATTGACCCTCATAAAAACCTTGAGGCATTGCAGTTCCAGCAACAGTGGTCAAAAAAGGCTAGATCTTCAGGTCAGTGGTCAGGATTCCAGTTGATGCTTTGAATGATTAAACCACGAAAGAGAGGAAACTGCAGAACTCTCCTATTTATTCTTCCTTTGGGAATATGGTTCAAAGGAAGGTGAAGGAGTGTCCATGAAGAACAATCATGGAATAACCTGCCCAAGTTTTTCCCTGACCCTAGACAGTTTGTGGCTGGCTCATACCCTGAATCATAAAGGTTTTATAGAGCAGTTTTTACATTTCCAGCTTATTTTATTTCACCCCTACCCACAACTTCCCATTTTCACAAGTGGGAGAAAGCTGCACCCATATGAATTGTGTAGGCATTTGGATGACTAAATGCAAGGGAAGCTAGCACAACAATGATTAGGAGTAATCTGAGAATGAGGCAATTTAGGAGATTCACTAAAAAAAAACCCCAACCCTGAGGATATGGGCTTATGCCCATCTCACTACACTGTTGCATTTTTGTTGTATAATTACACACAAAAAATACATTTTGTCAAGCTGCCTGGAATTGCTCAAGAGCATGAGTGCCAACCTCAGGGCAGACTGATACAAATCAGGCCCCAAACCTAAACTGGTTGTGAGTTCTATACTTCGATTCTGCCAACCAAACATCAAGTGTGAACTCCTCAAACACTACAACTGCCTTAACATGGAGTCACAGACAGTCCCCTTACAGATTCTGGTCTATCCTGCCACCTAAGTGAGCCTGCATTTGTGATAGATGGTCCCCTACAACAATATTCAGGTTACTCCCAGTCCTAAAAGAACCAGTTATTTACCCCAGCTCAGTTAAACCCCAGAGCTCACACCAAAGACTATGCTTATAGCTAATCTTATAATAAACCAACTAAAGATTTATTAACTGAGAAACAAGTTATTTACCAGGTTAAAGCAGGTAAGCACACACACAAATGAATTACAGTCTTAGGTTCCAAGAGATGATAGACCAGGGATGGGCAACCTTTGGCACGTGGCCAGTCAGGAAAATCCACTGGCATGCTGGGATGGTTTGTTTACCTGCAGCGTCCACAGGTTCAGCCGATCGCAGTTCACCGCTCCAGGCCAACAGGGGCTACAGGAAGCAGCACTGGCCAAAGGATGTGCCGAGGATGTGCTTGGCAATCCTTAACCCTCAGAGTCCAAGCAGCATAAAGATACAATTTTTTTCTTGTCCATGATTTTTATTCCCTTCCTCCAGTGTTCAAGCTGATGGGACAAGTCCATGTCTCCTTTTTGGTGGGGAGTGAGTGGAGGGACGAGGACTAGGGGGGAAGCAATCAACAAAGTCTTTGGTAACTCTGATGTTCCACAATGGCCTACTGAAAGCATATTTACCTTCTTGGGGGCAGGTTCTAACACCTTCTGCAACAACTAAGGCAGGGGTCTCACGGACAACAGCATCCTTCACTGCTCAGCCCTGAATACTCCCTAGAGCACATCCATCTTGCACACTGAATGAGGCAGGTTCCCTATGGGGAAAGTATGTATGTCATCTCTTCAATTAAATGTTTCAAGTAGTTTTGTTTAAAAAAAAAAAAAAAAGTAACTAGAGAAGTGAAAATGACCAACATTATCAAGTGCACTTTACATTGATACATGTCAATCTTTTTACTCATGCAAAATTGTTCTGAGAAAACATCAGTCCAGGACTCAGCTTCAGTAATTACTGTCATCAGCCAAGTTCTATTTTTCACCATGAAAAATCTCATCAAGCCCATTTCCATTGTAAACGTGTTGCTAGCAGAGTTCAGAGTGGTGTTATCAGGAAGTGGAGTTTCAGTCAGCCCTCTGCAAATAACAAGAGGCTCATTGCAACAAAGGAAAGATGTTTATCTGTTCTGGGATAATTACTTTGGGAAAAGGGGAATAATTGTGTGACAACTATTAAAAGGAAGGGACAGGAAACATCACTGTGCTACAAATAAACACATTCTATCAACAGCAGTGGCTGCTTTTTCTGCTTGTCAAAATTAAGGCAGCCATAGATACAAAAGAAGCTGACTAATCATGTGCCACTTGTACTGACTAAGGAAGTAAATTAAGGTACTGGAGAAAGTCAACTTAATTGATTTCATTCAATTTCAAATTATAGTCTGGTGGAAGCAGGAAAATTCTGCAATTGGCTGCACTTGCGCTGAGAAACGTACTGAGAGACTGCTGCAAACCTACCTGAATCCTTTCCCCTCAGGTCCTGTTAATGGATCATGATCCCAGCTTCAATGGCATGACATACCTAGGCAATATACTTAACTGAAATTTGTAACAAAGCACTGGAGCTGTGCATTCTTGACAAATTCAGGGCTAGATCCTCACAGTAGGGCACTTTATGCTATGCCACTGACATGATTTGGCTGCAAAATCTGAACGTGTAGTCCAAGGAAGAGCACGTTAGAGAATGGGTCATCCCAGAGTGGAGTGGAGTGCAGTGCAGTCAGTACAGGGACTTGGACCTTAGGCATCATACACCATACTGACTGCTGGTGTAGTGTGGAAAGTGGGAAAGTCAGTGTTAGTTGGGATGCCCCCCCAGGCTAAATTAATCCTGGGCTAGGTTTGTGTCTTCTTGTGCTTGTTATGGATAGCATAACATAGAACATAACTTAGAGCAGTGGAGAGTGAATTCTAATGGGCTAGGCCCAAGACTGGTAGTAAGAAGATCTAGCTTCTGTTCCCAGCTCTGCCACTGACCCTTTGTCCGTCACGTCCATTTAGAATGCAAGTCCCTGCCCAAAGAGCTATCTCTGTGTTTTGTACAGCTCCAAGCACAATGAGGCCCTGATCATGGTGAAGGCCTCTAGGCACTACCATGGTATTAATGACAGGGAGCATGGGCTACATATTCAGAGCTGCTTCCAATATGCTTTTAGAGCAGAGTGAATAATATGCAGTGAATGATTTTATTCAATTAATTTGGCCTCCCTTTCTGTTTGTGAATTATCTGTGAGCAGATCACGGTTCTCTCAACATTTCTTTTCTATGTGACATTACTCCCTGAATAACATCTAGGGGAGAAATTCTTGATTTGTAGATTGTTTTTGGCTACTCTCTGGTATTCAGAATTCAAGGCGTGTTGCTGACCTTTGATTGGCTGCATGGCTCCTGGATTGATTTTGTTCCTGGACTGGACAAACTTAACTTGTAGGGTAAGGATTTTCAGTGCACATAAATCAACAAATTCAAAAATTCCTTTGTCAATTATTTTTTTATTTAACATTTATACTGTGGCAGCACATCAAGATTACAATGAGTGTGCTGGGTGCTGTACAAATATTAAACAACAATTGCTGCGTAAAAGACCTTGTAGCCTTATGACAAGACATGAGAGGTGGATAAGACCCACAAGCAGGCTCTGGTGGGTGGGGAAGCTGGGTTAACAAAGACAGTTGGTTGGAAAACAGGGGCATTCCACAGAGAATTGAGATGAAGATGAGAAAAATATTCATTTTTATCAATTTTCCACACACATTTTTGACTTTTCATGGAACAATCAAAACTTGAACATACTTTGGCTGACATTTTTTTAGCTGAATTTTAATTATCAGTTTTCCAATGAAAAATTAAATATTTTTGAGGAATGCAGATATTACATTTTTTCATTTGGTCAAAAACTCAGTTTTCCTTTTGAGGGGATGGTGGGGCGGGGGGGGGGGGGGAAGAGTCTCAAGGGAAAATTTTCCAGCAGGCCTAGTAAATAAATAAAATGTAATGTAACAAATTTTTAGCTAGTCACTAGAAGTGATGAATGTACTCTGATATTCACCTCTGGCACCATCTTTTCAGAAGATCTGCTCTTTGTGTGCATTTAGAGTTCCACCTGTGTAGATTAGTCACAGAAATAATAATTTATTCTTGTCAGCCTCATAGGAACAGCAGCACTGTGAGAGACTGAACTGGAGTCTTTTCTGGGTTGTGCATCACCAGCAGAATTGTTAATTAAGTTCTAACTGCAACCCAATTGTCTTGAAATTATGCCCAGTTATGCCATGTTCTATCAGTGAAACTTTCTGGGTTCCCTCTATTTTTTTCCTCTTTAGGGAACATGATTCTTCTTAACTTCCTTGGTCCCAATCCTGCAAACAGTTAAACTTGTGTAATTTTACTCACAGGAGCAGTCCCATTGATTTCAATGGGTAATCAATATTCACTACCAGCAGAAGTTCATTTATGTGTTTAAATGTGTCCAGGATCAGGGCTTTTGTTTGTACACCTACATCATCAATAACATCAGTGTGATTATATAGTATTCTGGACCTTATTGGGCAAACTGCCATTGCTCTATTGAAGTAGTCAACAGAGCTATAGCAATTTACACTAGCTAAGGGTCTGCCCAATGTGTTTTAGTTGACTGCTAATGCTGTGCCAGGAAACCAGAGCATGTTTTTGTAGCTTTGTTTTCTTTTATTTATTATTGGTCCTGTAGAAATAAGGGTTATTGTTTTCTCTAATTTTCCTATTGTAAACTGGTGAGTTATTTGAAAACAAGTTGGAATCTGGAGAAAAAAGTATTCTGATGTTCAAATACATGATACCCTTCTTTTAAATCAAAGCTTTATTTTAAATGTTTTCAGCCAGCAATGCTTGGTTAGTGGAGATTAAAATTCAAAGACAGTCCAAGAAAATATAAAGAGCAATCTAACTTGTCTTAATTTCTTTTGCCTTCCTGGGGGTTAGTATAATTGAAATATAAAGACACATTTGGGTAACAATGTGGATGGTGTATATCCCTTTAAGAGTTCCAATGCAAAAATCAGCATTAACACAGCTTTGTTATTTAATCATGCTGGAATAATTTACTGAGAAATTTAAGTGGCAAAAACATTTCAAATTGATAAAAAGTGAAACATTCTGCTCTAGAAGATTTCCCTTCTTCATTGAAATATGCAATGAAGCAAAATATGTGCAACCACTTGGGGCTTTCTTCCACAGCTGAGTAGGGGGCAACAATTCTGTTTCGTGGCAACTTTTGAGGGTTCAAAATGTGGTTTTTCTGTGGCATTGGAATGATTATTATACCAAAAATGGAATTGTGGTGGAGAGACTGAGGGGTGCATATTCCATTCTGTAGCCTGCTGATTAGTGTAATGATCTTGGGGTTCATTAAACAAACCAGTGAATAAGGAAGGAATAAAACTTTCATTTAACAAAAAAAAAAAAAAAAAAAAAAAAAAAAAAAAAACTAGAGAGCCTCCCTGGTGACCATAGATGCCCTTTGTTCTCAGCCCCCTCTGCTTCCCAGGCTCATCTCAAAATTCCTGTTTTCATAATACTATGTCCCTAATGAGGGAGCCTCTCTAAATTATAATTCTTTGCAAATTTATCTGTCCAGTTAAGGCCCTGGCCTACAAGGTGGGGATCCAGGTTCAAGTCCCTTCTCTGCCTGATTTAGAGCAGTGTTTTTCATACC
Organism: Dermochelys coriacea; assembly: GCF_009764565.3. NCBI lineage: Eukaryota > Metazoa > Chordata > Testudines > Dermochelyidae > Dermochelys > Dermochelys coriacea. The sequence continues at coordinate 5,581,156 of NC_050080.1, forward strand.
AGTTCACTCCAAATCAGTGGCTTGAACCTGGGTCTCCCACATGGCTATCGAATTTCTCTTTGCGCCCTCGACTCTAAAACCTTCCAGTTGAAAGTTGTGTGGAAACTGACATGTCTCCATGAAACCTGTTGGCTTCAAAACAGCAGAACTCACAAAAATTTCATTTGGATGAAAAACAATTCCAACCAGCTCTGCCAGACTGTCTGTGGTACAGGCTGCTTTTAGCCACATCACGTTTCTTTCTCCTTACTCCTCAGATCAGCTTCAACTCCGCCAGAGCCTGTATTAGGCCTTGTCTACACGAGCAAGTTTCCGTGCAGTCAAGTTTCCGTACAGCTTGCTGCGCTGTAACTCCCAAGGTGCACACATGGCCATGCCACTGAGTGCAGAAACTGCGCAGTTGCAGGGCTGTAAGAACACCACCTCGACGAGCAGCGTGGAGCTTTCCGCGCTGGGGCGACAGCGCCGCGGTGCCGGTGTAGACACCCTGGTCGATGATAGCGCTGCGATTGGTCTCCAGGAGGTGTCCCACGATGCCTGTTGTTGCCTCTCTGGTCATCGGTTTGACCTCTACTGCCCTGTCCTCAGGCGACCAACCACGAGCTCCACCCCATAAATTTCTGTGTGTGGAGTGAAGTAGTACTTCCTTAGTTTGTTTTAAACCTGCCGTCTGTTAATTTGATTGTGTGACACCTGGTTCTTATGTGAGGTGAAGGGAAGATAACACTTCCCTATTTACTTACTCCATACCAGGCATAATCTTAGACCTCTATCATATCCTCCCTCAGTCATCTCTTTGCCACGCTGAACAGTCCCGGTCTTATTAATCTCTCTCTCATATGGAAGCTGTTCCATACCCTTAATAATTTTGGTTGCCCTTCTCTGTGCCATTTCCATTTTTAATGCATCTTTTTTGAAATATGGTGACCAGAACTGCATGCAATAGTCAAGGTGGAGGGGTACCATGGATTTATATAATGGCATTATGATATTTACTGTCTTATTATTTATCCATTTTCTAATGGTTCCTAATATTCTGTTTGCTTTTGTGACTGCCGTTGCACATTGAGTGGATGTTTTCAGAGAACTAGCCATAAGGCCACAAGTCTGTCATGGAGGTCACAGGAGTCATGGATTCTATGATTTTGTGACTTTTGCAGTGGCTGGTGCTGGCTCCAGGGCTGCCTGAGCCAGGCAGCCCCTAGGCCAGCAGCAGCAGTTTGGGTGCGTGGGAGGGGGCTCAGGGCTAGGGGCAGGGGATTAAGGAGTACGGGGGGGGGACTTGGGGTTGGGGACTCCCTGGCTTCCACCGGCATGGCCCACCTGCCGCTCCTAGGGGGGGTCCATGCTGCACGCTGCCCATGCCCGCAGGCCCCGCCCCCGCAGCTTCCATTGGCTGTGGTTCCCAGACAATGGGAACTGCGGCAGCCGGCCCTTGTGATGGGAGCAGTGGAGCCCCTGCCAGCCCCACCCCAACTTCACCCCCATAGTACCAGCAGAAGTCCTGGGCCGCAGCCCCCCTCTCCACCAGTACCAGCAGGGGTCCCTGGACACTTGTCACGGCCCACCTCCCGGTACCAGCAGGGGTCCTGGGCCACATCCCCCTCCCCCCCCCACAGAGCACTCATGGCCCCCCACCGAAGTTTTAGTCAGGGTGGGTATTTTTAGTAAAACTCATGGACAGGTCACGGGCCCATTAATTTTTGTTTACAGGCCCATGACCTGTCCATGATGTTTACTAAAAATACCTCTGATTAAAACGTAGCCTTAACTATCCACAATGATTCCAAGATCTCGTCCTTGACTGGTAACAGCTAATTTAGATTCCATCATTTTGTATGTATAATTGGGATTGTTTTCCAATATTCATTACTTTGCATTTATCAACATTTAATTTCATCTACCATTTTCTTGCCCAGTCACCCAGTTTTGTGAGATCCCTTTCTAACTCTTCGTAGTCTGTTTTGGAGTTAACGCTCGAGTAATTTTGTATCATCTGCAAACTTTACCACCTCACTGTTTACCCCTTTTTCCAGATCATTTATGAATATGTTGAACTGTACTGGTCCTAGTACAGATCCCTCAAGGAAACCGCTATTTACCTCCCTCGGGTCTGAAAACTGAATTTTTTCCTATCCTTTGTTTCCTGTTGTCAAGGTTCCTTCCCAACTCTGAACTCTAGGGTACAGATGTGGGGACCTGCATGAAAACCCCGTAAGCTTATTTTTACCGGCTTAGGTTGAAATTTCCCCAAGGTACAAACTATTTTACCTTTTGCCCTTGTACTTTATTGCTGCCCCCACCAAGCGTCTAACAAATATTTAACCAGGAAAGAGCCCGCTTGGAAACATCTTCCCCCACCAAAATCCTCCCAAACTCTACACCCCCTTTCCTGGGGAAGGCTTGATAAAAATCCTCACCAATTTGCATAGGTGAGCATAGACCCAAACCCTTGGATCTTAAGAACAATGAAAAAGCAAAGAATTTTAATTGAAGGAAAAAAAGTAAAAGAATCACCTCTGTAAAATCAGGATGGTAAATACCTTACAGGGTAATCGGATTCAAAATATAGAGAATCCCTCTAGGCAAAACCTTAAGTTACAAAAAGACACAAAAACAGGAATATACATTCCATTCAGCAAAGCTATTTTTATCAGCTATTTAAACAAAACAGAATCTAATGCATATCTAGCTAGATTACTTACTAAGTTTTAAGACTCCATTCCTTTTCTGTTCCTGGCAAAAGCATCACACAGATAGAGAACCTTTGTTTCCTCTCCCTTCCAGCTTTGAAAATATCTTGTCTCCTCATTGGTCATTTTGGTCGGGTGCCAGCGAGATTATCCTAGCTTCTGAACCCTTTACAGGTGAAAGGGTTTTTTCCTCTGGCCAGGAGGGATTTTAAAGGTGTTTACCCTTCCCTTTACATTTATGACACCTGTTTTTTAACCAGTTACCTTTTCTCTTATCCCATGATTGCTTAGTTTGCTTAACATCCTTCTGTGAGGGACCTTGTCAAAGGCTTTCTGAAAGTCCAAGTACACTATATCCACTGGATCACCCTTGTTCACATATTTGTTGACCCCTCAAAGAATTTTAATATATTAGTGAGGCATGATTTCCCCCTACAAAGGCCGTGTTGACTCTTCCCCAGAAATCATGTTCATCTATGTATCTGATCCTTCGCTGAAATTTTGGGCAAAGGGTCTGAAAGAGACTCAGAAAATATCAATGGGCCTGTGTGTATTTATACAGAGATGTAGTTCATAAGTAGATACATAGTAACTACATACATTCATGTTAATATACACAGTACACACATATAGCTGTATACATCTACATACTTCTATAGTGTACATACATATATTGGTGTACCTAGGAAGCTATTAATAAGGGAACATAGCATGCATACATACTGAATGTTAAATATTACAGCATATATATGTGAAATGGAAAAAAAACCCACAAAACCCAACCACCTAAATTTCAGTAACTGGAAAAATCAACTTTATTGCTAAGATCAGCTTTTCCCTTCTTCATTCAGATCAGACAGCGTGCCCAGGGGGTTGGTGAGTGGTGTCAAGATTGGTAGGGAAAGGGTTAACCTCCTCCCTCTGTTTGGAAGATGGACCACAGCTGGCTCCACTGAATGGAGGAGGTGGGGAAAATAACAGGTTTGGACCAGCTGTAAGGAATTAATTAATTAATTTACCACCCCCACCCCCTCTTACCTCTCACACTCTATAAGAAAGATGAGACGTGAGATGTCAGAATTGACTCTGGAAGTGAAAATTAGAAAGAGGTTCTTTAGGAAGGTGGGTTGGGCAGAGAGGGGAGTGGACATCTTACTGACTCTAGAGCTTGGGTGAAATGAGCCATATTTTCAACATTTTCTTTGTTTTTGGCTGAAGGAAGCCTAATTGCACTTGTTTGGCTCAGAAGGGGCAGGATCCTTTTTACATTACTTTTTCTTTTTTTCTATTTAAAGTAACACAAGTGCTTGAATTGGGGGAACATATTGGAGAGGGGGAGAGCCTCTTCTTCCTCTGATCAGTGTCCTGTCACATCATTGTGAAAACTGATAAAAGGTGTGCTGCATGGTATTCAAAGCAGAAATGCATATAGCTTTCCAGTAAGTTATTTTTTTACTGATTCCTCCACTAATAATGGGAGGCCCTTTCTAGGTTTGGGGTACAGGATAGGACATAGAAAGCCCCAAAATCATCTGATTGTTTTTCCAACTCTCTCTTGGTCTGGAAATGATGAACTTTCCACTTCTGGGAAGGGAGTAGCAAAAAAAAAAAAACAACAAAAACCCAAACCCAGCTTTTAGGAAACCTATGTCTTGATATGCTCCAAAATACTGCAGAAATGATCTTGCCTTTGCTATTTGAGGGCTTTTCTATCCATTTCCAGTCAAATTCAGGAGGTAGGTCTCTCTGCAAAATAAGTCTATTATTGAGAGAAAATAGACTCATCTTAGATAATAGGTGCCTTTGAAAATGGAATGTTCAGACACTTAGAATTTTGCATTAAAACACAATACAGAGAGGTGAACGTGCCCAAAATGAAAAAGTGAAAACTTTCATATGGACATTCATTAGTTTTTCATACCTCTAATGTTAATATTTTTTCCTTAAAACCTCAAACATATTTGGCTTGGGTTCAGTTCAAGCTCAGGGTGATGAAGGCTCCTGCTGGCTAAATTTATCTTAAACTCAGATTATGTGGACTTGAAAACCTGCCTTTTTTCACTCCTCATAACATGATCTATGTGAAGCTCAGAATCTTTAAAGAATCAAAGTCCCTTAAAATGTTCAAGCAATAAGCTGTGATTTTCAATAACAGTAAGAGATGCTTTAGGAGGATTGCACCAATGTAAAAGCTGTGCCCAGAGCCAAGCCGGCTATTATGGACTTAAAGCTATTTCTGTAAACTGCAGCTTCCCAAATTCAACCTGAAAAGGGGATGCAATGTTCTTCTGATCAAACGATTTGCTTATTATCAGCCAGCTGTTCTACTTAGTTTTAAAATAGGATGGACTGCTGAGGGCCTAATATTCAGATTCTAATTATCAGAGTCATGTAAAGTGGCTTAGTGTACTCATTGCTTGGGATGCAGAGTACAATAAGTTAATATGTCATTTTTTAATTATGTTCATAAATGAAGCCAGTGATCTCAACTTATGAGATATTTCCAGCCCATCTTCCTCTGTACACATGACCACTTCCAGACTTGGGCTGCTTCTGAGTAGGAATGGATGGCTCTCAAGGGGTCCATAATCTGGAATTAGGACAAGTGCCTTCAAGGGAGGAAGGATTGTCCAGTGGTTAGAGCACTACCTTAGGAGTGGGAAGACCTGAGTTCAATTCCGTTTTGCTGCAGTCTCCCTATGTGACCTTTGGTCTCTCCCTGCATCTCAGATCCCCTGCTGTAAAACTGGACTAATAGCACTGCCCTACCTCACACATGTGAGCGTGAGAAGCACTCAGATACTATGGTGATGGGGACAATATAAGTACCTACCTGACACAGGTAGAATTGAAGTATGAGTGACTTCAGGTGCTCCAAAACCACAGGCTAATAAATTACAACACTGCTCCATGAAGCTCCTTGGGAGTGTATATCACAGGTGACATATAATGCTGTTAGCATGTTGGTTTAATCATTCTAATGCTGCAAATGATCACACCCTACATCCTTTGCAATTCTAATTCTTTGCAGCTGACCAGTCTTCCTAGACTCACTGCTGTCAGTGAGAAGAAATGTTCCAATTAATGAGGTCACAGCGGGAAGGGAATTGCTATCCTCCCAACCCCATTTTCTTAACAGCCTACCAAGAGCAATGACAGTTCACAAATTCCTAGACAAGTTAAGAGGCTGCACAGTCTAGCAAATAGGATGCTGGCGTGGGAGCCAGGACACCTGTGTTCTAGTCCTGGCTCTGCTGTGTTTTCCCTTTATCTGTCTGGTCTATTTAGATTGTAAACTCTTTGGGGCAGGGACTCTCTCATTGTGTTTATACAGTGCGTAGGACCCTATTCTTAGCTGGCACTTCTAGGGGATGCTGTAATGTAAATAATAATAAATGAGAAGGTCACACCCTGCAGATCTCACTCAGTCCAAACTCCCATTTGGCCTTGAATTTGAAAAATCATTCCAGAGAATATTTTTGTAGTCCCCCATGTGTTCAATGTTAAATTTCATTTCTCTGACCACCACTTTGCTCTCTGAGAAATTTGTGGATTTCCCCAGTAACTCCCAGTATTTTCCTCATTTTAAGCTTGAATAAAGGGACACAGAAACACGAGCATCAGAATTCGGTGCCTTTGCTAATTAAGTGCATTTTTTACTGGTTTCTTATTCAAACAAATTTATTTTATATTGGCTTCATTATCTACCAGTTTGCAAGTTTATCTCTTTCTTTGGACAGCTTTGTTAACTCCATTCTCCTCTGGGGATGATGCCGTCTCTTCTCTGGCATCCTAAATTGTGGCAAGGATCAGAAAAAAATCTTGAATCCTGCTTGTTCGTTTTCCAGTAATGCCTCCCATGCTAAATGGTACTAAAAACTTCTCAGCACCATAAGCTCAGCCAGACATGACATAATCCTGTGACTGTGGGGCCTATTTCCAATCCTCCATCCATTCACGCATCTGGGCAGAGTTCCTCTGGGCGGCATCCACTGGCTCCCTTGACGCCTTCGAGGAGCAATGGGAGCTGTACAGGGTTCTCTGCTCGGTGTCCCCTTCATTTGACCCTTTGACCACATTCCTGTCCCTCTTATTTCATTAGTTGTCCCCCGGAATCACTTGGCTTCCAGGTCCTGTGGATCCTCCTCTTAGGCTGAGGGGGGGTCCTTTAGCAGTGGACAGGCTTCTGCCGGCCCACTTCCTGGATCCCAATAGGCAGGGGCGGCTCTACCAATTTTGTCGCCCCAAGCAGTCGCCGCCGAATTGCCACCGTGCCTGGAAGAGCCGCAGTGGCGGGAAGAGCAGCAGAGCTGCCGCCGAATTGCCGCCGTGGGACACGGACTGCCGCCCCATTCTGAATGCTGCCTCAAGCACCTGCTTGGAAAGCTGGTGCCTGGAGCCAACCCTGCCAATAGGATCACTCTCCTGTAGCCACCTGGCCTGATCCTGTCACAATATATACTGCAATATGCTGCTACTTCCCTTGCCTATTTATATACTGCTACATTTTCTCCCTTGACCATGTAATGTATATATATGCTACCCCATATATGCCACCCCTGAAGTGCATATACTGCAATGTACTAACTTCCATAATATATGGTACATATTGCAGAATATTTCTCCCACTCCTTGTTGTAGGATGCCACCCCCTGCAGCAGTAGTGTCAAAATCCCAGGTGTTTGAGATATTTATCTGGTCTTCAGAACAGACACAGATGCTGCAGAATGCAGGCTTTAAATTTTGTAAAAGGATGTATCTAGCCCTTACAGATGCTAAGAAAAAATTCCAAATGTGACCCAAGTGTAAACTCCCAGGAGCAGGGAGAGGGACTCCCAATGCGTTTTCATGGGGTACAGCATAAGATTATGACTGAGGCCTCCTGGGGCTATTGCAATACACACAAATACAATAAGTAATACATAATAATAAATAAAATAAATAAAAAATGACATAAATGCCAGCCAAACCTGCAAAGGGAGTAAGGGTTCTGGAGCCAGAATTTACTGGTAATGGGGGGATAGTAGATATGGTAAAACTGGGTGCTGTTTGCTCTTCTGCAGGTAAAATTTTTCTGTAGTACTGGCAGGAGGATAAACCACACTTTTTCTGCTGATTAAATAAAGAAAACAGAGTGTGAGAATATAATAAGGATACAGATACAGGTGTCGTCAGACGTCACCGGTGTGGTGCTCTGCTCTGCTCTGTTCAATGTTGATTACAGTCGGCTGCGGGGGTGCATTCCCTCTTTGTGCTGCCCCGGCTCTGTGCAGATAGCTGACACAGCAGACCCCGAGAGAACCCCCAATGACCACAGACTCCGATAAGGTATGAAGGCACCTGGCCAGGTTTATTGCCAAACGAAACACAGTCTCTAGCTCCCTGGATCAGATGTCTACAGTTCTGCTAGTACATATGTGCTCCCTGAGAATGGACACAGCTCAATCAGTGACAAGACTTACCACTGCCCCCTAGGCCAGATGAAGGCAACTCTTCAGAGGCGCATTCTTATACACAGGTACAAACAAGTTACACGTCACGCCTGACGTATTGAGGTACAACCCCTCTACGTGTTGGGGTGCCGCCTCTCACCTTGTACATGTTGGTCTGAACAAAACAATTCTATCCATCATATTATCCATTTGACCCTGTCTTTAGGATGGGTCCGCCAGTTCCTTGTTATCTATGTGGAATGTGCTAGTGCCAGAGAGTTCTTGGTACCATCCTGGCACATGTTTATATTACTAGTGCTTAGTACCTTTTTAGGGATGTGCATTTTTGCAACATCAGCCTTCTTCTTGCCAGCTTCTGTGAGCAGGGCCTGCCTCTGGCTCACAGCTTAACTTTGCTTTATGTTACTAAAGTCTTGACCATTACTTTAGTTCAGGCCTCAGGCCTCGTACTGGGCCTCGGATACAAGGGTTTATGTTTCAGGGCCTCATCTTACCACAACAGGCAGAGACAACTTTTTGGGAAGAGGCTGTCATTGACTATAACGTTTTACAGAACAATCAGACTCCAAACCTACACTATAAACGATAAATAATAAGTTTTTCCTCTGTGCTTTTACATTTGTTTTGTTTTTAAGGGGCTCTGATTTCATCAGCCCTTCCAAGATGCTGCACTGTGAATCTCAGAGAGCCTTACAATTGTTTATTAAGTCTTGCAATACCTTTATGAGATAGGTAAGGGAGATATATAGGGATGACTTCATGAAGTGAGCTGTAGCTCACGAAAGCTTATGCTCTAATAAATTTGTTAGTCTCTAAGGTGCCACGGGTACTCCTTTTCTTTTTGCAAATACAGACTAACACGGCTGCTACTCTGAAAAAAAATTCATCCATCACTGAAATGCTGTACGGTAATGCTACACAGGAGTGGCAGGACAGCAAATTGGGCAAAAAGCTGAAGGCAAATAAAACTGCTGAGGCCATTTACATTTAACAGAATTCAATTGCCTGAACTGGAAGTTGACATGAAATCATTAATGAACCTCACAACTTTCCTCAGCTTACTCTGCCCCATTCACTATGGAAACTATCGAATGGATACACAAGATAATGACAGGTTTCAGAGTAGCAGCCATGTTAGTCTGTATCCACAAAAAGAACAGGAGTACTTGTGGCACCTTAGAGATTAACAAATTTATTAGAGCATAAGCTTTCGTGGGCTACAACCCACTTCATCGGATGCATAGAATGGAATATATAGTAAGAAGATATATACATACATTGAAGGTGGATGTTGCCATACAAACTGTAAGAGGCTAATTAATTAAGATGAGCTATTATCAGCAGGAGAAAAAACTTTCGTAGTGATAATCAAGATGGCCCATTTAGACAGTTGACAAGAAGGTGTGATAGTGATTTGTGGGCTGGGAAGCCAGAAAACCACATGTGCAAGGTATATCATGAGACAGCTGCTAGGTTTGTATTAGCATTGGCAGGTGGGAAAGTGTCACTGACAGTTCACTTCAGTTCACCACAGTTCAGGATATCTAATACATAGGCTGGAAAGACACTTACCAGTCACTTGTCAGTTTCCTGACTTCAGCAGAGCCTTGCCTTTCAGCTTGTTGAGATTCCTCTGAGACCTTAACTTCTTGGTTCCCAAGAACTCAGCTCAACTCCAAACTCATCTCTTGGCATAGAGTAGAACTACATGGAGCTGATCAGACTCACATGTAGGGGGTGGGTACAGGGTACACCACACATCCAAAGTACAAAATTATGAATCAGCTTATATACACATTTTAAAACAGATTGCCTCATGCACCTTCTATTCTGCATCATGTCACAAACACTGTGATTGATATATTAATTTATGGGACCCAATCTCTACACAGATCATGAGCTGTTCATGTACCACACATATGCTTTCAGCTGTACATTGCATACTTCTCTACTAATTACGGATTTACTAGGCTACTGTTAATTTAAGCTTTGGTTATTTCTTCATGTCCTTGATCAGAATAAACATTACACAGTTTAAAAAATAATCACAGTCAGCTCTTTATAAACTGATTCATATCACTGAGGACTTGATAGCTGAGGAAAGCAAAGAAAAGGTGCCTTATTTCATTTATTATTTAGTTCTCATATGTAAGCACAGGATCTCATATCTAAGCACAGGTTTTACTGGATCTTTTCTTCAGTGCTGTAACAGGTTCTCTGACACTCTCCAATTAGACCTTTGGACTCTGTTACCAGCCACCATATGTTAGAGCAACCATAAGGCTGCTCTAACTTTACACCAGAAGCCAAACTGGCCACCAGCCGCCCCAGGCATTATGGAAGCACAAATTTGTAGAGCTGGGCAAAGAACAGGTAGGTTGGTTCACTGGCAATTCCAAAAAGTTGTTTGGGGTATCAGAAATAGTTTTGGGTTGAACGTAAAACAATTTTTTTCTAAATTTTCAGCAAATCAAAGATCTTAAAAAAATAATTTCAGTTTCAGGATTTTTTAGAACAGTTTTTTCCTTTTTTAAATAAAATAAAATTTTGAAATGCAGAATCAGTTACAATAGAAAAATCAAAAGTTTCATTTAAAAAAGTGTCAAAATGAATTTTTTTTCTGAATTTTTTTCCCCAAAATAATTTGTCAAAATTAACACAAATTTGCAAAAATTTTTGGTGTCTCTGAATCTGCATTTTTCACCAAAAAAATTTCTTCCATAGAAATTTTTCCCCAGCTTTACAAATCTGGCATATTGTTACCTTTGTGAAGACTCACTTGACCCTATACCAATCCCAATTTGACCAGACCCAAGGATCAGGGCTAATAAATTCTTATTCATGGACAGAAGGTATTATGGAGTTCATATGATGTGTATAGTGCTATAGGTTAAATGAGTTCTACAATATATAAACTATATTGAAGCTATTATGAAACTGACCAGAGGAATCTCTCTAATCATTTGACCACAGAACAGATGTTATCAACCTAAACTTTTCACTTGCCGCAATCACTGGCATGTCTGGAGATAGGATTTTTGTGGCCGCCTGAAATGAATGCTGTTTTGTTAGTTGGAGCACATTGTTCAGCTCCATATGGAGACGATATGGATTTGTGCCAGTTGGCAAAATAGACATTGACAAGACTCAGAAAACAAACACAATTACTCTATTCCCATTGGTCCCACAGAACAACTGTATTTCTAGAATGAGTAGAGGGACCAGAAAGAAGTAAGCAATCAAAACAACTAGACAGATATATTTGCTCTATGAAAAAAATTTCTTTAATAAGAACTTCATTGACCTTTTTAAAACAAGCAATTATGATGCACACTGTAATGTAGCAAATCCAAGTATGTGGACCATTAGAGAGGTTAACTTTCTGCCGGTGTTTACCAAATGCAGCATTTCAACCCAGTCTTTGTCAAGGATAACAAATGTGACATGATTATATAATCATTAGGGTTTTCTAATGTCCTTTCCAAGCAGATTCTCAGAAGAGGAAGGGCTCCAGTGGGAGTAATAGCTGTTTTATTAAAGGAGATGCACAAAGAAAATGTTGAACAAATCAAGAGATCAGATTTCAGGGTAGTAGCCGTGTTAGTCTGTATCAGCAAAAAGAACAAGGAGTACTTGTGGCACCTTAGAGACTAATAAGCTTTCGCCCAGATAAATCAAGGGATGTAATTGTGGAAGTGAAGTGCTGTTTAAGAGATTGTTTCAGTGTGTAGGGAGTGAAGGGTGAGGCTTATTTACTTGATCCAGGTTCTCAAAACAATTTATTTCTTTGCAGACATATGATAAACATAAAAGTAAAAGGGAAAGTTTATATTGCAAGTATAAACAACAGTTTAATCTTTAGGAGTATAAAATTTATTGGACTCCTGAATATGTTCTCCTTTCTTAAACTGTTATAGAGAAAAGTGTTTAATGTGACAGATGCAAATAATTTACAGAGGGAAGTTGTGGTAGAACAGAACTTAACTGGTCCCTGGGCTTTGTAGCCAAATGTGCAGTTCCAGCCAAAGAGAGACAGCTTTATTTCTTATTTTCAGTTGCTGCCATTATTGCTGCATTGAAGTTCAAGATGATAACTGGTTGATTAATTATGCACAAGGCCCTTCACTTTCAGCTTTTATTTTGTTAAAATTTCCCAGAAATTTATCAGTGTTTATTATAAAAATTTAAAAACAGATGAAAATCGGTGCAAAAAATTAACATCTGTTTTCTGGGTAAAACTCAGTTTTAATATTGGGATGATAGGACAAAAACAAAGTAACAAATAGAGAAAAGTAAGAATATTGACAGCCAAAGTAGTTTAATACTATGGTTTATTTAATGAACTGTACATTACCAGTACACACGTGTGCGTTTGTGAATCTTCCACTACATTGCCTTACTTTAACATACATCCTTGCATTTACACTTAGACTAATTTGTTATTAATATAAACATGTCTAACTAATGTAATATACTGGATTTTCTTAACACAATGAGTATGTTCACGTACTTCAGTTGTCCAAAATTTGGGTCAAAATCAATAAAAAGTGAATAGTAGCATTTTCAAAACCCAGGAAATAATTTTTTTTGTAAAGATCAATACAAACTGAAAATGAAGAGCCTTAATTATGCACTCCTAGGTATTTCCATCTGCGTGCCACTTCTGCTTGGAATTCAGTATCTACTCAAGGTACTGGATAGCTCAGGGGATGTTAATGCATCTGGAGTACCTTTCATTATTAGACAGCTGACTCAAACCTAGCCCAGATCAGTAGTGACCAAGATTTGTAACAAACTGACTGTTTCAGTGGCCTCGGTTAAATGAATTTGTTGTTGGAGTCCAGCTCCTAGCAGATACGTTTCCACATGTTCAATGGGCACCAACATCCTTGTTTAGAAGCTAGTTTCAGCAGACAGCCTAGGGACTGAATGGCCATGGAGACTAAAACACCTTCCCCAGGCCTGAGGAAGAATAAGGTATATAGGCAAATAATTATTGTGAAGCTTGCACTGCCGCTGTGTGCTGTATCTGCTCAATCCAGCATTAATCCTAAATCAGTATTAAATTCATACACATACTAAGTTTGCTTCAACATTGCCCTCTGCCTGCCTACTGGAAGGAAAGTGAGAGGGGGCTCATGCTTGGCTTTTTCCATGAATATGAAAGTTGGAATTCACCAATTTGGACTGACAAAGGCCAGATTTATTGACCTTCATGGTATTTTCAGACTTGTCTGAGACTGGGGTGGTTTGATAAAAGTGTATTATATTTTATATATTTTACATTAGCAAATGGCTCTGGTAGAGCAAATCTTTTTATAAAGGATCTATTTCCTTTCATTGTGCTTTTACTAGTTGCCTGTGGTTTGGACAGGAGCTTTTAATAAGCTGAGTTAGAGAAGTAATAGGAAAAGAAGTAGGTGTGGGTTTAAGAGACCCCAACTAAGTCACACAATGAACCATGGAAACTTGTGGGACCTGGAACCACAGATCCATGGAGCCTCCAAAGATCTGTTTATAAAAACAGTGTCACAGGTGTGCATGACATTGTACAATACGGCAATCAGTTTTGCCTCAAGAGCTCCCAGTGGAAAGGCATGAGCCAATACAATGCAGAACAGACAGAATGGGATGTGGTCTTTACAGCAAGCCACTGCATGGAACAGCTGGGTCCACAGATCCTTCCATTTAGGCCTACACAATTTTTTTGTCTTTTTATGGCTCATCACTGCTATGCGTGGATTTCAGCAGAGAAGCACTTTCATCTGAGGCTCTTCAATGCAATTAATTGTTGTCACACTAGCTTTGTCAGAGCTAATTAAACAGATCTACACATTCATACTAATAGCTTATTCTCAGAAAGAGAAGAGACCAGAAGGTCACTTGCTCCTATGACCGTCAATCTCCTTCAGTGTTTGGAAAATCTGATGGCATCTGTGTGAAATTTATGAATACCACTATCTCTTAATACTTGTCAGTTTCTTAGCAGCACAAGGAGAATAGCAATGGTTTTCTTTCTTGTGTATTTATTATTTATGCCCAATTTGGACGGGTGGAATTAGCAACCTAGATCATCATTCAGAAAAATGTCATACTCCCTTAATCCCAATGATAATTCTGACAGGAGTTTATCAACTTCCTTGCTGCTGTCTTTTGAGATTATCTCTCTTGTGACATTACTGAGGTCCCCTCCAACTGAATCTGAGCAAACTCTCTAGTTCTGCTTATCCTCCCATCTCCCCTGCAGCTTCAAAGCAATTTCTTCATATTCCTGCTTGCAAATTGTTCAGGCAAAGGGCATAGGTTTCTTTGGTTTTGGTCCTCTTAATGCAAGGAGAATCCTGGACTGCACTGGGGAGAGAAGGAATTGCTTGAGTTCTCATTTATCCAGGAGAGGCTTTCCAGAACAGAAGAGGCTCAGCTCTCAGACAGCTGTGCAGAAGACGTATTTTGTTGACATGCTTAAGAGTCCTTCTTGTCGCAAGACTTAGTATACATGAGTCGATTGCTGCTGACTTCAAAGGCTGGCAGAACTCCACCATTTGCAGAACTACCTAGGAACTTTAGCATCAATAACCATGAAGTGAGCTGTAGCTCACGAAAGCTTATGCTCAAATAAATTTGTAAGTCTCTAAGGTGCCACAAGTACTCCTTTTCTTTTTTCAAACCAAAGCTGATTTTATTAGGCTCAAAATTGTGGCCAGTTTATGGTGATAATAAACCCGAAGAACCCTCTTGTGCTAATTCAACTCCTACAGCAGCCTTAATTAAAAAAACAACAACTTTATTTTCCCCTGAGAGATTAAAACCATTTAGCAATTAGGTGTAACATTAAGATTTTTGCCACTCATTTTGGCAGGTACCAGATGCAAGCTTTTGGGTTGGCAATGTCGCATGGCTAGCTTAATACTGTCTTGTAAGTTTTCTGTTTGACTGTATGTTAAATAAGGGTGGGTGCCTTGCAGAGGAAATCCAAATATGCAGATGATGGAGGTGAGGAAATATGGAGGTGAGGCAAATATGGAGATGAAGCAAGACACAAATATAAAGATCATTCTTACTTTAATAGGGTCAGCCATAGCACTGTGGTTTCTTCTGCTTTGTAGGGCTTTGGGAAGAAGGGAGGGTGTATACTAGGGTTGCTACTGAGTGACGGTATCATGGACTTTAATGCCCATAGTATTGTTGTACAAAGAGGGAACTTTGATACATGAAGGACGGGGGTCTGCTTTAGAATTCATTGGATTAACACTTTTCATGGAGGTCTGATGCACATCCCTCAAAGTGGCACCTGTTGGAATAAGGAGGCTCCCCCTTTAATGTTCTACATTGTATTCAACTCTGGACATCAATCAAGGGATGTAAAAGAGAATTTTTAAACTTCTTTTTGTGATTTTTTTTCTGCCCTGTTATACCTTATATGGTAGGTACTTGTCCTTAGCTAGCATTTGCTGGCCCTGGTTTGGGGGAAACGGTATACATGTCCCCCTGCTAAACAAAGCCACCATGCCTTCTTTGTTGCACTGAACTACACTATCTGCATTAGATTTTGTGGGTCAGATCCTCAGCTAATGTAAATTGGAGTCGCTCCATTAAATTCAATGGAGTTGTGCTATTTTACACCAGCTGAGAATCTGGCCCATCTGTTACCAACAGTGCTGTTAGCATGGGCCTTTCGCAGAATGGCAACATGAACTGGAAAAGTTCCTCAACTGCCCAGAAAAGTAATTGGGATCTAACTCCAGGATCTAGTAAGTTCTGTGTGGAATTATGACAGGTTCCACTAGAGACAAGCTCACAAACAATCTGTATGAATATTCATTTTTCTTCTGGTCGTGCCCTCAGACTGCTTCCTGACACATCAAGCACATGTGATTGCCCAGTCATTGCTCTCTGCCAGGTCGCGGGAGGATCAGTCACACTCAAGCAAGTGGCAGCTTGGGCAAATGCGGCATATTTTGAGGCTCTCTGTTGCAGTTGCACATATTGGAGCCGGTGATGTAGCCCCACTAGAGCATTGCTTTTCTAGACTGACCAACTCCGGTGCAGAGACAATTAAGGCAACACCATATAACCCAGGGCGGATCTGCACTGCAGGTAGGTGCTCTGCTGGTGGGAGCCAGAGCGCACAGGCTACCAGGCTGTTCTCTTCTCTTGCTTGCCCTAACTGAACCCTCGGGTCTGTTTGGGTGACAATATTAGGGGTTAAATGGTGGCAAGAAATCTTTGCTGTGACTTCGGTCAGTTCCGCATCAGTGTTATAGAGGGTGACCAGATAGCAACCGTGAAAAAATGGGACAGGGAGTGGCAGATAATAGGCACCTATATAAGAAAAAGTCCCAAAAAACAGGACTGTCCCTTTAAAAACGGGACATCTGGTCACCCTAGTGTTATATCACATAGCAGATGTCTTTGATCTGTGCATTGCCATGTGCTCTCTACTAACAACTTCCCGGTATATATCAGAAAGAGCAATACCCGCCAGGATGTAGAAGTTGTTGACATGAGTAGGTTTAAGACATCCTAATATCGCAGCAAGAGGTTTTAAGGAGCCACCATGTGGCAGTCCTTGTCAGCCTAGAGGTTGTGAATCCAGCTAAATACCTTCTGCTATTGCTCTCCCACTTCTTATAAATGTGAATAAAAATGAGAGTCGGTCAAAAATTGGAATTTCCATCTCCTGAGAAATTCTGATGTTTTAACATTTGTTTTCAACCCAAATCAGGATGAAAAGTGGAAATCTTGTTGCCTCTTTTTGACCTGAGTGGCTAGTCAAAATTTCAGGGCCCTCGGGATGTTCCAGCTGGAAATAGGATTTGATGGAGTCTGGCTTTTGTTTATAAAGAATGTCCAAAGTCCTGTGTCTCTGAACACAGAAGTAATCAAATAGGAGGAAACAGCTCCTTTTGGTCACAGCACCAACAGCATCCTTTTCAGCCTGCACCCCTAACCAAAAAAAACCTCTCCTCATGTTAATTCCAGGGTCAGATTTCACATGCTCCTTTAGGCTCTCTTTCTCTTTCTGGCTTCCAACTATTTCAGTTCTGCCTTCCCAGCCCCGTCATCTCCCACCCCCCCACCGCCAACCTATCCAAACCAGTACTCAGCCAAAAACTCCTGGGAAGGTTCACACACTCCTTTTTTCTTAGTTGGGTGGGGGTTCAACCCATAACCAGGTTCCACGCAGCGCATAACAGTATCAAATTTTTTCACCGAACAGTAAGGTCAGAAAAATGACTATTTGGAAATGCTGAAAAGTTTCAGTTTGGTTTGGCATTAACCTGTGTTTCCCTGAGATGCTGCAGTGCATCATGGAAGTTGTAGTTTAGGTGCCTCATGTTCTTATTTCTCTCTGTGGGCTGGGCTTCATGGCTTGGCTATGTCTCCCATGATGCACTGTGGTGACTCCAGAGATGCACCAGGTGTTTCAACGAGAGATGAATATAGCGGTTAAATAAATACCTCTGACTAAAACAGGAGACTCCCAGCTTCCTCAATAATATTACCTAAACACTAGTCCTGCCTGCAAGAAGGTACTCTTAAACCACCTCTGCATCTCAAGACCTACATTCGTTTATTAGGGCTTGTCTCCACTTACTGTGGATCGACACTGTGGCGATCAATCCACCGAGGGTCGATTTAGCGGGTCTAGTGAAGATCTGCTGAATCGACCACTGATCGCTCTCCTGTCAACTCCAGTACTCCAATGGAATGAGAAGCATAAGGTAAGTTGACGGGACAGTTTCTCCCGTCAACCCAGCGTGATGTAGACACCCCAATAAATCAACCTACGGTACGTCGACTCCAGCTATGTTATTCATGTAGCTGGAGTTGCATAACTTAGGTTGACTTAACCATGTAGTGTATGAAAGTGTAGTCTGCCCTATGAAATCATACTACAGTTGCTAAACTCGTTTTCTTTTCTTTCTCTTCTTATGGTAGTAACACTCCTGCTTTCCCTAGTATTCCTCTTCCCACTAGAAAGAAATGGAAGCTAACCTCTTCACAACCCTGATTTCCCAGCATCAGCAGAGCTGATGAAATGGGAATGGTTTGTGATAACAAATCTGATCAGCTACCATAGACTGTTTTCCCTATATAGGGTTCTTAACTATGTACTATGCTTCATCAACTTATGATATAAGCACCTATCCATTATGCACCACATTAATCCCTGCTCCACGGTTCCCAACTTTCATGGGATAAATAAGCACCCTGACTTTCACAATAAGTGAAAAATCAAGCTAATCTCATTTCAAAACGAGGCCAAAACAAGCCAATCCCTAAGAACCCCAACACTCTATGTGCCTAGATCCCCCTGGTGTGCAGTCTGGGACTATAGTGGGCCCGCTGTGCACCCCTGACTCTCTCCCTCTTGCCCCTACTTGCCTGGAGCCGTTAAAAAAAAAAAAAGAAGCAACAAGCTACAACAAGCAACAAGCTACAAGTTAAACAAGCAATGAGCTACAAGCCAAAAACTAGCCAATAGACAAATAAGCTGGTAAGTATAGACTGGTAAGTATCCGAGTGTGTGTGTTTGCTTGCTGAGGAAGTATCCGAGCGTGTGTTTGCTGGGAGGGAGCCTGAGTGAGTGTCTGATTGGCTGCTAGCCTGCAGGGGGCGGGCATTAGGGTGTCTGTGTGTTTGCGTCAGGGAAGCCTGGCTGTTTAAATATAGCCAGAGCCTCGCGAACCAGCTGAGCGGCAGCGGAGCAGCGGAGCAGCGGGGACAGCAGAGCAGCTCACAGCAGGAGTTTGCCTGGGAGTTCGCCTGGAGTGAGCCCAGTGAGGCTTACATCTTGCCAACGTCTCTGAGGAAGCTCATAGTAGGTAGGTGATATGGAAGGGGGGGGTTCAGCTGCTGTGACCTGCACTGGATGTGCCATGTTTGTCTTTCTTCCACAGGACAGAAGCGACTTTGTCTGTACAAAGTGCAAGCTGGTCTCCATATTGGAAGAGAAGGTTCAAGGTCTGGAGCAACAGGTAACGACCCTGCGTTGTATACGAGAGACTGAGGATTTTCTGGACCAAACTCAGGATAGCCTTCTAGGGGCACAAAGCTCTAAAGATGTAGAGCAGGTTGCACAGAGGAGCCAAGAGGCCAGTGAAGAAGCTTGGCAACATGTGACCTCCAGAAGAGGTAAGCGGAATGTCCGGGTTCCAGTAACACAGACACAGGTAACTAACCGCTTTCATGTTCTCTCCACAGGTACCAATGCGGAGAGTGGACCAGATGATATGTCTGGGGGGAGAAAGCGGAAGGAGACTCCGCTGGTTGGGAGGCATGAGATGCGATGTCCTGAGGTTGGGGGTTCCACGACCACCACTCCCAAGAGGAGAAGGTGGGTGGTGGTGGTCGGGGACTCTCTCCTCCGGGGGACTGAGTCATCTATCTGCCGCCCTGACCGGGAAAACCGAGAAGTCTGCTGCTTGCCAGGGGCTAAGATTCGTGATGTGACGGAGAGACTGCCGAGACTCATCAAGCCCTCGGATCGCTACCCCTTCCTGCTTCTCCACGTGGGCACCAATGATACTGCCAAGAATGACCTTGAGCGGATCACTGCGGACTACGTGGCTCTGGGAAGAAGGATAAAGGAGTTGGAGGCGCAAGTGGTGTTCTCGTCCATCCTCCCCGTGGAAGGAAAAGGCCTGGGTAGGGACCGTCGAATCGTGGAGGTCAACGAATGGCTACGCAGGTGGTGTCGGAGAGAAGGCTTTGGATTCTTTGACCATGGGATGGTGTTCCATGAAGGAGGAGTGCTGGGCAGAGACGGGCTCCATCTTACGAAGAGAGGGAAGAACATCTTTGCCAGCAGGCTGGCTAACCTAGTGAGGAGGGCTTTAAACTAGGTTCACCGGGGGAAGGAGACCAAAGCCCTGAGGTAAGTGGGAAAGCGGGATACCGGGAGGAAGCACAGGCAGGAATGTCTGTGAGGGGAGGGCTCCTGCCTCATACTGGGAATGAGGGGCGATCAACAGGTTATCTCAAGTGCTTATATACAAATGCACAAAGCCTTGGAAACAAGCAGGGAGAACTGGAGGTCCTGGTGATGTCAAGGAATTATGACGTGATTGGAATAACAGAGACTTGGTGGGATAACTCACATGACTGGAGTACAGTCATGGATGGTTATAAACTGTTCAGGAAGGACAGGCAGGGCAGAAAAGGTGGGGGAGTAGCACTGTATGTAAGGGAGCAGTATGACTGCTCAGAGCTCCGGTACGAAACTGTGGAAAAACCTGAGTGTCTCTGGATTAAGTTTAGAAGTGTGTGCAACAAGAGTGATGTCATGGTGGGAGTCTGCTATAGACCACCGGACCAGGGGGATGAGGTGGATGAGGCTTTCTTCCGGCAACTCACGGAAGCTACTAGATCGCATGCCCTGATTCTCATGGGTGACTTTAATTTTCCTGATATCTGCTGGGAGAGCAATACAGCGGTGCATAGACAATCCAGGAAGTTTTTGGAAAGCGTAGGGGACAATTTCCTGGTGCAAGTGCTAGGGGAGCCAACTAGGGGGAGCGCTTTTCTTGACCTGCTGCTCACAAACCGGGTAGAATTAGTGGGGGAAGCAAAAGTGGATGGGAATCTGGGAGGCAGTGACCATGAGTTGGTTGAGTTCAGGATCCTGACGCAGGGAAGAAAGGTAAGCAGCAGGATACGGACCCTGGACTTCAGGAAAGCAGACTTTGACTCCCTCAGGGAACAGATGGCCAGGATCCCCTGGGGGACTAACATGAAAGGGAAGGGAGTCCAGGAGAGCTGGCTGTATTTCAAGGAATCCCTGTTGAGGTTACAGGGACAAACCATCCCGATGAGTCGAAAGAATAGTAAATATGGCAGGCGACCAGCTTGGCTTAATGGTGAAATCCTAGCGGATCTTAAACATAAAAAAGAAGCTTACAAGAAGTGGAAGCTTGGACATATGACCAGGGAAGAGTATAAAAATATTGCTCGGGCATGTAGGAAAGATATCAGGAGGGCCAAATCGCACCTGGAGCTGCAGCTAGCAAGAGATGTCAAGAGTAACAAGAAGGGTTTCTTCAGGTATGTTGGCAACAAGAAGAAAGCCAAGGAAAGTGTGGGCCCCTTACTGAATGAGGGAGGCAAGCTAGTGACAGAGGATGTGGAAAAAGCTAATGTACTCAATGCTTTTTTTGCCTCTGTTTTCACTAACAAGGTCAGCTCCCAGACTGCTGTGCTGGGCAACACAAAACGGGGAAGAGATGGCCAGCCCTCTGTACAGATAGAGGTGGTTAGGGACTATTTAGAAAAGCTGGACGTGCACAAGTCCATGGGGCCGGACGAATTGCATCCGAGAGTGCTGAAGGAATTGGCGGCTGTGATTGCAGAGCCCTTGGCCATTATCTTTGAAAACTCGTGGCGAACGGGGGAAGTCCCGGATGACTGGAAAAAGGCTAATGTAGTGCCCATCTTTAAAAAAGGGAAGAAGGAGGATCCTGGGAACTACAGGCCGGTCAGCCTCACCTCAGTCCCTGGAAAAATCATGGAGCAGGTCCTCAAAGAATCAATCCTGAAGCACTTAGAGGAGAGGAAAGTGATCAGGAACAGTCAGCATGGATTCACCAAGGGAAGGTCATGCCTGACTAATCTAATCGCCTTTTATGATGAGATTACTGGTTCTGTGGATGAAGGGAAAGCAGTGGATGTATTGTTTCTTGACTTTAGCAAAGCTTTTGACACGGTCTCCCACAGCATTCTTGTCAGCAAGTTAAGGAAGTATGGGCTGGATGAATGCACTATAAGGTGGGTAGAAAGCTGGCTAGATTGTCGGGCTCAACGGGTAGTGATCAATGGCTCCATGTCTAGTTGGCAGCCGGTGTCAAGTGGAGTGCCCCAGGGGTCGGTCCTGGGGCCCGTTTTGTTCAATATCTTCATAAATGATCTGGAGGATGGTGTGGATTGCACTCTCAGCAAATTTGCGGATGATACTAAACTGGGAGGAGTGGTAGATACGCTGGAGGGGAGGGATAGGATACAGAAGGACCTAGACAAATTGGAGGATTGGGCCAAAAGAAATCTAATGAGGTTCAATAAGGATAAGTGCAGGGTCCTGCACTTAGGATGGAAGAATCCAATGCACCGCTACAGACTAGGGACCGAATGGCTCGGCAGCAGTTCTGCGGAAAAGGACCTAGGGGTGACAGTGGACGAGAAGCTGGATATGAGTCAGCAGTGTGCCCTTGTTGCCAAGAAGGCCAATGGCATTTTGGGATGTATAAGTAGGGGCATAGCGAGCAGATCGAGGGACGTGATCGTTCCCCTCTATTCGACACTGGTGAGGCCTCATCTGGAGTACTGTGTCCAGTTTTGGGCCCCACACTACAAGAAGGATGTGGATAAATTGGAAAGAGTACAGCGAAGGGCAACAAAAATGATTAGGGGTCTAGAGCACATGACTTATGAGGAGAGGCTGAGGGAGCTGGGATTGTTTAGTCTGCAGAAGAGAAGAATGAGGGGGGATTTGATAGCTGCTTTCAACTACCTGAAAGGGGGTTTCAAAGAGGATGGCTCTAGACTGTTCTCAATGGTAGCAGATGACAGAACGAGGAGTAATGGTCTCAAGTTGCAATGGGGGAGGTTTAGATTGGATATTAGGAAAAACTTTTTCACTAAGAGGGTGGTGAAACACTGGAATGCGTTACCTAGGGAGGTGGTAGAATCTCCTTCCTTAGAGGTTTTTAAGGTCAGGCTTGACAAAGCCCTGGCTAGGATGATTTAACTGGGACTTGGTCCTGCTTTGAGCAGGGGGTTGGACTAGATGACCTTCTGGGGTCCCTTCCAACCCTGATATTCTATGATTCTATGATTCTATGATTCTAAGCCAAAACCAAGCCCAATTTCTGCATTTTTTTCTGCGGGTTTGGCATGTCTGCCTGCTCCCTAAACTCTTTGCACTGGGACTGAATTAATTGATGCCAAGGTGGCTAGTTTTTAGTTGGCCAAACTTTCCAGCATACACTGGAATAATTATGAATTGATTCTCCATCAGACAGGATGGAAATGGGTTTTCTGTGACTTTCTTTCCTCGGGTTGCTGAGGCAACAGTTTATCAGCTTCAGTGTTTCTGAGTGAGAGAAGGTTTTGTTTTGCCTCAGATAATTAGTTCACTCCTTAAAATGCCATTTCCTCCAATGGAAAATTCATGTTGTACTTTTCCATCACTTCTGAGAACATCCTCAGACAAGGATCACACACTTCACAGCTTGAATTCCATTCAGAACGTTGAGCCTTTGTGTATTTATTGGATTGATTTTCATTTTCATTTTTTTTAATGCCTATCCTCACGACC
The DNA here is from genome assembly GCF_009764565.3 of Dermochelys coriacea. Taxonomy (NCBI): domain Eukaryota; kingdom Metazoa; phylum Chordata; order Testudines; family Dermochelyidae; genus Dermochelys; species Dermochelys coriacea. Next base: position 5,604,615 of record NC_050080.1, read on the forward strand.
TGACAATTATTTAAAATTACAATCAGCACAGAACTATGTCCCCAGCAATGTAAAAGGCCACACATTTTGCAACAGTGATGACCCAATAAGCAATTTAGGGCCTGATCCAAAGCCCATTGATGTCATCGGAAAGTCAGGCCCATAGAAATATGCCACTCCATCAAAATCCCATCCGAAATTAATTTCTGTACCAGCTCCAGAATTTTATTTCAGAAGGTGGAGAAATCTACAAGGGGAGGGGCTGTTTTAGATTTGATTTTGACAAATGGGGAAGAAGTGGTTGAGAATTTGAAAGTGGAAGGCAGCTTAGGTGAAAGTGACCGTGATTCTAACAAATTGTAGGGGGGAAAACAGCACAATAAAGATATACTGGATTTCAAAAAGGCAGACTTTAGCAAACTCTGAGAATTGGTAGGTAAGATCACATGGGAAGCAAGTCTAAGGGAGAAACAGTTCAAGAGAGTTGCCAGTTTTTCATAGAGACATTATTAAGGGCACAAGAGAAAACTATCCCATTGTATAGGAAAGACAGGAAGCATGGAAAAAGACCACTCTGGTCTCAGTGACCTGAAACTCAAAAAAGAATCCTAAAAAAAGTGGAGACTAAGTCAAATGACAAAGGAAGAATATATTAAAAAAAATAACACAAGTATGTAGGGACAAAATTAGAAAGGCCAAGGAACAAAACAAGATTAAACTAGCTAGAGATATAAAGGGTAACAAGAACACATTCTACAAATACATTAGAAGCAAGCGGAAGACCAAGGACAGGGTAGGACCATTACTCAGTGAGGAGGAAAAAAGAATAGCAGAAAATGTGGAAATGGCACAGGTGCTAAATGACTTTTTTGTTTCAGTTTTCACTAAAAAGGTTAGTAGCAATTGGACGTCTAACATAGTAAATACCAGTTAAAATGAGATAGGATCAAAAGCTAATATAGGGATAGAACAAGTTAAAAATTACTTAGACACTTTAGATGTCTTCAAGTCACCAGGACTTGATGAAATACATCCTAGAATACTCAAAGACCTGACTGAGGAGATATCTGAGTCATTAGCGATTATCTTTGAAAAGTCATAAAAGATGGGAGACATTCCAAAGGACTGGAAAAAGGGCAAATATAGTGCCAATCTATAAAAAGGAAAATAAGGACAACCCAGGGAAATATAGACCAGTTAGCTTAACTTCTGTAACCTGGAAACATAATGGAGCAAATAAGGAAACAATCAATTTGCAGACACCTAGAAAATAATAAGGTTCTAAGTGACAGTCAGAAGGGGTTTGTCAAGAACAAATCATGTCAAACCTGATAGCTTTCTCTGACAGTGTAACAAGGCTTGTAGATGGGGAGATGCAGTAGATGTGGTATATCTTCACTTTAGTAAAGCTTTCGATACTGTCTTGCATGACCTTCTCATAAACAATCCAGGAACCTACATGGAGCTACTATAAGGTGGGTACATAAATGGTTGGAAAGACGTTCCAAGAGAGTAGTTATCAGTGGTTCAGAGTCATGCTGGAAAGGCATAACGAGTGGGGTCCCTCAGGGATCAGTTCTGGGTCCAGTTCTGTTCAATATCTTTATCAAGGATTTAGATAATGGCACAGAGAGTACACTGTGAAGAAAGTTAGAAAGGATGATACCAAGCTGGAAGGGGTTGCAAGTGCTTTGGAGAATAGGATTAAAATTCAAAATGATCTGGACAAACTAGAGAAATGGTCTGAAATAAACAGAATGAAATTCAATAAGGACCAAATACAAAGTACTCCACTTAGGAAGGAACAATCAGATGCACCCGTACAAAATGGGAAATGATTGCCTATGAAGGAGTACTGCAGAAAGGGATCTGAGAGTCATTGTGGATCACAAGCTACATGACAGGTTTCAGAGTAGCAGCCGTGTTAGTCTGTATTCGCAAAAAGAAAAGAAGTACTTGTGACACCTTAGAGACTAACAAATTTATTAGAGCATAAGCTTGATAAACAATGATAAACCCATTGTTTCATGTTCTCTGTGTGTATATATAAATCTCTCCTCTGTTTTTTCCACCAAATGCATCCGATGAAGTGAGCTGTAGCTCACGAAAGCTTATGCTCTAATAAATTTGTTAGTCTCTAAGGTGCCACAAGTACTCCTTTTCTTTTTACAAGCTACATATGAGTCAACAGTGTAAAGCTGTTGCAAAAAAAAGTGAACATCATTGAGGGATGTATTAGCAGGAGTGTTGTAAGCAAGACACAAGAAGTAATTCTTCCACTCTACTTCATGCTGATTACTCCTCAACTGGAGTATTGTGTCTAGTTCTGGAATTTCAGGAAATAAGTGGATAAATTGGAGAAAGTCCAGAGAAGAGCAACAAAAATGATTAAAGGTCTAGAAAACATGACCTATGAGGGAAAATTGAAAAAATTGGGTTTGTTAAGTCTGGAGAAGAGAAGACCTAGAGGTAACATAACAGTTTTTCAATTACATAAATGGTTGTTACAAGGAGGAGAGAAGTAAATTGTTCTCGTTAACCTCTGAGGATAGGACAAGAAGCAATGGTCTTAAATTGCAGCAGAGTTTAGATTGGAGATTAGGAAAAACTTCCTAACTGTTAGGGTGGTTAAGCACTGGAATAAATTGCCTAGGGAGGTTGTGGAATCTCCATCATTGGACATTTTTAAGAGCAAGTTAGACAAACACCTCTGTCAGGGATGGTCTAGATAATACTTAGCCTTGCCATGAGCGCAGAGGACTGGACTATATGGCCTCTCAAGGTCCCTTCCGGTCCTACGAGTCTATGATTCTGTGATGGGAATGTTGTTTATATCTTTGCCTGAATGTAGTGCACAGAGGAAGAGGAAATTATCCGTTTCCTATAAAGTGCTACTAATATGCTTTCTCAAGAAGAATTATGAAAATCCAGCATTTATCTTGTCAATCTCACTCACCCACATGTCCACCCACTCACTCCTCAATGAATGGCATTCTGCATGATTCAAAGCTTTATATAGTCCTGTAGCAGCCACAGGTAATTATTCCCTGTGGGATTTTATCTCTCCTCATCTTCTCATCCTCTCTATTGAAGAGCCATCTAATGATGATCAACAGAATGTTGAGAGACAAAGATCTAACCAGGGGTAGTCAATAGGTGGCCTGTGGTCCAAATCTGGATCACCAGAGACTTTTCAGTGGACCGCAGGGCATGCCAGAACTTAGGGCTTCAGTCCCATCAGGGCTCACAGCTTCAGCCTCAAAGATGTGTCACCTTCTTGGAGGAACTGAGACCTGCCCCCACACAACCCCACAGGAGATCCTGACCTGAGGTGGGGTGGGGGAAGAAGAGAAACTTGGCTCCCCTGGGCCCTGTGGGGAAGGAAGAAGCAAAAAGTCCTTCCTCCACATGGCTTCCCAGAGATCTTGACCAGGGACAATGGGGCGAGGGTAGAATCTGAGAGAGCTGCCCCTGCTGTGGCTCTCCAGAGACCCTGACCTAGGAGAGGGGAGAAAAGAGACCCACCCCTCCATGGTTCCCTAGAGATGCTGACTTGATAGATGTGTGCATCATACACACACCTCTTCCTAGTACTATTCATAACCACTTTATTTTCCTTTGCATGGCAAACGTCTCTAACGCTTCCCCTTTGCACCACTCCTATCTGCCAGTTTTCAGATAAAGACATGACCTAGAGCAGGGGTAGTCAATAGGCAGACCGCATGCCAAATCATGACCGTCAGGTGCTTTTTAACGGACCCCCAAATCTTTTTACTCACTTATTATTATCATTATTGTTGTTGGGTTGGGGTTTTTTTTATTATTTTCTCTGGAGTTGGGACCTTGACAATACCTTGAACAAGAAACTTGGACCTTGACAAAAAATAATTGACAACCCTGATCTAAACTAAGTGAGAAGAAACATGGCCTTTTAAATGTGGGATAGGGAATCTGGACATTATGAGTTCTAACTTGTCACTGTGTGACAGTCAATTAGCATCTGGTGCCATCTGTTAAGTAGAGTGAATGATTCTGACCTACCACACAAAGGACTTAAGGGACTTGTTTGTAAAGTGCTTTGAGGAATGAAAGTTCTACTTAAGTGATAAAGTGCTATTCTCATTTATTTTAACTATTCATGTCCATCTCAGGTCTCATCTTTTTGTCAGTTTAAAAGGCTATTGTTGCATCAAAGTAAAAAATGGAGTTGGTCCGAATTTTCCAAAATTTTGATTTTTCCAATAAAAGTTTTCAAGGCAATTTCATCAAAAACAAATGGAATGCATTTTTCACACAGAAAAATGCTTATGGACAATTCATCCTGTTTTCAATTATCTATAGAGCTAGTCAATAAGTTTAAAAATTTTAAATATTAATTGAGAAAAAATGATGATTTTTTTCATTACATTTTTCCCATTAAAAAAAAGTGAAGATCCTCTACTAAGACTCAGATCAGTCTTCTTGTGTTTTGCTATTGCCTCATTATTTATTACTCTGCAGTTTTACATAAATATCGAAGCTCAATTCAGACTCGTAGCCCCAAGACTCGGCCCCACAGACCTCAATGGAAGATGCAGTTGCTTTGCTAAGGGCTGAGTTGAGATCATTTCTTTTTCCTTAAGTGACCATTGACACCTACTGCTTCTTCCACATGAGAGTCAGAATTAATTTTGCAACTTTCAGAGGCCAGTCATGCCTGTGAAATGAACCCCTCCAGGAACTAAGGACTATCACAAACTTCATCACCTTCCACTCCAAGGGCAAATGGAGTGTCTTTGATTTTGCCTTCCCTAAATACATAAATACAGAGCAACATGTATATTTAAAGAAACACACCCCAAACTGTATCAAAACAAGACACTTCAATGCACATGTTTCACTCCCTAGGGAAAAGAGAGAGAACAAACAACACATGCCTGATGTGTAGTCACTTTGCTTAATGCACTCCTGAAGAACCTCAGATACTATGGTGATAAGTGCAGTATAAGAACCTACACAAAACAGAACAGAAAACATTGCATCCCTATAATATGTCATTGTGGGGTGATGTATTAGGGTATCATGTCAATAATAAACTACAGCAGTAAGGGCCTGGTTGATTTCAGTGGGAGCTCTCTGCCTGAGCTGCTTAGATTCTTTTGCAAATGCCAGTAGGCACCTATTAGCATCTTTAGGTGCCCAAATCCCTCTGAAAATCTGACCCCAAAAATCATATTTTCAAGCAAATGCCCTTTGCAATAAAAAGGGAGGAGAAATTCAGCAAATGTATGATAAGCAAGAAGAGTTTTCAGACAGAAAGCTCTTTTTTCTAAGTTTTATCTGAAGGGGAAGCAGCTCTCGGTGAGAGCTGGATTTTATCAATAGCATCTTTTTCTTTCTTAATTTTTATAACAATTTCAAATCACCCGAACACTGAAAATAAATGGGGCCAAATGTCCATGGCTTTTCCACAAAGCAGGTATATTGTAGCTAATCTATATGCCCTCCCTCTACCGCACAGCAGAGAGACTAACATGTGCACTATGTTCTCTTGCATATAGTTTTAGGTAACAGAAGTGACATCATGCTGTGTCCTCTCTAGGAGTGATGTGGAAAACTGCATCCTTCTCTAGAACATGTGGATTTCCTCTCTGATATCCCTTCCCCTTCCAACTGTCTTTAGAACTAGCCCGAAACTCACCCGCATGAATCAGAGCAAGTGGGGGTGTCATCTAGATAACAGGATATTTAAATTTTCCATTGCTATTTTTAGTGGGCTTGCCAGCCAAAATGAATTGGGGGTGGGAGGAGAGAGAGAGAGTAAATTTAGTGATGGCATCTGACAGGCAGCAATTCACGGAAGCCGATGGGAGTTGGGAGTGCTCAGCACCTCTGAAAACTGGACCCAAGATTTCTTGGGTGAGCACCCTAAAACAGAGAGATCCAGAATCGAAAACAACTTTTGATAATGTTTCTGTGTTGTTTGCATGAAACTTGATTACTCAAGCCCAGTCCTGGGAAGGACAGATTTCATTCAGGAGGTATCTTAGCAGCAGCATCACCTGCAAAGTTACTAAGCCATTAGTTTCAGCAGGATCCTGCAGCAATTCGTTCCTCAGGTGAATTAGAGAGCCCTTAAGCCCATGCAATTTTCAGGAAAGGTTTACCCATGAACATTCCTGAATGGAATTGTGGCTCCCTACAGCTGACAAGCAGCAGACAATGCGTGATCGAGTCCTGCCACCTTGTGGTCAATTCTCTTCATTGCTGCCAATAGCAAGATTTACAGACATTCCACTCGCTTGTTCTGAAATTTCATCCACTTGATCAGCTTTGAGTCAGTCAGGGTACTGTATCTGGAAGAATCATTTGCTGTATGATGGAAATGTTGCTTCCTTGTTCCCATGAAGGACTTACAATGTTCAGGAAGGGATGATAAAGAGTGACAAATGCTAGCCCACTGTCATTTCCTTAAAATTTTGGGGTTCTGTGACTTTAAAAAAATCAGGCTCTACACTCCTTGTTAAGTATGAACGGGGGGGTGGAATTTGTTTTTTAAAATGTTATTTCAAATTTCTTTGTAATAGGTTATGGGGGGTTATGATTGTTTTTATCTGTGCTGATATGAGTCAGGGAAAAGGGCTCACAGGTTATAAGAATATCCCAAGAGGGTATCTGGTGGTTAACATAAGTCAGAGAAGAGGGAAATATTTATTCATCTGCAACTAAACAGAAACTATTTCCCCATGTTTATTCCCACTCCCTCCCACCCCCCACTGTTCCTCAGACCTTCTTGTCAACTGCTGGAAATGGCCCACCTTGATTATCACTACAAAAGTTTCCCCCCCTCTCCCCGCCGCTCTCCTGCTGGTAATAGCTCACCTTAAGTGATCATTCTCATTACAGTGTGTATGGTAACACCCATTGTTTCATATTCTCTATGAATATAAATCTTCCCACTGTATTTTCCACTGAATGCACCCACTGAAGTGAGCTGTAGCTCACGAAAGCTTATGCTCAAATAAATGTGTTAGTCTCTAAGGTGCCACAAGTACTCCTTTTCCTTTTGCAAATACAGACTAACACGGCTGCTACTCTAAAAAGAAAAAGTAGATCTAGTTGAAAAACAGGAAGATTCAAATTTTTCTTTCTTTTTTTTCCATTTTTCTTCAAATTTTGAAATGTTGGATTAAGAAAAATTTCAACTAGATCAAAAAACCGACTGAACAAAGAAGAGTTTCTGACATTTAAGATGCCTGTTAGGCCGGTTCCCTTACGTGACCCTCTGTGTCTAATTTCCCTGTCAACTAAAGTAGGGATAATGCTACTGGTCACCTTTTTAAGATCTACTGATGAAAGGTGCCAGGAGAGAGCTAGGTATTCGTTTTGTATTATCTTCGCTCTCCAGCATGTAGAATTAAAAGGAGGAGGGCAACATTTTGCAAACACGGATAACTGATTACAGGTGTCTGCTTTATAGCTTGGCCCCTGTGTGAATGCAGCCTGATTTTTAGAGGTTCTACTGAGCACCCACATAAGTCAGTGAAGGAAATGGGTGTTCAGCACCCCTCAAAATCAGGCTGCTGTTACCCAGGTGCCTAACAATGGATTTAGGTGCCTGGTTATTAGACTTCCAAATCTGAAATCTTTCACCAGCTCTATTAAGCTTCTGCACCAGACAGCTTTTCTTTCTCAGATCATTTACCTGGACCAGCCTTTAACCTTTGCCTTTAGGCCTTTAAGCTTTGCTGATGTAGCTGAGCTTCTGTGTCTTGCCATATCTCTGCTAGAGAATCTCAATTATCGCTTGATTTTCTTTCCAGTTTCCAGCACTATTCTTTAGCTCCTTTAGTCTGTCCTCTTTCGTGGTTTTGTTTTTGCTTTGGCCAATAACATGTCAGAGTTGCTGAGCTCAGAGAATGTGGGAGGCTTCATGCTTCATCGCTTTCCTTTCTTCTCTGGCTTCTTTCTGGCAGTGTCCAAACTTCATGTCACACTTGTGACTAATTAATTTGCACCAGTGGGGTGATCTTTCTCATTAGCATTGCAGTAGAGAAATGGCTGCATGTGGTGCAGGCCTTGAAGAGCTGCTGGAAGCTCTTTGCCATTGAGGCCTAGTCATTAGGCCTTGGTCTGGCAAAACTCCCAATGAAGTCAATAGGACCCAAACAGGAGTTTGGCCTGAATAGTAAGGACTGGGATGGATTGAACCACCTGGAGAGGAGAAGGAGAGTCCTGTTTCAATCATAACCTCTCGACCCCTTTATGGAGTTATTTATATATCTTTATAGAGTATCCTGCCTGATTCTCATGGGGGTGAATTATGGCGGACATGGCAAAGAGCTTCTGGGGGCCAGGTGATAGCGATGGAGGGGGATCCTTGAAAAGGAGATGAGTTGACTACTTGAAAACTAAAGGCTTTCCAGGCAGTCTCATCTCAGTGCATCAGAGCTCTTGCTTTATGTTCTCAGTGGCAAATCAATGAGGAAAGCTAAAATTCTGGCTCCTCTCAGGACCTGGGTTTTGCCGTTACCTGCATTGGGGCCGGGATTTCACGCACAGCATTTTAACAGGCCTGCGTTCCTAACCCTGGTGCAACCTCTTGGAAGTAATCTGATGTTTTCATTGCCAATTTAGGGTTGTGTCTCAGGTTGTAGAGTTTTGGGGCTAGAATCTGGCTTCCCTCCTGGTGGCAGAGCCACATGCAGGCCTAGTGGCTACCTAGGGATTCCCTTGGGGACAGGGAATTTCAGGATGGTGCTAACTACTGAGACTCCCTTCTCCTCGGCAGAAGAGGTGTGCTGGAGGTGTTTATAGCCTCCGTTGGGCTAGCACGGCTGGCTTGTTTTAGAAGGTGAGGTTGTCTAAGGCCGATAAGCCTGGCTGTGTGTACGTAATGGCCGGGCACCAGGGATGGGTCTTGGTCTAGCAATTTATCATTTTATTAATCTAAATGCAGATATATAAATAACTTTTGCAAGAGGCCAAACCATCAGCCAGCTCCAGAACTGCAGGAGGTATAAAGCCCTCTGGTCCTGCACCATATGTCTGACAGCTGGGCCTTTCTTCCCCACCTCTCCCTTCTGTTTTCCTTCAGCCATTAGAACTTGACTGCGCAGGTCTCAAAGCAGATTGAAGCACTCAAGGGAGCTCTCACTGCACCAGCGAACGAGGAGGCAAAGCTGGGAGGAGCCAGGTGTAGGCACCCTCATCTTCACCATCCTACCTACATGGATCTTGATTTACCAACGTCTCGAGCACCTGCAGCTCCCATTGCCTTCATTTAGAATGGTGGGTGCTCAGCCCCATTGCAACTGATTAAGTTACACTTTGAGTTCAATTCATTAGGTTTTTTTTATAATCAACTGCACATTGATTAGTTGAGCAAAGCGAGAGTCTACACTGAACTCAATGGCATTTCTCGGTCTGTCTTTGTCTTGGGGAACACACAGGGGCTCTGGCATCTCGGTAGCAGACTTAGCAGCTTCAACCACATCTGCATTTGTCTACAGATCAAAGAAGCGGTTGATAACAGCCATGAACAGTTCCAGTATGATACTTTTCAGAGTAGCAGCCGTGTTAGTCTGTATTCGCAAAAACAAAAGGAGTACTTGTGGCACCTTAGAGACTAACAAATTTATTTGAGCATAAGCTTTCGTGAGCTACAGCTCACTTCATTGGGTGGCTTGGCTCTGCCCATTGGTCCAATGCAGTTTAAAAATGTTGACACCCTGAATGACATCTCTCCCAGACAGAGAGAAAAGAAATGGGGTGGGGGAGTGTGTGTGTGTGGGGGGGGAGTGAAGGCATAGAGCCCCTGGCATGGCAGGGATAGAGGAAAATGCTTTGAGGAGAGGGGGACATGGAAGAACACACAGACCCCCTGGCATGTGATTGAGGGGACAATGGGGAGGACACAGCACCTGTAATGATGTGGAATGAGATTATGAGGGAGGATGGGGAGAACACAGAGCCCCTGGCATGAGGGAGGTGGTGCAGGTTTACAGGGAGTCCCTGAAATAGCGGGGGAAGGGGGCATGGAATTCAGAGAGCTTGTGTCAGAGAATGGGGGGCCATGAGGAGCCCCTAATGTGTGCAATGTGCTCTTGGCCTGTAAAAGCAACAAAATGTGTTTGGTTAACATCCAGAATATTAGAAACCAGTCTGAGACCCTCAGTTTTAAGTGCCGCTGCTTTCCTTTCATTCGGGAAGTAACTTTTTCATAGAACAACTCTGCCACCATGTGTCACCTTGACATGAACATGCAATAAACTCTACCATTCAGTCCCTGCTCAGTGCTCCTTTGCTGTAAAAGAGAGCTGCTCTCTTTTGATAGCATTGGAGATGGGCTGAAGCAGCACTCTTTGCATCTGGAGCCAAACTAATTTGGAGCAGTATGAATCTGGGAGGTTAGTTTTAGGTCTGACTCCAGTTAGCATTATCCTTACAGTTACTCCTGAGCGCATTCTGTGCCAGAAAATTAAAAATTCTGCCCACAATATTTTAAAATTCTGCAAATTTTATTCATCAAATAAATGCGAAAGCTCCACCATGGCATTGGGGAGCACAGGCCACTGGCTGCAGAGAGGTGGGAGATCACTGTACAGCTCCCCACCCGGGACACAGACTCAGTGGTATGGCTGCACCAATCCAGACACAGCGCAAGGACTGGACCCTCCCCAGAAAAAGCCCAGGGCCCTGCCCCTTCATGCCAGGTGCACCAGGTGTGGTCAGGCAATGTCAGCAAGGCAGGATCCAGGTGTGGATGGGGCTTAGTGTAGGGAGAACCAGGTGTGGGTTAAGAGGGTTCTGTGTGGGACAATCAGGGTGTAGGTGGCTCAGTGGGGGATCTGGCTGCAGGGGGGATCTGGATGCACAGGGGCTTGTTGGAGGGTTCTGGGTGCAACGGTAATGGAACTCTGCAGGGGGGTCCAGGTGAAGGTGGTTGGGGCTCAGCGGGGGGGGGTTAGGTTGAGGGGGATAGAGCTCAGAACGGGGGTCTGGGTGTGAGGGGCTCAGCTGAGGAGTGATGGGTGCAGGAAGCACGGGTGCAGGGAAGGGAGTTTGCAGAGCTTCCTACAGCTGGGGGAGAAATCTGGGGGTGGGTCTGACGCGGCCCTGGATGCCATGCAGGGGAAGAGGAAGTCCTGTCCTCCCCAGTCCAGCCGGGACTAGCAGCTGAGCCCAGCGCAGCGTAGGAGCCACCCGACAGGTCTTCCCCAGTCCTGCCCCGTCCCTCAGTGATTTATCTCTCTACCGGCTGCCCTGAGCACCTGAAACAGACTGCTGGGGAGGGCTACATGATCGCTCTTGTGGTTTCCCTTTGCTTCCCCATCAGAAAGTCATTTTTCTGTGGGGAAGCAACAAAATCTGCAGGGGACATATATTCTGAGCATGTGTAGTGGTGCAGAATTCACCCATGAGTATTACAGTGGACAAAATTGGTAACCTTTGTTCAGAAAGGAAGCTACTTCATGGCTTATACCTGTCTCATTAGCTTAACATTGCACTGGCTGATTTTATTTTGTTTCCATTGGCTTTCACAGAGCTCTGCAACCTTTGACACTTGGCCCATCAGGGTAATCAGCTGGCGGGCCAGGAGACAGTTTGTTTACATTGACCATCTACAAGCACGGCCCCCAACAGCTCCCAGTGGCCCAGTTTGCATACTTTTCTTGCACATATGTTCACAAAGAGATCAACAGCACTTGGAACACCAATATAATTGAATTGTCAAGTGGTGGAAGATATTTACATGGCCACGCATGGATCAGCCTTTCATTTAATGACTTGCAGCATTTAGCTACAGAAGCAAACTTCTGCCTTTAAGCTTGCTGGGTGCAGCAGGCTTTAAATCCTTTCTTACTTCAAATGCTGCGGTTCAGCCTTGACGAGAATAGACAATTACCACTTACTCACACACAGGGGTAAGGAAATATTCAGCTTCGTACTATGTGGTTACTGTGGTTCAAGGGATCAAGGCCAGTTGAAATTCCAGTTAAATATTTAAGTCGCATTAGTGTATTTCAGTCCTAATTTGTTTCCCGAAGCCTTTTTGCACTGAAGAGCTGATCAAGCAAGTTGTTATGAAGGAGGAAATCTCCTGTCAACTTCAAAGGGCATTTTGCCTGCCGAGCACTCTCGGGCTGAACCATAGACCCTCACTCAGGAAAGCACTTAAACATCTCCTTAAGTCCATCCCTGATTCCAATAGGATTTCACCACGTGTTTCAAGTTAAGCACATCAAGGGGCATGGGCTTGATGTTCAAAGAGTTGGGTCCAGATCTTCATGCACTCAGCATCCACAATTGGGGTCAATATCAAAAGAGCTCAACTTCCTATTCAGGCACTGAAGTGAGGGTCAGGCTTTCAAAAGTACTCGCCCCGCAACTCCTCTTGTGACACCTTATGGCCAAGATTGTCAAGAGATCAGCACCCAACATGTGGAGAGCCCTTTTAAGGATCTTTCCCTAGATCTTTGGCAGTAAGACTCTGAAGCCAGGGTCTACTCTAGAACAAACATCAACAGGGGCACATGAATCAATGTCGAGCAAGGGTCAGCTGCCACGGCAAGCATAAAGCAGGACAAACTTTAGGTAACCTTGATCAGAACCTTACTGAAAGAATGCTGAGCACTGAACACAGTTTGTCCTTGGCTACACATGAGCCTAAACCACATTCAGTGCGAGTTTGGCTGCAGCTGGTGTCAGCAAGGAGTCTGACTTTGTAGTGTGGGACAAAGCTCCAGTGAAGACAGCACATTTCTTAGGCAGCTTGTTCTTCACCTGAATGTTATTTTCTTGTGTGTGTTAACTCATTACAGCTAATTTTTTTAGCTTTTGCAGAAGATTCTTGAAGGGTTAGTTATTGCTTCTAAATCATTTTGTTTCACCTCATTTCAATATTTTTGTTCATTTCAAAATTCAGCAATGGAAAAAGAGTTTAATAGCAGAAAAGTGGGGGGGGGGCATATCTTAGCCACCAGTTTTATGACAGAGTAACTCCATAGACTTTATTCCTAATTTACTCTGGTTTAAGTGAAAATAGAATCAGACCCTCATCTTAAGAAAGTCTCTCTTATTTTAGTTTAGGTGGCTGCTATCATTTTGTTGTCCACCAGAGACTGCTGTTGTAGGACAAACCCAAACCCAAACACACACACACACACACACTTATAGTTGTGGGTATTCTGTGGGTGAAATCTTGGCCCTCTTCAATGGCAAAACCCTCATTAAATTGATCACAATGGAATCGGGATTTCCTTCTGCATTCCACTCCCACCTAAAAACTTTAACTCTCAGTTAAGTTGGTAAAGAAAACACAATCTTTATACAAAACACAGAACAGGATTATTACAATGAAAAAAGAAAAACAGCCTTTAATAAACATGGAAAACCACTAAAATATTGTGACACACAAGACATGCTTCTAAACTCTTTTGCTTCTAAACTGATACAATAAGTATATTTTCAGTTTTGAATGATGACTGGTCAAGTTGCCATTATTAGTTTCATCAGCCAAAATAAATGTTTTCAAAGCAAGCTGTAACTTTAATATTACAGCCGGTCAAAATGTTTAGAACTTCAAATTTTCAGCAAACTTTTTGGCAAAATTTCAAATTTTGATGAAAAAATAGGACAATGTTTCAATAACAACAACAAAATCACAAAAATCTCATCCCTTTTTTGACCAACATAGAACCAGCTAAAAAGGTTTCAAAATTCAATTTTTTTTACATTTTTTGAATTCAAAATTTGAATGTCAACAAAGGACATTTTTTGTGAAACTCTATGAAAGTTACTTCCTATTTCTGTTCACCTCTCTGTGTGTGTGTGTGTGTGTATTGTATCCTGTTTCTGTTGTGTGGGAGGGAGATCTTTATATGTTAAATAAACATAGAGGGGGAGTTCGATAAAATTTCACTTTATACACTATTATACAATATAAAAATACCCTAATCAGAGAGAGCCTTTGTCCCCAAACATATTTTATAAAGTTTATAAGCTTGTGTTAATAGAATTGAACACACAATCACATACACACTGGGTTATCTGTAATGGCCAAAGTCAATAGGAAGTACATTACTCCAGTGTGCCTGTCTCAAAAAAGAAAAACAGGTCTTGAGCCAAGGGAGAAGGAGGAGCAGATACAGAGTGCTGCCAACAAAGAATAACTGTGTCTGAAACTCCATTGTCCAACTGGCTCATATCCAGATTGAGGTAAATGGGCTTTTTGGAGGGAACTTCCAATGTCATAATTTAATATGCTGGCTGATCTTGACCATGGTGTGAAATCCCCACTGCATACTAAGTCCTACCAACCTGTAACTCTGTGGCACGATGCTTAGTTGCACTCAAAGATGCAGTTTGTTAGCTCCTGGACAGGTCATTTTTAAAATTTAATTTCAGACTTAGCTGTTTTTAGCAGGCAGCAGATGCTTGTTCTAATCGCAACCCCATCAGACTCACTTTGACTGTGTTATAGCAAACAATACCTACCTATTCATGTGTTCCTGCATTCCGCTTCAAGGTCCTTTGGTTTAGTAGGAGGTGTCCAGTCCGATCTGTGTCTTTGGATCATGATTGAAAGTGTGTGGAGAAAGATGTGTTTTGAAAGGTACCAGGCCATGGAGGATGACACAAATGGTCTGGGTTCTAAGCAGTCAGGACAGAATGTATACCCCAGTTGATGCTGATTCTGTGAAACTCAAGTTCTCTATTTGTGAATCTGAAGAAGCAGGTAGAATCCTGAACTGTGTGCAGGGGTTGACCCTGGGACCTGGTCCTTTAATAGCACCAGTAGAGCCTTATGATTTTAGATCCAGAGCATCCCAATCCTTGCAGACAAAGCCTCCAGGGATGTCACAACAAAAGCAGAACATTTCTAAAAAGAATTTTCTTAAAAAATTTCCTTGATAAATTTGCAGTTATTCTTAGAGTACCATCTCTTGTGTTCCAAACATTGGCGAGGTGTGGCTGGCTCACTTTGGTGAATTCAGCTGCATTTATGAAGCTCATCAAAAAACAAGAGGCCTTCTCTTCATTTAATTCATCCTCATTTCTACTGAACTGGTTCATCCACTGTAAATTATAATAAATATATGAGGGTTTGTATGCTACTCTCTGATCAAGCACAGCTAACTTTTCAGAAACCTCTTTCTGGACTATTAAGAGGGCTTTGTTCCTTCCGGAGGTGGGAAAGCCTTCCTCCAGTGATGTCTGGGTGCTGAAGATCTTGGGATGCTGTGAAGAAATTAACAAATCTGAGTACAGGAATCACCAGACTGAAGAAAATTATTTGAAATGACAACAGCGGAACAGGGCTGGGGGGTGCGGAGATAGAGAAAGAAGGAGAAGAGCTTTGGTCAACCTCACATCGGGAGGAAGATGCTGTATAGCCTCTTTGTGTCCTTCAACAGAACGGAGCTTGTTGTAGCCCTGGGCTTGAGATGAAGAAATGGAAAAGGAAGTAACACTGAACATGTTCAAAGCTGGAGTTCTGACAAAGATTCCATTGTGCAAGCAAGGTGGCTGAATTAATATAACCTTGTCTGTGTTTCAAGGCCTTTTCATAGCATTTATGAACTCTTTTGAGTTATCTAGAGAATAAGAGTCGGGGACTCATTCAAAGAGAAGTGACCTCATATCCCCCATACCACACACACACACACATATATCCTCACTGCTGTATTAATGTAAAAAATGTTAGAACTCACATGTTTGTTTTAACAAATGCCGCACGGCTGAATTTCCAGAGCGAACAACAGTAGTTGAATCTTTGCTCACATAGACTGAAAATCAAGATAGACTCGGTGATAAACCATTTAAAATAACCTGAGATTTATATTATAGTTTTTATCCTCCCACCAATACTGCTGTTTTCATGGCAGTGGACATTGAAACATCCCTCTGAAGGGATCTGCTCATGGTATCATGTGATACTACCATCCCAGTCATCTTATAGTTCTCTTGTGTTATAAATACGCCGTCAAGGAAGAGAAAAACAAGTAGAAGATACGCTCATATCTTCTTTGCTTGTGTTACCTGTATTCCTACATCACTTTTTTGAGGGGAGGGGAGGGGGAGGAATAGGATGTGATTAAAGTGTGTATCATAATGTAGTTACATAAAGGGGCAGAGTTAAGGTTGCACAGGCATCCTTAATTTAGGTATTTCCTAACTTTGAAATGCTTGGCTTTGCAACCCTAAGTGTTCATTATACATTTTTATATGTAATTTTTATATGTGCTGCTCCAAACCCAAAAACCCATTACCGTATATTCTCTTCTGACATACACTGTCAGCTCCTTTTTATTGTTAAAGTTATAGGTACTTATGGGTAAAATTCACCATTGTGCAGAAGGCTGACTCAACATCTAAGCCTTAAAATCGGATTTACATGAGACTTAAGTGGTGCCTCACTATACCCAAGGCGCATAGAACAGAGTTCCACTGAGAACAGATCACAAGGTCTTTCCACCTTCATCATTTTCCTTTCCTCTCCTCCTGAGAAAGATCTATACAATGACAAAGAAGGGTTCAGAACAGAAGGGTTCTTTCAGCGTTAATGTTGCCAGCAAACACTGTAATATAGCCGCATTAGGCTGAAATCTTCACACTTAATGTCACTGTCATCTAGAAGTGGAAGAGGGTTAAAAGTGCAGTGAAGAGCCCATCTGGGTTTTGTACAATGACTTTCAGAATTCTATTACAGAACTATGGACAGGAGCTTCACTAAATGTAATCAGATCTGATCAGGGAAATCAGCACTTGGCTGTTGGAAGCTTACTGGCCGTAACTGGCAGTGTGGCAGAATGAGCCTTCCATTGTCCCAGCTGTGAGAGAATTTGGGTGAGGAGAGGGGAAGGTGATATTCCTTGCAAACTGTGGGCTGGAATCCAGAACATGGAAATAATTCCACATACACACATGCAAAGAGTCGGCCTTCTATACCCAGGCACACTCAAACACATGCACACAGATTAGCATTCTTGGATAGAGCTCGGTGAAATGTTTCAATGAAACTTTTTTTGGTGTAAAATTCAGGCTTGATGATTTTGAAAAATGTTGAGGAAGTGGTGTTTTCACTGAATTATTTCGGTCAATAAAAAAACTAAAAAAATATTAACAAAATTAGTCTGTCTTAAACAGAAGGCATTTATTAAAAAAAAACAGTTATAACTACAGGTACAGGTTTCCACATGACATAAATCCCAACTTTGTCTCCCTTATTTACTAGGGAGCACACATTACTTGGAACTCTGTACAGCACAAAGAAACATTTAGTCGCTAAATAATATACTGCAAGTAAAAATAATAAGATCAATCATCAATATGTGTTTTAACCAGGACCTAGGTAATCACAGGCATAAGGAAAGAAGAAGGAGCTGATACTTTTCCCCATACTGACCGACAGTCAAGAAAGTTTGGGTTCATTTCAGGAGATGGACAAAGGTTCAGGCTGACTCTGATTTTTCCAAACTGTTTCACCAAGATAATTTCACAAGAAATAATGCAAAATGATGGTGGCTGTGAAAAAGGAGAAAACCGGACTTTACCAGCAGCTTCAGTTATTCCATATTCTCCACTTGAAGACAGTCATGTGGATTTATGTATATAATTCTGCTGGCACATCTGTAAGGAAACCCGTTATGCCTCCTGGGCATTGTCATGGTCTAGTGAAAGAGAATTCTGCTGGTGACATGAAGTATCAGCTTGAAGCTTCTTGCGGTTTTTATGAGTGAGTGGTTTGGTTTCATTCCAGTTTTGCTTCAATGGCCTAACACCCATGATGTT